>NC_053497.1:1506006-1868506 GCF_905171775.1 Rana temporaria
CCTAAATATGGCCGTGTCATTCTCTAAATACGACTATGGCTCCCAGGTGACCTCATTGACCAAATATGGCCTTGGTCAATGTCAATGCCTAAACATGGCCATTGCCATGTCGTTGCCTAAATATGGCCATTCCCCTGTGGTTGCCTAAATATGGCCATGGCTCCCAGGTGACCTCATTGACCAAATATGGCCTTGACCAATGTCAATGCCTAAATATGGCCATTGCCATGTCGTTGCCTAAATATGGCCATTGCCCTGTGGTTGCCTAAATATGGCCATGGCTCCCAGGTGACCTCATTGACCAAATATGGCCTTGGGTAATGTCAATCCCTAAATATGGCCATTGCCATGTCGTTCCCCAAATATGACTTTGGCTCCCAGATGACCTAATTAACCAAATATGGTCTTGTCCAATGTCAGTACCTAAATATGGCAATGGTCATGTTGTTCCCTAAATATGACCATGGCTCCCAGGTGACCTCATTAACCAAATATAGCTTAGTCAATGAGCATGGTTCCCAGGTGACCTCATTAACCATTTATGGCCTTGACCAATGTCAATGCCTAAATATGGCAATGGCCATGTTGTTCCCTAAATATGACCATGGCTCCCAGGTGACCTCATTAACCATTTGTGGCCTTGACCAATGTCAATGCCTAAATATGGCAATGGCCATGTCATTACCCAAATGTGACCATGACTCCCAGGTGACCTCATTGACTGAATATGGCCTTGGCCAATGTCAGTGCCTAAATATGGCCATGACCATGTCTTTCCCTAAATATGGCAATGGTCATGTTGTTCCCTAAATATGACCATGGCTCCCAGATACCATCATTAACCAAATATGGTCTTGGGCAATGTCAATGCCTAAATATGACCATGGCCATGTTGTTCCCTAAATATGACCATGGCTCCCAGGTGACCTCATTAACCATTTGTGGCCTTGACCAATGTCAATGCCTAAATATGGCAATGGCCATGTCATTCCCCTAACATGACCATGGCTCCTAGGTGACCTCATTAACCAAATATAGCTTGGTCAATGAGCAGGGCTCCCAGGTGACCTCATTAACCATTTATGGCCTTGACCAATGTCAATGTCTAAATATGGCCATGTCTTTTCCTAAATATGTCAATGGCCATGTCATTCCCCTAACATGACCATGGCTCCTAGGTGACCTCATTAACCAAATATGGCCTTGATCAATGACTATGGCTCCCAGGTGGCCCCATTAACCATATATGGCCTAAATATGGCCATGGCCATGTATTTTCCTAAATATGTCAATGGTCATGTTGCTCCCTAAATATGGCCATGGCTCCCAGGTGACCTCATTAACCTCCCTGGCGGTATGATTATGTAAGAGTTTTAGGTGCTGAAAGCGGTATCGTTATTTTGCATGGAAATTTGGCATTTTATATTGTAGGCCTGCAATTCTTAGGAATAACTCATTTAAATCTGTCCAAACAAGAGTCTAGTAGACATCCCGGGTATGATAAAGTTTGAAAAACAAACTCATAAATTATAATATAATAAATAACTATAAATAATTATAACAAATAATAATGTCAATATAATTACAATTATTCAATAATGTCATCAAATCAAAAACACTGAAATTTGCTGAGTTGCAGAATTGTCGCCGTCATTACTTTTATTGTTTGATGACGAATTTCCCCACAAATCGCTATCGCTCAATTCTGCAAGTGATTCTAATTTATTATCGCTGTTTTCTAGCTGCTCTAAAACCACTTTTGACGTAAAGGGACACTTTTTGGTTGCTATGGACAATCTCCAGTTTCCAGGCAGAAAGAACAGTTTTTATTAGAGGTGCACCGAAATGGAAATTTCAGAACCGAAAACGAAACCGAAATAAAAAAAAATGTCGGGCCGAAACCGAAAATTACTTTTCTTTTTTATAATTGTATGTTAAAACACCACCCCCACCCCCTGCCACCATCACCTCCTGCCCCTCAACCTCCTGACACAGTGCCACCATCACCTCCTGCCCCACAACCTCCTGCCACAGTGCCACCATCACCTCCTGGCTCACAACCTCCTGCCACAGTGCCACCATCTCCTCCTGCCCCACAACCTCCTGCCACAGTGCCACCATCACCTGCTGGCCCACAACCTCCTGCCACAGTGCCACCATCTCCTCCTGCCCCACAACCTCCTGCCACAGTGCCACCATCACCTCCTGGCTCACAACCTCCTGCCACAGTGCCACCATCTCCTCCTGCCCCACAACCTCCTGCCACAGTGCCACCATCACCTGCTGGCCCACAACCTCCTGCCACAGTGCCACCACCACCTCCTGCCACAGTGCCACCATCACCTTCTGCCACCATCTTCTTTATTACCTTGAAGCAGGGCTGGACTCTGGGCTGGACTCTGGGCTGTGCTGTCACTGCTCCGTCCTCTACCTCTGCCTATGGCGAGTGTCACTGCCAACGTGTCCCTCCAGAGTCCTCCTGACTCGATCGGCTATTCAAAAATGGCGCCGGGTGGCGCCATTACGTATCTGTGCATGCGCCGCCCGGCCTACCGGATACAAGCTTTCCCGAGCCCGAAGCCAGTCATATCCGCTCGGCTGGGCGGCGCATGCACAGATACACAATGGCGCCACACGGCGCTATTTTTGAATAACCGATCGAGATCTCCGCCCCCGTGCGTCATAACATAATAGGGAACAGAGCTGCGGCACACGGGCACTGTGAATCGAGCGGGGAGGACACATCAGGGAGACATCGCAGAATGCAGGGACAAGGTAAGTAACCTGTGCCTGTGGATACTGCGATGCGATCCCGAGTCTGGCTCGGGGTTACCGCTTTTGGTGCTGAAATTCCACCCCAAGCCCGACTCGGGAATACCGCTGAGGGGGTTAACAAAATATGGCCTTGGCCAATGTCAATGCCCATATATGGCCAATGTCATTCCCTAAATATGGTTATGGCTCCCAGGTCACCTCCTTGACCAATTATGACCTTGGCCATACTTGGTCAAGGAGGTCACCTGGGAGTACCTGTCCCTTCGCTTGCTTTAGTGGACCAGGAGATGTAATTTGAAGTGACGGGATCACAAACATTAGTGGTCTTTGTTTTTTTTTCTTGCGAAGGGTTAGCGGGCATCGTTCATTGTGATTGACCTGAATCTGTCATGAAGAGATTGATGATGGAATTCCTTTGTGGGTATTTTTTTTTTTAAATGTCTCAAAGACTTTTTCACATAGGGGGGTGGTCAGGATCTGGGGGTTCCTTATTGTTAAAGGAGAATTCCTGATTCTGATATGCCCCTCGCTCACAGACCCCCCCACAACCACCAGGACAGGGTTGTGGGGAAGAGGCCCTTGTCTTCTTCAACACGGGGACAAGGTTACCTCCATATGTTGAGGGGCATGTTGAAGGGCATGTGGCCTGGTGTGGTTCAGAAGAGGGGTGCCCGCCCCCCCTAAGCTGCAGGTTGGGATAAGGGTCTGGTATGCATTTTTGGGTAGGACCCCAGGCTTTTTTTTTGTTTCTTGTTCTTTTTTTTTTGCATGGGGTTCATCCTTAACATTTATATCAGACCTGGGATTCTAGTATGGAATTTGGTGGACTCCACACCATTTTTTTTGTGTGGGGTCCCTCTTGACATCCAGACCCTCATCAAGGACTCTGGTGTGTATTTTTAGGGGGAACTGCACTTTGCTGGGGTTTTTTTTTGGGGGGGGGGGTTGCAAGACTGGTATAGATGACCACTGGACTAAATATGGCATTGGCCATGTCATTCCCCTAATTTGACCGTGGCTCCCAGGTGACCTCATTAACCAAATATGGCCTTGACCAATATCAGTGCCTAAATATGGCCATGTCTTTCCCTAAATATGGCAATGGCCATGTCATTCCCCTAATATGACCATGGCTCCCAAGTGACCTCATTAGCCAAATATGGCCTTGACCAATGACCATGGCTCCCAGGTGACCTCATTAGCCAAATATGGCCTTGACCAATGTCAATGCCTAAATATGGCCATGTCTTTCCCTAAATATGGCAATGGCCATGTCATTCCCCTAATATGACCATTAGCCAACATTTGTCCATAAAGCGTGCTTACAAATTGAGCGATAAAGAAATAGAAGAAGATACCGAGATGATAAAATGTTTGCGTTGCCATCTTTAGATGTGCGACATTGTAAATACATTAAAAATACAACAAACACCTATTGAAATATCAGTCTGCAACGTTTAAACTGCATCGCAGCAATTAATTCTGTAAATAAACGGCGATGGGAACTAGCTGTCAAGTTTTCAGTAAGAACTAGAACCCCCACATTAAGAAAAGAAACCCCCCGTTAGGAGCGATACGTGTAAAACGTGGAAGAATCCCTGCAAAAATAAAAAGTCGCTAAGCAACTGTTAAACAATAACAACCCTCTTATTTGACATCTACATAAAGTTATTGCAAACAGACTGTAAAATTGCTGGATACATAAACACAATTCCCGAGATTGACTTCCAATTTATATACAACAGTCATTTTACACACAATTTATCCGCTGTGAGTGACAACAAGTTACAGATCCCTAATATCAAAGCAAACAATAGAATCCCGAAAACGGGACCTTTGATATCACACATTACTATGTATTTATATAAAATGTAATCTCATAATCTCGCTTCCCTCCCTTAGGCTCCAAGGTGCAAAGTCTCTTAATCCAAGTCCTTGTATTTCTTTAATAAACACTCTTGTGTCTCGTAAGGAAGACACACGATTTATTTTCTGGCTCCTTGTGTGGTCAACGCTAAGAAAACAACCAGATAAAAAGAGTTATTAAATTAGAACTACAGCTACAAGCCAGATTAGCAAAAGCAATGGAAAAACTTTGACTGTTCTTCGTTAAATGCTATATGGTAAATGTCTGTAAGACATTGGAGACAATTGTGCTCCTCCAACCTTGTGGTAACAGTTTGGTGAAGATCCTTTTCTTGTCCAGCATGACTTTGTGGAGGATATTAGTGTTGCTCACGAATATTCGCATTGCGAATATTCGACTCGAATATAGCATATTCGAGAAATCGCGCTATATTTCGAAATTCGCGGTGAATATTCGCAATTCCGAATATTCGATTTTTTACAATTTTTTTTTTTGAATCAGATCACATCCTAGATATCTCCATCGACGTCTAAAAGCATTGCTGGTATCATTAGAGACCCTGGGCCGAGTAGCTGAAGCGTTCATTGAATTTTCCAGAAAGATCGCAATGCGATTATTCGGCAAACGCAATATCGCGCGATTACTTTCCTCGCCCTGATCTTCCGCATCAGAGCGATTTTTACAGTTTCATTTTTAAAACAGATCACATCCTAGTGATCTCCATAGACGTCTGAAAGCATTGCTGGTATGATTAGAGCCATTGGGCCGAGTAGCTGAAGCGATCATTTTATATTGCCGAATATTCGCAATGCGAATATTCGGCAATAGGAATATTGCGCGATTATTTGCTCCGCCCTTTTGCATCAGAGCCAATCAGAGTTCTCCTTCCACACTCGTCACAGGTTAGCAACCAATAGGAACCTGCCTGCATGGACATTATATAAGCTCACTCCCAGCACCATTTCATTGCAGATTCAGAAGCTGGCTATAGAGTGTGGAGGCTGTTTCTGTGTTCCTGGTTTCCTGTGTCTTTGTTCTTGATTGATTTAGATCATCACCAGCATTGCTATTTAGTGATTCCAGTGGATCTTTTCCAGTATATCAACTGCTTTTTTCAAAGCAATAGACCCAAGAGCTTTTTTCAAAGCTACGTTTTGTGCTGTTTTGTGCTGTTTTTTTCATTTGTGTTACTGTTTGATCCTGCAATCCTCCCTGTTCAGTGATATTTGCAAGAGATTTCAGAACACATTTTGCTGAGCTTTATAAAAGAGCTTTTCTAAAAGCTAAGTTTTGTTCATCTTGTGTTACTGTTAGATCTTGCAGGTTCGCTGTTCAGTGATATTTGATAGGCATCTCAGTTCAAATTTTGTTTAGTTTTCCCTAAAGAGCTTTTATAAAAGCTAAGTTTTGTGTTCAGTTTAGTTAAATTTTGTGTAGTAAGTGTACACACTGTTAGTGTACATTTATTTCATCTAGCTTAGCTTAGTGTGTGTTTAGTGTCTGTGTTTTGTGTTTAAAAAAAAAAAAAAAAAAAAAAAGTTAGTGTTTGTTTAGTGCTTTTTTTTTTCTTCTTTAATTTTGTAGTCCTTGTCTGGTGTACTACTTTTCTTATAGTTTAGTAGCTGTCTGTGTACGTCTTTGTCTGCGTGCCTGTCTTGTAAAAAAAACACAAAAACACATTTTGTTCACATTTTCCCCCCCAATAAAGTTTAACCCCCCCACACACATATCAGCAATAATGAGCGGCATCCGTGGCCGTGGCAGCAGGGGTAGGGGAGTTACTCCCAGTGCTGGATCGCTGCCAGCACGGGGTACCTCTCGTGCCCCTACTAGTGGTAGAGGATCGGGTGCAAGGGGAGTACGCCTGATCCGGGAGTTCTTCCCATCGGGCAGCCGCCCGATATTGCCATCTCAGGCTCAAGTAGTGGTGGACTACATGGGGCACAGCAGTGCCACTGAGTCGTCGGTCCCGACTCACAGTAGTACCACCATTACACCGTTGCCTGTACTACCCCCCCCCAGCCCCCAAGAGTCCAGCATCTTACTGTTCGACAGCGACAGTGATAGGGATCTCTTGGGGGAGGCCATGCATCAGGCAGACCTCCAGCTCTGTCCTGATGGTCAGGACCTTTTTGAAGGGATGGATGAGGAGGATGGGATACCTGCTGGCAGTATCCCAGAGACATCCCTTCAAACTGGTGCTGCTGTTTTGGTGCAGGAAACAGCAGCACCTAGTCAGACCCAGGCGTGGGTGAGGGGACAGCGGAGCCAGGCTAGAGGCTCCATGTCACGTGGTTCCCTCAGACCAACACATCTCAGCCCTTGGTCTGACATCTCTGGGGGCGAAGAGGGTGACCCATCATGGTTGCCATCTGACGCGTCGGCTCACTACGTCAGTGACGACGGGGAAGGTAGGCACCCTGGTGAAACGGTGCGCCAGGTCACCACCAGGGAGACCATCGTCAGGGTCTCCACTGGTGATGGCAGCAGGAGGTGTCAGGAGGAGGAGCAGCAGCAGCAGCAGCAGCAGCAGGCAGCTCCACCTGTGCGCACCGAATCCCAGCAGGTGCAAGTAAGCGTCACCCCATCTGACAGGAGGGCGGTGCTGAAGTCACCTGTCAGGAATTTCTTTACCCTGGTGGCAGACAACCCTACCGTGGCCATCTGCCGGATTTGTAAAGTGAGGGTGAAGAGAGGGAAGTGTTTGGCTCGGGTGGGTACCACAGCCCTGAACCAGCACCTGAGGATAAACCACTGGGCGTTGTATGACGAGATGAAGCGTGGTGGTGGTAGCAGCGCCACCACCACAAGTGAGCAGGGTACAGCAGCCCCTGCCACATCTTCATCTGTTTCCAGCAGGTCATGCCCCCCCGCTCCCTCTAGTAGAGGTACTGGTACCGGCAGCCAGACCTCTACTTCCACAGCACCCTCCACGTCTGTGTCCCGCACTGCCGTCCGGCGCCAGGCGTCGATTTCAGACGCCTTTGACCGCACCACTCCCTTCCCCCCTGGAGACCGACGTGTGCGTTCCCTCAATGGGCTCCTGGCAAGGGTTATTGCCCAACATCTGCTGCCCTTCAACATAGTTGACAGCAACCCCTTCAGGCAGATGTTGGAGCAGGCCCAACCCCAATGGCGTGTCCCCAGCCGCCATTTCTTTGCCAGGACTGGTGTCCCTGCCCTACACCAGCACATTGTGCAGAATGTAACCCTGTCGCTGGATCACGCTGTCAGCGACAGGGTTCATCTGACAATGGATGGCTGGACCAGCAGGCATGGGCAGGGACGCTACATCAGCTTCACGGCCCATTGGGTTTCCCTCCGAGGCGTCGGTGAGGGATCGTCGGCAACCGATCTTGTGGTGCCGCCCCGGGGTGTCCAGGGGAGAACTGCTGGTCTCCCTCAAGCCACTGTCTCCGCAGCTGCTGAGCCTCCCAGCAAGCGCCCCCGTAGCTACTCAAGTGTGGGGCACGTGCGCTGTCAGGCCGTGCTCCAGCTTGTTAGTTTAGGGGACCGGAGACACACTGCAGAAGAAGTGCTGAAAGCACTTCAAGCTCAGGTCCAGAAGTGGCTGACACCCCGAAGGCTCCAGCCAGGTATGGTTGTCTGCGATAACGGCAGCAACCTACTCGCCGCCCTCCATGCTGGCAGTCTGACGCACGTGCCCTGTCTGGCACATGTCCTCAACCTGGTGGTGCAGAAGTTCCTGCGCACTTATCCAGGGTTGAGTGACATTGTGGCAAAGGCGCGTAGGATTGCCAGCCACTTCAGGCGCTCCCCAACCGCTACCGCGTCCCTGTCCAAATTGCAGCGGAAGTACAATCTGCCCCTTCACAGGCTGATTGTGGACAGTGTGACGCGGTGGAACTCCACCCTCCACATGCTGAAGAGGTTGTGGGAGCAGCAAAGGGCGGTGAGGGAGTACCTGATGGAACTAGGCACTCAGAGGGCTTCACCACAACTCCCTTTCATCGCCTGTGCGGAGTGGGGGCAGATAAACCAGGTCTGCCAAGTGTTGTCCTCCTTCGAGCAGGCGACCAAGATGGTCAGCAGTGAGCAAATTGGCCTCAATAGCGTGCTGCCAATACTGTTCATGCTGGAGAGGACACTAGATCGCCTGCTCGAGGCTGGGGAGAGTGCCTTGGTGGAGCAGGAGGAGTCAGCAATGCTCCACCGAGACCAGGGCCAGGACCAGGAGGAGGAGGAGGAGGAGGAGGATGATGATGAAGAGGAGGAGGAGGTGGTTGCTCGTGTCGTCCCGGAGTCAGGGCCTGGTCAGGAGGGAGAGCCGGTGTTGGGGGCACCGATAGTCCGGGGGTTGGGCATGTCTGAGTTTGACCAGCAGCGCCTCAGGGAAGAAGAGTCGCACCTCATTCACCTGGCCAGCATTGAGGAGTCACAGCGGGCTGTGCTCTTCCCCATGGCTGCCCACATGCTGAGATGCCTCAGGAGGGACCCCCGGGTTAAGACCATCAAGACGAGGGATGATTTCTGGATGGCCACCCTTTTGGATCCCAGGTGCAAGGGGAAACTGGAGCAGTTCATCCCAGCCAGCCGGAGGCAGCACCGGATGGAGGAACTGCAGGCAGCCATTGTCAGACGGTTGGAGCAGGCAACTCCCCGGCCTCCAGTTGTCCCCCCTCATCTCACCCAGCAGGTGGCTGCACCCAGCTGCAGCCGAGCAGGGGACCTAATGGAAGAGATGAGGATGTTCTTCCAAACCGAGCGACCCAGTACCACCACCAGCAGCAGCAGCAGCAGTCACCACCAGCGGCTGGCCCACATGGTGGCAGACTACATGGCGTCCGTCGGTGCTTCTGACAGTATGAGCACCGACGACCCCATGGAGTACTGGGTTGCCAGATTGGACACCTGCCGCGAGCTCGCTCAG
Organism: Rana temporaria; assembly: GCF_905171775.1. Classification (NCBI taxonomy): domain Eukaryota; kingdom Metazoa; phylum Chordata; class Amphibia; order Anura; family Ranidae; genus Rana; species Rana temporaria. The sequence goes on from NC_053497.1 coordinate 1,515,540, forward strand.
TATGCGCTGGAGTTATTGTCTTGCCCCCCCTCCAGCGTACTATCTGAGCGGACATTCAGCGCGGCAGGTGGGGTGGTCACGGACAAGAGGACCCGTCTGTCCACAGAGTCCGTGGACAGACTCACATTCATAAAGATGAATGAGTCCTGGATCGGCGGTGACTTTCTGGCACCCGTCGTCGGTTCAGGGCGCTGAAGGGTCCCTTGCCATGCATTCCCTGATGAAGCCCCGGACCTGATGTATTTACAGTGCTGAATATAACTATTTCAACATCAGAGAAAATCAATGTTAATATTTGGTACAGTAGGCTTTCTTTGCAATTACAGCGGTCAAACATTTCTTGTAGTTTTACACCAGCTTTGCACACACTGGAGGAGGGATTTTGGCCCACTCCTCCACACAGATCTTCTCTACATCAGTCATGTTTCTGGGCTATCGCTGAGAAACACGGAGTTTGAGCTCCCTCCAAAGATTCTCTATTGGGTTTAGGTCTGGAGACTGGCTAGGCCACGCCAGAACCTTGATATGCTCCTTACAGAGCCAATCCTTGGTTATCCTGGCTGTGTGCTTTGGGTCATTCTCATGTTGGAAGACCCAGCCTCGACCCATCTTCAAAGCTCTAACTCAGGGAAGGAGGTTGTTGCCCAAAATCTTGCAATACATGGCCCCGGTCATCCTCTCCTTAATACAGTGCAGTCACCCTGTCCCATGTGCAGAAAAACACCACCAAAGCATGATGCTACCACCCCCATGCTTCACATTAGGGATGGCGTTCTTGGCATGGTACTCATCATTATTCTTCCTCCGAACACGGTTAGTGAAATTATGATCAAAAAATTATATTATAGTCTCATCTGACCACATGATTTTCTCCCATGACTCCTTTGGATCAGTCAAGACAATTATGTCAGCAGTTATTTCACACCCTATATACTCTTATTAAGACTGCTGTACATCATGGCACCTCCTGCCCATGTGATATGACTCTGTATCAACTACTACTGTTAATACTACTACTGCTGCTTCTGCTGCTGCTGCCGCCCAGTCAATACACCTATGTCAGCAGTTCTTTAACACTCTATATACTCTTATTCCTACTGCTGTTCACCACGGCACCTCCTGCCCATGTGATATGACTCTGTATCAACTACTACTGTTAATACTACTACTGCTGCTTCTGCTGCTGCTGCCGCCCAGTCAATACACCTATGTCAGCAGTTCTTTAACACTCTATATACTCTTATTCCTACTGCTGTTCACCATGGCACCTCCTGCCCATGTGATATGACTCTGTATCAACTACTACTGTTAATACTACTACTGCTGCTTCTGCTGCTGCTGCCGCCCAGTCAATACACCTATGTCAGCAGTTCTTTAACACTCTATATACTCTTATTCCTACTGCTGTTCATCATGGCACCTCCTGCCCATGTGATATGACTCTGTATCAACTACTACTGTTAATACTACTACTGCTGCTTCTGCTGCCCAGTCAAGACACCTATGTCAGCAGTTATTTCACACCCTATATACTCTTATTAAGACTGCTGTACATCATGGCACCTCCTGCCCATGTGATTTGACTCTGTATCAACTACTACTGCTAATACTACTACTGCTGCTTCTGCTGCTCAGTCAGTACACCTATGTCAGCAGTTAATTCACACTCTATATACTCCTATTACCACTGATGTTCATCATGGCACCTCCTGCCCAAGTGATATGACTCTGTATCTACTACTACTACTACTACTACTGCTGCTGTTCAGTCAAGACACCTATGTCACAAGTTATTTGCCACTCTATACTACTATTACCACTGCTGCTGCTGCTGTTCATGGCACCTCTTTCCCAAGTGATTTGACAATATATTGTCTACTGTTACTACTACTGCTGCTGCTCACGACACCTATGACACAAGTTATTTGACACTATAGACTACTATGGCCACTACTGATGCTGTAAAGTCTTGCCCAAGTGTTTAGATGCTATCTAGTACTATTACCACTACTGCTTGTAAATGCTGCCTGTGTGATAATTACATTATATTTTAATACTACTGCTGCAGCCTCCATGATGAGTAATGCCTCATGACCTCTATGGCACAGCGGATCCACCAAGAGCCTCCGCTACAAGCTACCAGACCGGATCGTAACAGCAAGTGTAACTAAAACAATGAACTTTATGTTAAACCCTGGTTTGCGGCCTTTATACTGCAACCATTAGCCTGTCTGCAAGAGCAAATCTGCACTCTCTCTCTTTCTTGCTCTCTCTCTCTCTCTCTCTATATATATATATATATATATATATATATTGTTGCTTTTGTTATGTTCATTTTTCAACAGTTTAGTTTGTGTTCGTCGTGTCTGTGTCCGCGAACTTTAGTTTGTCCTAGGTTTGTGTTACATAAAATAAGAGTATACAATTTTTTTTGCTTATTATGAAGTTAGATGTGTTGATGTTGATGTTGATGTGGTAGATGTTAAGTTAGATGTGTTGAAAAACCTAAAAATCTATCTCAAAAAGAAAGGAAACATTTCCAAAAAATAACATTTTTTATTTAAAAAAAAAAAATTAAACGTAATTAAGCATGCGCTGCTGAAGCTCTGCTATGTCTGCATAATTTTTTAATTGCTGCTGCTCCAGCTGCTGGTTCTGCTGGTCCAGATAACGAATTTTCTTCTGATTGGAGAGGATCTTGGCATTCGTTCTCTGGATCAAAGCCTGCTTCAGCAGCATATCTTTTGCAACTGTTAGGATATAAGAAAAAAACATTTGGATTTCAAAGACCGTTACCAAATAAATAAAATATTTCTGTTGCTTATTAAACAATCATTATCATGTCTATACACTTGTTATGTGTCTAGCACATTCAGGGAGTGCAGAATTATTAGGCAAATGAGTATTTTGACCACATCATCCTCTTTATGCATGTTGTCTCACAAGCTGTATAGGCTCGAAAGCCTACTACCAATTAGGCATATTAGGTAATGTACATCTCTGTAATGAGAAGGTGTGTGGTCTAATGACATCAACACTCTATATCAGGTGTGCATAATTATTAGTCAACTTCCTTTCCTTTTGCAAAATGTGTCAAGAGAAGGACTTGACAGGCTCTGAAAAGTCAAAAATAGTGAGATATCTTGCAGAGGGATGCAGCACTCTTAAAATTGCAAAGCTTCTGAAGCATGATCATCGAACAATCAAGCGTTTCATTCAAAATAGTCAACAGGGTCGCAAGAAGCGTGTGGAAAAACCAAGGCGGAAAATAACTGCCCATGAACTGAGAAAAGTCAAGCGTGCAGCTGCCAAGATGCCACTTGCCACCAGTTTGGCTATATTTCAGAGCTGCAACATCACTGGAGTGCCCAAAAGCACAAGGTGTGCAATACTCAGAGACATGGCCAAGGTAAGAAAGGCTGAAAAACGACGACCACTGAAAAAAGACACGCAAGCTGAAACGTCAAGACTGGGCCTAGAAATATCTCAAGATTGATTTTTCTAAGGTTTTATGGACTGCTGAAATGAGAGTGAGTCTTGATCGGCCAGATGGATGGGCCCGTGGCTGGATTGGTAAAGGGCAGAGAGCTCCAGTCCGACTCAGACGCCAGCAAGGTGGAGGTGGAGTACTGGTTTGGGCTGGTATCATCAAAGATGAGCTTGTGGGGCCTTTTCGGGTTGAGGATGGAGTCAAGCTCAACTCCCAGTCCTACTGCCAGTTTCTGGAAGACACCTTCTTCAAGCAGTGGTACAGGAAGAAGTCTGCATCCTTCAAAAAAAACATGATTTTCATGCAGGACAATGCTCCATCACACGCGTCCAAGTACTCCACAGCGTGGCTGGCAAGAAAGGGTATAAAAGAAGAAAAACTAATGACATGGCCTCCTTGTTCACCTGATCTGAAACCCATTGAGAACCTGTGGTCCATCATCAAATGTGAGATTTACAAGGAGGGAAAACAGTACACCTCTCTGAACAGTGTCTGGGAGGCTGCGGTTGCTACTGCACGAAATGTTGATGGTGAACAGATCAAAACACTGACAGAATCCATGGATGGCAGGCTTTTGAGTGTCCATGCAAAGAAAGGTGGCTATATTGGTCACTTATTTGTTTTGGTTTTGTTTTGGAATGTCAGAAATGTATATTTTAGAATGTTCAGATGTTATATTGGTTTCACTGGTAAAAATAATTAATTGAAATGGGTATATATTTTTTTTTGTTAAGTTGCCTAATAATTATGCACAGTAATAGTAGTCACCTGCACACACAGATATCACCCTAAAATTGGTAAAACTAAAAAAAAATACTACAAAAAAAATTCAGCTTTGATATTAATGAGTTTTTTGGGTTCATTGAGAACATGGTTGTTGTTCAATAATAAAATGAATCCTCAAAAATACAACTTGCCCAATAATTCTGCACTACCTGTATACTTCTATCATAAATACCATATTATGGTTCTGAAATCTGACGGGTGCGCTTTAAATGTTGTCAATTTTTATATCTACATGTTATTGTTAAAATGTTATTAAGCTTTGTGCACATAATTACCCTCCTGACCGAGGCTCACAGCAACGGTCTCTTCCACCTCCTCGACCTCCCCTGCAGCCGCGATTTGACCAGAAATTTGGGGGGAGGGGGTAAGCTCTGCATCAGGCACCTCAACTTGAGCAGGAGCTGGGGTTGGAGAGTGGGAGGGCCCTGCCTGCTCCTCGTCATCTCTCTCCTCCTCTGACGCATCCTCCCCTGCCGCATCCTCCTCCTCTGCGGCCTGTCGCCTTGTGCGCTTGGGGCGCACAGTTGGTAGCGGAGCTCCTATAATAACACAATGTTCATAGATTATAAAAATGTTTTCTAATGACGTATGCAAATTCTGTGTACTCTGCAGTATTATATATGAATACAAAATTAATTTATATAGACAGTTAACCAATGGGACAATGTTATACTAAAGGGTCTTGTGAGCACTACAGGGGACTGAGCGTGAGCTGGGATGCCACCATGGTAAAATGAGCTGTTTTTGTCTCCTTGGTTTTGTTCAGACGATCTCATGTTAAAAAAAGGGCTTGATGGAGTACACGGGATTACTATAACAACCCCACGCCTAACAAAGGAATTTAGTGGGAATCTATATATATAAAACTCAACGTGTGTGTGCATGCATGTATGTATGTATGTTCCACCATCACGTCAAAACGGCTAAAGATATTTACATGAAACTTGGCACACAGGTTACTTATATGTCAGCCACAAACATAGGATAGGTGGTTTAACCCTTACCCACCCCCATTTGCCTTGGTCAGGGTTTTTCTTTAAAGTCCCATTCAACTCTATGGGAAATACATGTTACTTCATAACAGCTGTAGATATTTCGATAACACTTGGTCACATGTTATCTATACGTCCACTTAAAGTATAGGATCGTTAATTTATCCCTTAACTTACCCCATTGGTGAGGGTCGGGCTTTTTGTTTAAAGTCCCATGCAAAGCAATGGGAAAAGTATGTTCCCACATAACTTCTGTGTTCCTGTCTGCTGTCCCATGTTTTTTTCCAACAGTACTATGAATACCTTGGCTGGTGGTGATATATGTTACAACAACATGGCGTCTTGGTTAACAACATCTGACCTTACATTAATTACATATGACCTTACATAACTGTCCCCAAGGGACCCGGGCTGGCTCAACGCGATTGCCACTCCATTCACCTCTGCAGCTAGGGGTTCGGATCCCGCTCTCGGCTACATGTGAATTGAGTTTGGTGGTCTCAGCTCGGCCCCCGGTGGGTGTGCTATGCGAGGTAAGCCTGCGCTTAGTATGCCCACCTCCCTCCCACAAAAACCACCACACTTACACACGCACTCGCAATTGGGTTAACATGCACGCACTCTGACCATGCGGTCTCTAAAAAGAGAGGCGAAGGACTAACGGGGCTGGTTGAGCGGGCAAATCCTCTCACTCCCTTATAGGGAGTCCCTCTGCCCCGTTGGGCTTCGAAGCGGAGCAGGTAGGACGGTCTGTGTGGGAGGACCCCCTCACACCCGCCATTGCCACCCGGAGCATGGAGAAAGGTGGCAGATTACCTCTGGGGGAGGCCTGCCTACTACCAACTCCTGCAGTCCGGCTCCTCTCTCGAGTACACGCACAAAATACACTTTAGGGGAAAAAAAACATAACTGTGACCAATAACTTACCAGGATGATATTTATTCCGGATACGCCTGACCCGGTTCATCTGGCGCCTCTTTAGGTCGGACCACTTTTTGAGGATCGCCATGCGAGTGTGTTCTTCGCCTAGTTCCTCAATCAGGGAGCTTATAACTCCCTGTTTTTCTTGCTGCCTCCGCAGCTCATCATATCCTGTTTCCAGGAACTTCTGCAAGATGAAGAACAAAGTATATTGTAATACTTCTGTTGACAGCCTTATGAATATATGACGTAAATGTATGCTATTCAACAATTGGAAGCATTCTCGCCTTATTAATCAATGACAGGGGTAACATGACAGATTTTATATCCTGCCATTTCGGTCGCCACCTTTTTTGCATAAATATAGCAGCCATTATCATTTGCATAATTATGAATATATTATTAACAACACAGGATACACGTATAGGGGAGATATGCGTTGCTAACTCTTTTCCCTGTCAGGAGCCTAACGCCCCGGGGGGTCAGAGACGGGACCTTTTCGGAGGACCACTGACGTATGCAACCGCCGCAGTTTTTTGTGATGTCACTCTTTAGGTGTGTGCAAATTTTTCCTTGCACCGGGTGGAGTTTTTGGGTTGTGTTTTGCACGCCACAGGCTTTTCAACAGGAAAAAAACAGCTGGAGGCAGGATGGTTGCAAAACACTACGGGTTTGTTACCTAACTCTGGGTTTCAAGACCAGTCCACCTCCAGCTGTTGCAAAACTACTACTCCCATCAGCCACGGTCTGTCAGTGCATGCTAAGAATTTTACTTTTGCTGCATCTAGGGTGCCACAGTTTAGAGACCCGTGCATAAAGGCCTGAAAAATGTGGGCCTGCAGAACTTACAATACTAGAAGTGCCAGCATTCCCAGGCATGCTGGAAGTTGTAGTTCTGCAACATCTAAAGGGCAATATGTATTCGAACGTCCTTGGGCCTTGAGGACACTGAAGTCAGGACGTTCGCATACGTCCTATGTCCAAAAAAATTTTAAATTCATTATGCTAAATAACAAGGAAAAGTGCCTAAATACACATTTGCCAACCAGGGTGTCTGCAGCTGTCCAGGCATGCTGGGACTTGTAGTTTTGTAAAAGCAGGAGACACATTTTTGGTTAAATACTAATATCTGATCATATATACTAACTTTTAAACTAGACTTAAATGCAGTTGAAGATGATGAAATAACAGTGGTCAAAATACTTACACAAATCAGCAACTTTTCCTCAGACTTTGTGAAATTGCTTCCCACCATGTTGCTGTAATATTGCGCTGCGATCATAAGTTGGAAACTGGCAAGGCTCCAGGAAATGGTCGCGTGTTGTTCGCGCAATTGCGCATGCGCGATCGAAAAATCGCAATCGCAATATGTTTTTTGGTTAAAATATCATACATATTCGATTTCAGAGTGCTGCTACAGCAGTTTTCGAAATATCTGCAATCAATTTCGCATTCGCATGTTGCGATATTTCGATAAAATATCATGAATATTCTGAGCCAATCAGAGCGCTCCTCCAGCATATCTCGAAATTGCGCAATAAATATCGCATTCGCATGTTGCGATATTTCGATAAAATATCACGAATATTCTGAGCCAATCAGAGAACTCCTCAAGCATATCTCGAAATTCCGCAATAAAAATCGCATTCGCATGTTGCGATATTTCGATAAAATATCACGAATATTCTGAGCCAATCAGAGAACTCCTCAAGCATATCTCGAAATTCCGCAATAAAAATCGCATTCGCATGTTGCGATATTTCGATAAAATATCACGAATATTCTGAGCCAATCAGAGCGCTCCTCCAGCATATCTCGAAATTGCGCAATTAATATCGCATTCGCATGTTGCGATATTTCGATAAAATATCACGAATATTCTGAGCCAATCAGAGCGCTCCTCCAGCATATCTCGAAATTCCGCAATTAATATCGCATTCGCATGTTGCGATATTTCGATAAAATATCACGAATATTCTAAGCCAATCAGAGCGCTCCTACCGCAGTTATTAAAAAAATCGCAATTATTTTCGCATTCGCAATAGCGAAAAATCGCATTCAATTAATTTCGATAAAATATCACGAATATTCGAATTTAGCGAATATATCTCGAATATTCGAATATATATTCGAGATATATCGCGAAATCGAATATGGCATATTCTGCTCAACACTAGAGGATATGATAATATGACAGGGAGGCTGCTTGGGCCCCCTGGAGCTAGGGGCGGGTTGCAATTGTGACCCGTGCAACCCCCTATGCCCATGCCTTAACCCTACTGAACACCTTTGGACCTCAACCCTACTAAACACCCTTTTCTGTTCCAACATGACTGTGCCCCCTGGTCAAGCCAGCTCCATAAAGACATGGCTTGACCAGTTTGGTGTAGAGGAACCCAAGTGTCCTGCACAGAGCACTGACCTCAACCCTACTTTTGGAAGGCCTTTGGGATCAGAATTTCTCATTCCCAAGGTGTTTAGTAGATTTTAGGTCATGAAGGAGCTTGAGTGTCATGCACAGAGCCCTGACCTCAACCCTACTTTTGGAAGACCTTTGGGATCAGATCTTCTCCTTCCAAAGGTGTTTAGAAGATTTGAGGTCATAGAGGAACTTGATTGTCTTGCACAGAGCCCTGACCTCAACCCTACTTTTGGAAGACTTTTAGGATCAGATCTTCTCATTTCAAAGGTGTTTAGTAGATTTGAGGTCATGGAGGAGCTTGAGTGTCCTGCACAGAGCCCTGATCCCAACCCTACTTTTGGAAGACTTTTGGGATCAGATATTCTCATTCCAAAGGTGTTCAGTAGGTTTGAGGTCACGGAGGAGCTTGAGTGTCCTTCACAGAACCCTGACCTCAACCCTACTAAACACCCTTTTCTGTTCTGGCATGACTGTGCCCCTGTGTACAAAGCCAGCTCCATAAAGACATGGTGTGACCAGTTTGGTGTGGAGGAACTCGAGTGTCCTGCACAGAACCCTGACCTCAACCCTACTTTTGGAAGAGTTTTAGGATCAGATCTTCTCATTCTAAAGGTGTTTAGTAGATTTGAGGTCATGGAAGAGCTTGGAGTGTCCTGCACAGAGCCCTGACCACAACCTTACTTTTGGAAGGCCTTTGGGATCATATATTTTCATTCCAAAGGTGTTCAATATGTTTGAGGTCATGGAGAAACTTGAGTGTCCTTCACAGAACCCTGACCTCAACCCTACTGAACACCTTTGGGATGAAAAGGAATGTCAATTGTGAGCCAGGTCTTCTCACCCAACATCAGTACCTGATCTCACAAAATTCCCACAGACACTGTCATGTACCTGGTGGAGATCGAGCTGTAGAGGGGGCTTCTCTTGCACCTCCTGTCCAACACACCTGGTAGTGATGACAGGGAGTGATGGACACAGAGTGGCACGAGGGCTGATGTAGCAGATGGCTCAGGCTGGGTCTTGGCAGGAACCAGGTGGCTGAAGAGCGCTGAGCAGGTACTAGGAACAGAAGTTCCGTGTCGCTGGATCAGCAGATGGAAGCGTAGCCGGGACGTGAGTTAGGGGGGTCAACAACAGCCGGACAGAGCAAGTACCGGGACGTGAGACAGAGACGGGACACAGGCCGGGTTCGGTACACAGTCAGGCAGTGAGGTACAGGAACATCAAGCAGAAGAGGAGTCAACCACAAGCCGGGGTCACAAGTAGGCAGGCGGAGATCAAAGGGAAGGTTCAGGTGAAGCTGGGTCAGGATACAGGAAACTGGTATAGATCAGGTAAACAGGCACTAGCTGAAAGACCACTTAGCAATTCTCATGTGTCAGTTTAAATAGGCTTACTTTGCGACCATACGCGCACGCACGTGTGCTCACCGGTGCGCCCGCGCATGCGCCAATACAAGTCCCTCTTTGTGTATCCATGCTTGTGCGCAGATGCAGACACTCTCCAAAACCTTGTGCAAAGACTTCCCAGAACAGTGTGTAAGAGGGCTCTCTTGTGCATGGGTTGTTAAGCCAATTCTCATATTGGGAGTCATAGTTCAGCTCTGCAGGGTCTGATTCCGCCGCTCCAGCTCTATACACACTCAGGTTCTTAGTAGCTCTTTGGCCCTAGGCCTGGTAGGGAATCACTAATTACACTTTTCTTACAAACTCTCAACCTTCCAGTGGTTACAGGTCCACTCCATAGGGTATCCCTTCCAACACATGAGACCCATAGGAATGGTTCTCATGGAAACCTTCCTGGCCACTGCCACTGATCTCTGTCACCAGATCACCACTCGCGGCCAACCCAACCTGGTTTTTAGATGACTCTTTCCCCTAAATATTGGTTGTGCTCATGCGTCTCACAAAGACCAAGTGGCGGCTGGTGCTCCAAATTTTTGGGGGGCGTAAACAAACTGAAAAAAAACCCATCAATTGCAGCCACTCTGACCATCAAACGCAACTACTGTCCCCTCAACTGCCGCCACTGTGCCCATCAAACGCAGTCACTGTGCTCATCAATTGCCACCAGTTTGCCCCATCCATAGCCACCAGTTTGCCCCATCAAATGTCACCAGTTTGCCTCATCAAGTGCCGCCAGTTTGCCCCATCAAATGTCCCCAGTTTGCCCCATCAAATGTCACCAGTTTGCCTCATCAAGTGCCGCCAGTTTGCCCCATCAAACACCGCCAGTTTGCACCATCAAATGCCACTAGTTTGCCCCATAAAATGCCGCCAGTTTTCCCCATCAAACACCGCCAGTTTGCCCCATCAAAGGCCACCAGTTTTCCCCATCAAACACCGCCAGTTTGCCCCATCAAAGGCCACCAGTTTGCCCCATCAAACACCGCCAGTTTGCCCCATCAAAGGCCACTAGTTTGCCCCATCAAACGCCGCCAGTTTGCCCCATCAATAGCCGCCAGTGTGCCCCATCAAACGCTGCCAGTTTGCCCCATCAAATGCCGCTAGTTTGCCCCATCAAACGCCGCCAGTTTGCCCCATCAATAGCCGCCAGTGTGCCCCATCAAACGCCGCCAGTTTGCGCCATGAAATGCCGCTAGTTTGCCCCATCAAACGCCACCAGTTTGCCCCATCAAATGTCACCAGTTTGCCTCATCAAGTGCCGCCAGTTTGCCCCATCAAATGTCACCAGTTTGCCCCATCAAATGTCACCAGTTTGCCTCATCAAGTGCCGCCAGTTTGCCCCATCAAACACTGCCAGTTTGCCCCATCAAACACCGCCAGTTTGCACCATCAAATGCCACTAGTTTGCCCCATAAAATGCCGCCAGTTTTCCCCATCAAACACCGCCAGTTTGCCCCATCAAAGGCCACCAGTTTTCCCCATCAAACACCGCCAGTTTGCCCCATCAAAGGCCACCAGTTTGCCCCATCAAACACCGCCAGTTTGCCCCATCAAAGGCCACTAGTTTGCCCCATCAAACGCCGCCAGTTTGCCCCATCAATAGCCGCCAGTGTGCCCCATCAAACGCCGCCAGTTTGCGCCATCAAATGCCGCTAGTTTGCCCCATCAAACGCCGCCAGTTTGCCCCATCAAAGGCCACTAGTTTGCCCCATCAAACGCCGCCAGTTTGCCCCATCAATAGCCGCCAGTGTGCCCCATCAAACGCTGCCAGTTTGCCCCATCAAATGCCGCTAGTTTGCCCCATCAAACGCCGCCAGTTTGCCCCATCAATAGCCGCCAGTGTGCCCCATCAAACGCCGCCAGTTTGCGCCATGAAATGCCGCTAGTTTGCCCCATCAAACGCCACCAGTTTGCCCCATCAAATGTCACCAGTTTGCCTCATCAAGTGCCGCCAGTTTGCCCCATCAAATGTCACCAGTTTGCCCCATCAAATGTCACCAGTTTGCCTCATCAAGTGCCGCCAGTTTGCCCCATCAAACACTGCCAGTTTGCCCCATCAAACACCGCCAGTTTGCACCATCAAATGCCACTAGTTTGCCCCATAAAATGCCGCCAGTTTTCCCCATCAAACACCGCCAGTTTGCCCCATCAAAGGCCACCAGTTTTCCCCATCAAACACCGCCAGTTTGCCCCATCAAAGGCCACCAGTTTGCCCCATCAAACACCGCCAGTTTGCCCCATCAAAGGCCACTAGTTTGCCCCATCAAACGCCGCCAGTTTGCCCCATCAATAGCCGCCAGTGTGCCCCATCAAACGCCGCCAGTTTGCGCCATCAAATGCCGCTAGTTTGCCCCATCAAACGCCGCCAGTTTGCCCCATCAATAGCCGCCAGTTTACCCCATCAAACGCCGCCAGTTTGCCCCATCAAACGCCGCCAGTTTGCCCCGTCATTAGCCACCAGTTTGCCCCATCAAACGCCGCCAACTTGCCCCAAAGCCACCAGTTTGCCCCATAAAATGCTGCCAGTTTTCCCCATCAAACGCAGCCAGTTTGCCCCCCCCCACCTTTCTCGGGTCAGCGCCGTCCTCCCCAACGCTCCCTCTGAGTCCTTGATGTCTTCTCCCGTCCTCTTCATGTCATCTCTGCTATGATTGAACGCTTGATAGGCGTCCAATCACAGCTCCTGTCGCTTCAGCCAATCAGGTGCACCTGATTGACTGAGAGGTGGGTCAGTGTTAGGGAAGCGATTTCCTAACACAGCACTGTTTAAACAGGGGGCACACAGCAGTGCGCCAGCTCCTTAACAATTTGGAAGCCTATTAGAGCCGATGGCTCTAATAGGCACTTCCAAAACACCCCCAGATGGCCAGCGCTCGACAAGGGGGGCGCACACCTGAAAAGGGGGCTGCAGCAGCGACAATAGATAGATTCATGCAATGCAGGAATCTATCTATTGTTGATTGACGGGTGCAGGAGAGAGGGGGCGGCGCTCCTGCGCCCTCTATGGACGCACCACCCACTGCAGAGACCTCATGATCAGTCCAGCAGATTTAGCAATAACTCAACATACTAAGCTGTCAAGAATTGGGTACTTAGCCGAGCTTCACATGCTGATCATCTTCACCAAACACCTTAACAAGACACTTCTTAATCTTATGTTTATTTTACTCATCAATCACATGGATGGTAAAGAGAAACTAACATTTCCAGCATGGCTGGAAAAACTTGACAAATGCTCCCATTGGTCAGGCGTGTCTTAGAAGGGGTGCTGCGATGCTGCGTCACAAAGGTTGACCAAAACCCACTCGCCCCCATGTCTTCTATGGGCATCAGGCCTTCCTGCATACCCTCAAAAGGGAAGTTCTGCTAGTGTTTCTATTGCTAGTTTCCTAGGTGGTAACCCTATTCCCAGCTCCTCCACACCTATTACTGGAACATGGGTGGTCCTCCCCCCATAATAGACAGAAGGCTAAACACCCAACAAGGCTGGAGAGGGAATAACTCAACTTAATTGTTATAGCCTTGGGGGACAACTGCATATTAATGTCCATGGTTTTGAAACCTTTTAAGGTGTGATTGTCAATCATACTTCACCATATGGTGTTTATATCATGCATTACCTATGGCTATGAATTAGGCTTGGATGGCTAAAAAAGCATAAAAAACATGGCTGGCAAACCTTCACACCGTTCTCATCGGTTGGGTGTCTTAGAAGGGGTGCTACGGTGCTTATGGCGCTGCATCAGAGAGGTTGCTCCAAAGCCACTCTCCCCCATTATGTCTGTTGACCTGAGGCTTACCTCCGTACCGAGGCCTACCCGTACCCCCAAAAGGGAACACACTAGTGTCTCTATTATTCCATCTCCACTCCACTGATGGAAACCTTATTCCCAACTCTTCCATACCTATTCCCAGCTCCTCCAGTGGCAGGAACACTATTCTTAGCACCTCCATACCTATTCCCAGCTCCTCCAGTGGCAGGAACCCTATTTATGGCTCCTCCATGCCTATTCTGAGCTCTTCCAGTGGCAGGAACCCTATTTATGGTTTCTCTATGCCTATTCCCAGCTCCTCCACTGGTGGGAAACCTATTCTCAGCTTCTCTGTGCTTTTTCCCAGCTACTCCAGTGACAGGGACCTTATTGCCAGCTTGTCCACCAGTGGGAAACCTGTCGCTTGATCCTCCACGCCTATTCCCAGCTCCTCCAGTGGCAGAAACCCTATTCCCTGCACCTCTACAGTATACCTATTCCCAGCTCCTCCAGTGGCAGGAACACTATTCCCGGCTCCTCCATGCCTATTCCCAGCTCCTCCAGTGGCAGGAACCCTATTTCTGGCTTCTCCATACCTATTCCCAGCTGTTCCTTTGGCAGGAACCCTATTCCCATCTCCATCAGTGGCAGGAACACTATTTATGTCTACTCTATGCCTATTCCCAGCTCCTCTGTGCCTTTTCCCAGCTACTCCAGTGGCAGGGACCTTATTCCCAGCTCCTCTTTGTCTATTCCCAGCTTGTCCACTAGTCGGAAACTGTCCCTAGATCCTCCACGCCTATTCCCAGCTCCTTCAGTGGCAAGAACACTATTCCCGGCTCCTCTGTGCCTATTCCCAGCTCTTCCAGTGGCAGGAACCCTATTTCTGGCTTCTCCATGCCTATTCCCAGCTCCTCCCGTGGCAGGAACCCTATTCCCAGCTACTCCAGTGGCAGGGACCTTATTCCCAGCTCCTCCTTGTCTATTCCCAGCTTGTCCACTGGTGGGAAACCTGTCCCTAGATCCTCCATGCCTATTCTCAGCTCCCCCAGTTGCAGGAACCCTATTCTCAGCACCTCCATACATATTCCCAGCTCCTCCAGTGGCAGGAACATTATTCCTGGCTCCTGCATGCCTATTCCCAGCTCTTCCAGTGGCAGGAACCCTATCTCTGGCTTCTCCATGCCTATTCCCAACTGTTCCTTTTGTAAGAAACCCTATTCCCAGCTCACTCATTGGCAGGAACACTATTCCTGTATCCTCCATGCCTATTCCCAGCTCCTCCAGTGGCAGGAACCCTATTTCTGTCTCCTCCATGCCTATTCCCAGCTCTTCCTTTGGCAGAAACACAATTGCCAGCTCCTCCATGCCGGTTCCCAACTTCTCAAGTGGCAGGAACACTATTCCTGGCTCCTCCATGCCTATTCCCAGCTTCGCCAGTGGCAGGAACCCTATTTATGGCTCATTCATGCCTATTTCCAGCTCTTCCAGTGGCAGGAACACTATTCCTGGCTCCTCCATGCCTATTCCCAGCTTTTCTTTTGGTAGGAACCCTATTCCCAGATCCTCCAGTGGCAGAAACACTGTTCCTGGCTCCTTCATGCCTATTCCCAGCTCCTCCAGTGGCAGGAACCCTATCTCTGGCTTCTCCATGCCTTTTCCCAGCTGTTCCTTTGGCAGGAACCCTATTCCCAGCTCACTCAGTGGCAGAAGCACTATTCCGGCTCCTCCGTGCCTATTCCCAGTTCCTCCAGTGTCAGGAACACTATTTCTGGCTCATCCATGGCTATCCCATCTCCTCCAGTGGCAGGAACACTATTTCTGGCTCCTCCATGCCTATTCCCAGCGTCTCCTTTGGTAGGAATCCTATTTCCAGCTCCTCCACTGGCAGGAACCCTATTCTTGGCTTCTCCATGCCTGTTCCCAGCTTCTCCAGTGGCAGGAACCATATTTCTAGTTCCTCCGTGCCTGTTCCCAGCTCCTTCAGTGGCAGGGACACAATTCCTGGCTCCTCCATGCATATTCCCAGCTCCTCCTTTGATAGGAACCCTATTCCCAGCTTCTCCAGTGGCAGGAACCATATTTCTAGTTCCTCCATGCCTGTTCCCAGCTCCTTCAGTGGCAGAAACACTATTCCCGGCTCCTCCATGCCTATTCACAGCTTCTCCAGTGGCAGGAACCATATTTCTAGTTCCTCCATGCCTGTTCCCAGCTCCTTCAGTGGCAGGGACTCAATTCATGGCTCCTCCATGCCTATTCCCAGCTCCTCCTTTGGTAGGAACCCTATTCCCAGCTCCTCCAGTGGCAGGAACACTTTTCTTGACTCCTCCATGCCTATTCCCAGCTTATCCAGTGGCAGGAACCCTATTTCTAGTTCCTCCATGCCTGTTCCCAGTTCCTTCAGTGGCAGAAACTCTATTCCCGGCTCCTCCAGTGGCAGGAACCCAATTTCTGCCTCCTCTATGCCTATTCCCAGCTTCTCCACTAGTGGGAAACCTATTCTCAGCTCTTCCATGTCTATTAAGAACATGAGTGATCCTTCCACATAATGGACAGGAGACAAAACTATTGGAAGCTGTCATAGCCACAACAGGGGGCAACTGCATATTAATGGCCATGGTCTTGGAACTGGATGTCCTCATATAGGTGCGATAGTCACCATATGCCACCATGTAGTGTATATACAATGCATCACCTATTCCTTATTAAATCGATTTGGATGGGCAAACCACAAACTATTTGAAAACTCACTAGAAATCCATTATTATATTCTTCTTGCCAACGTTAAACAGAATCTAGAGATGAAATAATAAAAACCTATTTTTCAGGTTGAATAAAAGAAGAGTAAAGCAGGCTCTGTAGTCGGGGAACGGCTCTGAGAGCTCCACGCTGATCTGAGCCTTCTCTCTTTGTAGTGTATCTGGGTTGTCCCAGCAGTTGGTGCCGCGTCTCAGTACGGTAAACAGAATCTCTAATAAGTACGGCTCCTCTTGGAAAGTTCTGCTGAATAGCCTAAAACATTCCATCTCTCTAATAACTTGGCAAAATAAATACAAATCCCCACTGGGACCAAATGCTGCTTTAAGTATATGGCTGCGGGGATGTTAAACGGTTGAACGCTTTCTAGTTGGCTCTTTTCACTAGTTCAAGGCTTCCCGTTGTTGTCTCGATTCTTCCCTGGATAATAGAAACATAGAAGAAACGAGAGGGCTTGGAAGACAAAGGGAAGATGACTGCCACCGGAAAATTACACCCCCAGCAGGAGGAGTTGGCACTTCATGTCGTCGTAATGACACTAATGGACCCTGAAAACCCAAAAAACTTGCGACCCAATGGGAGGCAAAAATGAACTTTCACATTACTTTTCTTATGATGAACCAGAAGTCCAGTGAACCATTGGTGATACAAAAGTTCTCTACTATAGGTCTACGGCAGTGGCCTCCAAACTGCGTCCCGGGGGGCCAGATGTGGCCCTCTGCTTGCTTTTATCTGGCCCTTGGGGCACTATTTCATCCACTGATATTTAACAGTGGTTCATAATTCCCCCCACTGACACCAATGAAGGGGCACAATCTCTCTCAATAACACCAACGATGGGGCACAATTCTTCCCAACAACACCAAGGATGGGGCACAATTCTTCCCAACAACACCAAGGATGGGGCACAATTCTTCCCAACAACACCAAGGATGGGGCACAATTCTTCCCAACAACACCAAGGATGGGGCACAATTCTTCCCAACAACACCAAGGATGGGGCACAATTCTTCCCAACAACACCAACGATGGGGCACAATTCTTCCCAACAACACCAAGGATGGGGCACAATTCTTCCCAACAACACCAACGATGGGGCACAATTATTCCCAACAACACCAACGATGGGGCACAATTCTTCCCAACAACACCAATGATGGGGCACAATTCTTCCCAACAACACCAAGGATGGGGCACAATTCTTCCCAACAACACCAAGGATGGGGCACAATTCTTCCCAACAACACCAAGGATGGGGCACAATTCTTCCCAACAACACCAAGGATGGGGCACAATTCTTCCCAACAACACCAACGATGGGGCACAATTCTTCCCAACAACACCAAGGATGGGGCACAATTCTTCCCAACGACACCAAGGATGGGGCACAATTCTTCCCAACAACACCAAGGATGGGGCACAATTCTTCCCAACGACACCAACGATGGGGCACAATTCTTCCCAACAACACCAAGGATGGGGCACAATTCTTCCCAACAACACCAACGATGGGGCAAAATTATTCCCAACAACACCAATGATGGCCAACGATTCTTTCCTCCCCTCCTTTTCTCCCCCCTCCCCCCCTTCTTTTTCCTCCCGCCCCCTCTCCCCAATCCCCCTCCTCTACCATCCCCTTCCCTTCCCCCCCCCCCTTCCTTGCCTTTTCTCCCTTCCCATTAGCTTCCCCCCCCCCCCCAGTTTCCCCCTTCTCCCCTCTTCCCCTCCCCCCCCCCCATCTTCTCTTTCCCCGTCCCTCCCTTACCCTCCAACCCCCCCCTCCCTTTCCCCGTCCCCCTCCTCCTCTCTCTGCCTTTCCCCTTCCTGGGGTTTTCCTTGGGTTGTTTTACACACCCCATATTCGTTATTCACGCGGTGCCCCCTTATCTCTTTATAAACATTTAGGCCCGGATTCAGAAAGGAGATACGACGGCGTATCTCCGGATACGACGGCGTATCTCTGAGTGTGCGTAACTATGCGACTGATTCATAGAATCAGTTACGCATAGATTTCCCTAAGATCCGACCGGCGTAAGTCTCTTACACAGTCGTATCTTAGGCTGCATATTTACGCTGGCCGCTAGGTGGCGCTTCCGTAGATTTACGCGAGGAATATGCAAATGAGGTACATACGCCGGATCAGAAACGTACGTCCGCCCGGCGCATTTTTTTTCGACGTTTACGTTAGGCTTTTTTCGGCGTAAAGTTACCCCTGCTATATGAGGCGTAGCCAATGTTAAAGTGGAGGTTCACCCAAAAATCTACTTTCTGGGCCATATTCTTAGAGATCTCCGGCAGCGTAACGTATGTCCTTTACGCTACGCCGCCGCAAGTTTAACTGGCAAGTGCCTGATTCCCAAACCACTTACCTGTAAACTTGCGGCGGCGTAGCGTAAAGTCCACCCGCGCAAGCACTCCTAATTCAAATGATCCTGGTAGGGGGCGTGGATCATTTAAATTAGGCGCGCTCCCGCGCCAATCATAATGCGCATGCTCCGTCGGGTAAATTACCCGACGTGCATTGCGCTAAATGACGTCTCACGGATGTCATTTGTTTTGACGGTAACGTAAATGGCGTCCAGCGCCATTCACGGACGACTTACGCAAACGACGTTAAATTTTCAAATTTCGACGCGGGAACGACAGCCATACTTAACATTGAGTACACCACCTAGGGGGCATGTTTATCTTTACGCCGCGTATCGCTTACGGAAACTATGTAAAATCACTACGACGGGCAAGCGTACGTTAGAGAATCGGCGTGACTAGTCATTTGCATATTCTACGCTGACCGCAAAGGAAACGCCACCTAGCGGTCAGCGTAGATATTGCAGCCTAAGATACAACCAACGTGACTCTCGGCTGCTTACGGCGCTATACGGCGCCTGCGCCTGCCGTGTAGAGCTGACTGCGCAGGCGCCGTAAATTGCCGAGAGTCACGTCGGCTATTTTCGGAAGGTGTGACGCGCTATCCAACTCAGTCAATCAACTGCGCTTTATTTAGGAACGCCTATACCCGGAAGGATACGCCGCTCGGTGCAGGAGAAGAAATACGGCTAAAACGATAAGTACAAAAAAAAAATCCAGTATACTGCAGATGTCAGCAGTACGCTGGATCTAGTGACAGAAAGTTGATTTTTGGGTGAACCTCCGCTTTAAGTATGGCCGTCGTTCCCGCGTCGAATTTTGAAAATTTTACGTCGTTTGCGTAAGTCGTTCGCGAATAGGGCTGGACGTAAGTTACGTTCACGTCTAAAGCAATGACGACTTGCGGCGTAATTTGGAGCATGCGCACTGGGATTTTTTCACGAACGGCGCATGCGCCGTTCGTAAAATCCGTCAAATACGCGGGGTCACAGTGAATTTAAATAAAACACGCCCACATCATCCACATTTGAATTAGGCGGGCTTACGCAGACACACATACGTTACGCCGCCATAACTAAGGGCGCAAGTTCTTTCTGGAATACGGAACTTGCGCCCTAATTTACGGCGGCGTACCGTATCTGAGATACGTTACGCCGCCTGGAAAGAAACACCAATGTATCTGAATCCGGCCCTTAATAATATTGGCCCAGATTCAAGAAGCACTTGCGCCCGCGCAACCATAGGTTAGGCAGCGCAAGTGCTTACTTGCTCCGGCAATACGAATGCTCCTGATTCAGGAACCTCGTTACACCGACTGCAGGCTAAAATCTGCGCTTCATAAGGCTCTTATGCCTCGCAGATTTTAGGCTGCATTCTTGCGGGGGCCGCTAGGGGGCGCTCCCATTGTGTATCAGCGTGTAGTATGCAAATTGCATACTACACGCTGATTCACAAGCTTGCGCGGGCCCCCGCGCAAGCCAGGTACGGAGTTTCCGTACGGCTACTTTTAGCGCAAGGCTGCCCCTTCTAATAGTAGGGGCAGCCAATGCTAAAGTATAGCCGGCCTTCCCGCGCCGCGAAATTTGAATTTCACGGCGTTTGCGTAAGTGAAACGTGAATGGCGCTGGACGCCATTCACGTTCACTTAGAAGCAAATGACGTCCTTGCGACGTCATTTGCCGCAACGCACGTCGGGAAATTTTCCCGACGGAGCATGCGCTGTACGCTCGGCGCGGGAGCGCGCCTAATTTAAATGATTCCCGCCCCCGGCGGGATCATTTAACTTGCGCGCGCTTACGCCGGGCAAATTTGCCGGCGCGCCCTCGCAATTCACGGAGCTACTGCTCCGTGAATCGAGGGCAGCGCAGAATATTTGCGGGGGCGCAGGGCAAAATCGTTGCCCTGCCCCCCCGCAAATATCGCGCAATTCTACTTGAATCTGGGCCATTGATTATTTTTCCTAATATTATTACCCTATCAGAGAACGAATCTTTTTTTTCCCCCTTGTTCGCCGCCGGGGGCATTAATGGCGCGCTCCACGGTGGTCCTTGACCCTTGGTGGTAAGCAGATCTATGTTATATTGCATACCTGACCTCTCACAGTTTACTCATGTTGTTTTGTTAACTTTTATGTTTTCTGCTAGTCATGTATAATGTCATTTGTTGTACAGATTACCTCCTGAAGAAGCCGTCTCCCGCGAAACCGGTAGAGGTCTCCTTTTGACTTCACCCCACAACGTTAGATACAGTACCATACGCATTTCCGTTTATGTTCCACCGCTGTAACTAGTGTGAGGTTGACTGCCATAAGTTCTGTTTTTAAACGTATATTTTTTTATGTACAATGAGTGAATTTTTACTGTATCTACCTGTGTCATCAGTACCGAGAAAGTCCATACATACAAAGGGCCAGATTCAGAGAGAACTTACGCCAACGTATCTGTTGATACGCCACGTAAGTTCTAGGATGCGCCGTCGTATCTATGCGCCGCATTCACAGTACAAGATACGCCGTAAGTCTCCTACGCCGTCGTATCTTGGGGCGCATATTTACGCTGGCCGCAAGGGGCGCTTCCATTGATTTACGCGTCGAATATGTAAATGAGCGAGATCGCCATCTCCTGTTGTAGATATTTCTTGTACTCTGGTACACCCGGTGCCGCTCTCCTGCTCAGAATTAGTGTTGCTCACGAATATTCGCATTGCGAATATTCGGCTCGAATATGGCATATTCGAGTATTCGCGAATATATCGAATTTCGCGGCCAATATTCGCTATTCCGAATATTCGCATTTTTTCAATTTTATTTTTAAAACAGATCACATCCTAGAGATCTCCATCGACGTCTAAAAGCATTGCTGGTATGATTAGAGACACTGGGCCGAGTAGCTGAAGCGATCATTTTATATTGCCGAATATTCGCAATGCGAATATTCGGTAATAGGAATATTGTGCGATTATTTTCTCCACCCTTCCTTTGCATCAGAGTTCTCCTACCACAGTTGTTAAAATTTCGCTATCATTTTCGCATGCGCATTAGCGAAATTTCGCAATATTGTTTTTTGGATAAAATGTCACGAATATTCGATTTCAGAAGTATTAGCGAATAATTTCTCCGCCCTTCTTTTGCATCGGAGCCAATCAGAGTTCTCCTACAACAGTTGTCGAAATTCCGCAATCATTTTCGCATTCGCATTTGCGAAAATTCGATAATATATCACGAATATTCGATTTCAGCATGAGCCAATCAGAGTTCTCCTACCGCACTTGTCGAAATTTCGCAATTATTTTCGCATTCGCAATAGCGAAATTTCGTAAAAATTTAATTTGGATAAAATATCACGAATATTCGATTTTAGCGAATATTTCTCGAACATTCGGCTATATATTCGTGATATATCGCGAAATCGAATATGGCGTATTCCGCTCAACACTACTCAGAATTCCATTGGCATTGAAAGGGTAACGACACCAAGAGAAACTTTCTTCTGTCGGTTACAATTCTCACAAGTCTTCGGCGTCTCGTAGGGATTTCCTCGCAAACTCTCTAAAGCTTCCTGTTCGGGATTTTTTTTTTTGCGAGAGTCAAATGTTACGCAGACGCTTCCATTTCCTGATTCCTTCTGGGGCCCCCGGGGGCCCGGAGGATAAATATTCTCTTTATAAACAAAATAAAAAAAATGACAGTCATTCCATGAGGACCTTAACCGGTTGGTGACCGGCTCCTGTACATTTCCATCGGCAGAATGGCGCAGCTGGGCAAAGTAACATATATTTGCGTCACTTTGAAATTCCCGCCGTGCGCGCTCGCCCCTGCCGCGAGCTCCGTGCCCACGGGACCCGCGGACTCGATGTCCTCAGGTGTCCCGCGATCGGGGTCTAGGGTGACCACATTTCCAAACTACCATTCAGGGACACCCCCCCCCCTTCCCAAAAATCAACTTGTGCTGTAACCAATAACTAGACATGTGCAATTCGTTTCGTTCCTAATTAGTTTTTTTAACGAAAATTCGGAAATTCGTTAATTCCGAATTTTCGTATTAACAATTTTTCTATTTCGGACTTCCGAAAATTTTGAATTTCCGAATTTTCGTATTTCAGAATTTTCGTATTTCCGATTTTTTTCAATTTCTGAATTTTCGGCCTTCCGAATTTTCGAATTTCCCGAATTTACGAAAAAAGCAAAACAACTAATAAAACGGGAAAAAATAATTTTTTAGATTTTCCCGAATTTCCCCAAAAAAAAAAAAATAATGAAAGAAAAACTAGAAAAAATAATTTTTTTAATTTCCCGAATTTCAGTAAAATAGAAAAAAAACTAAAATAACATAAACGAAAAAAAACGTTTTTTTTTTGGCAGTGCACATGTCTACGAATAACAGCACCATGAGTAAGCCCTGGTTCAAACTGGGTACGATTTGTAACGATTTGAGATGCGATTTGACATGTCAAATCGCATCTCAAATCGGCGGCAATTGTCGGCAATGGCACTGTCCTAATCAGTGCGACGCCGCATCTGCGATTTCAAAAAGTAGTTCCTGTACTACTTTTTGCGATTTCGGGCCACGATTTACATTAAATTGCGAAATCGCGGTAAAATCGCGCATTTTACCGCGATTTTGAATTCGCAGCAGTGTGAACTTAGGCTGAACACAAGAGGCGGGATTTATGATTTCTCCAATCGCAAGCAGGGGGTGGGGATTGTGCTCCTCCAGGCATTCCCGGCCAGGGCAAGTACTGTCAGTAAGTAAAGCGGTGATGTGCCATTTTTGGGGGCATCGGATTACTTGCGCCGGCGTAACGAATGCTCCTGATTCAGGAACCTCGTTACGCCGACTGCAGCCTAAGATATGCGCGGCATAAGGCTC
The DNA here is from genome assembly GCF_905171775.1 of Rana temporaria. Taxonomy (NCBI): domain Eukaryota; kingdom Metazoa; phylum Chordata; class Amphibia; order Anura; family Ranidae; genus Rana; species Rana temporaria. Next base: position 1,539,301 of record NC_053497.1, read on the forward strand.
TTATGCCCGCATATCTCAGGCTGCATTCTTGCGGTGGCCGCTAGGTGGCGTTCCCGTTGTGCTCAGCGTATAGTATGCAAATTGCATACTAACGCCGATTCACAACGTTACGCGAGCCCTGCGTACGCAGTTTACGCCGTTTGCGTACAGCGGTTTTCGCGTAAGGCTGCCCCTGCTACCAGAGGCAGCCAATGTTACGTATACCCGCCGTTCCCGCGTCGCGAAATTTGAATTTTACGTAGTCTGCGTAAGTGAATCGTGAATGGCGCTGGACGCCATTCACGTTCACTTTGAAGCAAATTACGTCCTTGCGACGTCATTTGCCGCAATGCACGTCGGGAAAGTTTCCCGAGGGAGCATGCGCTCTACGATCGCCGCGGGAACGCGCCTAATTTAAATGATTCCCGCCCCCTACGGGATCATTTAAATTGCGCCCGCTTACGCCGGGCATTTTGCCGGAGCGCACACGCAATTTACAGAGTTACTGCTCCGTGAATCACGGGTAGGGCAGAAAATTTGCGTGGGCGCTGCGCCTACGTAAAAAAAGCTTAGATGTTACTGAATCTACCCCAGTGATTGGACACAAGAGGCGGGATTTATGATTTCTCCAATCACAAGCAGGGGGCGGGGATTGTGCTCCTCCAGGCATTCCCGGCAGGGCAAGTACTGTCAGTAAGTAAAGCGGTGATGTGACGGCCATATTTGGGGGCATTAGTTTGGCTCCGGGGGGGGGGTGTGTCAGTTTCATTCCAGGGCACTGTATTGTCCTGGAATGAAGGTGCCCGGGACAGACCTGCAAAATGTGGGACTGTCCGGGGACAGATGGTCACCCTATCGGGGTCACAGAGCTGCAGAACGTGGAGAGGCCAGTGTAAAGAAGGCCTCGCCCCGCTCTGCCTAGTGACACCGTCGCTGATCGTCTGCTCCCTGTCATCGGGAACAGCGATCAGTGACGTGTCACAGTAAGCCACGCCCCCTAACAGTTAGAATCACTCCCTAGGACACACTTAACCCCTTCAGCGCCACCTAGTGGTTAACCCCCTTCCCTGCCAGTGCCATCTTCACAGTTATCAGTGCATTTTTATAGCACTGATCGCTGTATAAATGACAATGGTCCCAAAATAGCGTCAAAAGTGTCTGATGTGTCCGCCATAAAGTCGCAGTCACGATAAAAATCGCAGATCGCCGCCATTACTAGTACAACAAAATAATAATAATAAAAATGCCATAAAACTATCCCCTATTTTGTAGACGCTATAACATTTGCGCAAACCAATCAATGAACGCTTATTGCGTTTTTTGTTTTTTATACCAAAAATAGGCAGAAGAATACGTATCGGACTAAATAAAAAAAATAAAAAAATGTTTTATATATTTTTGGGGGATATTTATTATAGCAAAAAGTAAAAAACATTGGCCCGGATTCAGAGAGCAATTGCGCCTGCGTAACCATAGTTACGCAGCGCAATTGCTTACTTGCGCCGGCGTAACGAATGCTCCTGATTCAGGAAACTCGTTACGCCGACTGCAGCCTAAGATATGCGCGGCATAAGGCTCTTTTGCGTATGGCGGTTTTCGCGTAAGGCTGCCCCTGCTATTAGCAGAGGCAGCCAATGTTACGTATACCCGTCGTTCCTGCGTCGCAAAATTTGAACTTTACGTAGTTTGCGTAAGTGAATCGTGAATGGCGCTGGACGCCATTCACGTTCACTTTGAAGCAAATGACGTCCTTGCGACATCATTTGCCGTAATGCACGTCGGGAACGTTTCCCGACGGAGCATGCGCTCTACGATCGGCGCGGGAACGTGCCTAATTTAAATGATTCCCGCCCCCTATGGGATCATTTAAATTGCGCGCGCTTACGCCGGGCATTTTGCCGGCGCGCCCACGCAATTTACGGAGCTACTGCTCCGTGAATCAAGGGCAGCGCAGTCAATTTGCCGGGGCGCAGGGCAAAAACGTTGCCCTGCGCCTCCGCAAAAAAAGCGCTATTGTACCTGAATCTACCCCACTGGTCCCAAAATAGCATCAAAAGTGTCCGATGTGTCCACCATAAAGTCGCAGTCACGATAAAAATCGCAGATCGCCGCCATTACTAGTAAAAAAAATAATAATAATAAAAATGGCATTAAACGATCCCCTATTTTGTAGACGCTATAACATTTGCGCAAACCAATCAATGAAAGCTTGTTGCGTTTTTTTTTTTATACCAAAAATAGGCAGAAGAATACGTATCAGACTAAATAAAAAAAATAAAAAAATGTGATATATTTTTGGGGGATATTTATTCTAGCAAAAAGTAAAAAATATTGAATTTTTTTTTTTCAAAATTGTCGCTCTATTTTTGTTTACAGCGCAAAAAATAAAAAACGCAGAGGTGATCAAATACCACCAAAATAAAGCTCTATTTGTGGGGGGGAAAAAAGGACGCCAATTTTGTTTGAGGGGCCACGTCGCGCGACCGCGCAATTGTCAGTTAAAGCGACGCTGCGCCGAATCGCAAAAAAAAGTGCGCTGGTCTTTGGCCAGCCAAACGGTCCGGAGGGCTGAAGTGGTTAAACTCTGCTTTTCCCTTCGTTGCCCAGATTCAGGTAGCTTTGCCCCTTTTTTACGGAGGCGCAGCGCACCGTTTTGCCGCTGCGCCTCCGTAAATTTCCTGCGCTACCCTTGATTCACGGTGCAGTAGCTCCGTAAATTGCGTGGGCGCTCCGGCAAAATGCCCGGCGTAATGGCGCGCGCAATTTAAATGATCCCGTAGGGGGCGTGGATCATTTAAATTAGGCGTGTTCCCGCGCCGAGCGTAGTGCGCATGCTCCGTCGGTAAACTTTCCCGACGTGCATTGCGGTAAATGACGTGGCAGGGACGTCATTTGCTTCAAAGTGAACGTGAATGGCGTCCAGCGGCATTCACGATTCACTTACGCAAACGACGTAAATTTCAAATTTCGCGACGCGGGAACGACGGGTATCCTTTAGCATTGGCTGCGCCTGCTATTAGAAGGGGCAGCCTTACGCAAAAACCGACGTACGCAAACGACGTAAACTGCGTACGCAGGGCTCGCGTAATGTTGTGAATCGGCGTTAGTATGCAATTTGCATACTATATGCTGAGCACAACGGGAACGCCACCTAGCGGCCATCGCTAGAATGCAGCCTAAGATATGAGGGCATAAGAGCCTTATGCCGCGCATATCTTAGGCTGCAGTCGGCGTAACGAGGTTCCTGAATCAGGAGAAGTCGTTACGCCGGCGCAAGTAAGCAATTGCGCCTGTGTAACTATGGTTACACAGGCGCAATTGCTCTCTGAATCTGGGCCCGTGATTTTTTAATTTTTAAATTTTTTGAGATTCCCATTTTCCCGAGGAGCGTAGATCGTTCCCCCGGTCGTTATATTTTTACGTTTTGCGGATAAAAAAATAATTGCAGACGTAATTGGTGGAAAGTGAGAAGACCGGGGGAGGGGAGGGGGAGGGCATTTGCGGAATGTATTTGAATATTCATGAGCGGCCCGGTGACAGCCCGGCGTTCCCGATCCCTCAGATCACGGTAACACGATCGGATGGGAGGAAGGTGCGCCAGACCGGCAGTGTTTAGTCTCACAACATGCGGCGTTTACAGGTCGCCTAGCAACGCCCGACCAAACAGCGCAAAAATGTGAAATTCATAAAGGCCATTGTAAAAACATAATGTAGCCTTTTATCAAAAAAGAAGGAAAAGACGCGCTGCACACAGAGGAGCTTCCTGTTTCCATGGCGGGCGGCTGGATCGTGTGCTGTTTATTTGAGCCGCGCATGCTCGTTCCGTCATTTACCTCTGAAGCCGGATCAGTGAAAGGAAATTCCAAGGAATTTTGTTATGGGTTGATCGGTATTTAAAGAGACCCAACGACCTTGCCTGACCACCCTATACTTACCTATATAGAGCAGATAACACTCACCTCCTGACCACCCTATACTTACCTATACAGAGAGGATAACACTCACCTCCTGACCACCCTATACTTACCTATACAGAGCGGATAACACTCACCTCCTGACCACCCTATACTTACCTATACAGAGCGGATAACGCTCACCTCCTGACCACCCTATACTTACCTATACAGAGAGGATAACACTCACCTCCTGACCACCCTATACTTACCTATACAGAGCAGATAACACTCACCTCCTGACCACCCTATACTTACCTATACAGAGCGGATAAAGCTCACCTCCTGACCACCCTATACTTACCTATACAGAGCGGATAACACTCACCTCCTGACCACCCTATACTTACCTATACAGAGCGGATAACACTCACCTCCTGACCACCCTATACTTACCTATACAGAGCGGATAACACTCACCTCCTGACCACCCTATACTTACCTATACAGAGCGGATAACACTCACCTCCTGACCACCCTATACTTACCTATACAGAGCAGATAACACTCACCTCCTGACCACCCTATACTTACCTATACAGAGCGGATAAAGCTCACCTCCTGACCACCCTATACTTACCTATACAGAGCGGATAACACTCACCTCCTGACCACCCTATACTTACCTATACAGAGAGGATAACACTCACCTCCTGACCACCCTATACTTACCTATACAGAGAGGATAACACTCACCTCCTGACCACCCTATACTTACCTATACAGAGCGGATAACGCTCACCTCCTGACCACCCTATACTTACCTATACAGAGAGGATAACACTCACCTCCTGACCACCCTATACTTACCTATACAGAGCGGATAACACTCACCTCCTGACCACCCTATACTTACCTATACAGAGCGGATAACGCTCACCTCCTGACCACCCTATACTTACCTATACAGAGCAGATAACACTCACCTCCTGACCACCCTATACTTGCCTATACAGAGCGGATAACGCTCACCTCCTGACCACCCTATACTTACCTATACAGAGCGGATAACACTCACCTCCTGACCACCCTATACTTACCTATACAGAGAGGATAACACTCACCTCCTGACCACCCTATACTTACCTATACAGAGAGGATAACACTCACCTCCTGACCACCCTATACTTACCTATACAGAGCGGATAACACTCACCTCCTGACCACCCTATACTTACCTATACAGAGCGGATAACACTCACCTCCTGACCACCCTATACTTACCTATACAGAGAGGATAACACTCACCTCCTGACCACCCTATACTTACCTATACAGAGCGGATAACGCTCAGCTCCTGACCACCCTATACTTACCTATACAGAGAGGATAACGCTCACCTCCTGACCACCCTATACTTACCTATACAGAGAGGATAACACTCACCTCCTGACCACCCTATACTTACCTATACAGAGCGGATAACACTCACCTCCTGACCACCCTATACTTACCTATACAGAGCGGATAACACTCACCTCCTGACCACTCTATACTTACCTATACAGAGCGGATAACACTCACCTCCTGACCACCCTATACTTACCTATACAGAGCGGATAACACTCACCTCCTGACCACCCTATACTTACCTATACAGAGAGGATAACGCTCACCTCCTGACCACCCTATACTTACCTATACAGAGCGGATAACACTCACCTCCTGACCACCCTATACTTACCTATACAGAGCGGATAACACTCACCTCCTGACCACCCTATACTTACCTATACAGAGCGGATAACACTCACCTCCTGACCACCCTATACTTACCTATACAGAGCGGATAACGCTCACCTCCTGACCACCCTATACTTACCTATACAGAGCGGATAACGCTCAGCTCCTGACCACCCTATACTTACCTATACAGAGAGGATAACGCTCACCTCCTGACCACCCTATACTTACCTATACAGAGCGGATAACACTCACCTCCTGACCACCCTATACTTACCTATACAGAGCGGATAACACTCACCTCCTGACCACCCTATACTTACCTATACAGAGCTGATAACGCTCACCTCCTGACCACCCTATACTTACCTATACAGAGCGGATAACACTCACCTCCTGACCACCCTATACTTACCTATACAGAGAGGATAACACTCACCTCCTGACCACCCTATACTTACCTATACAGAGCGGATAACACTCACCTCCTGACCACCCTATACTTACCTATACAGAGCGGATAATGCTCACCTCCTGACCACCCTATACTTACCTATACAGAGCGGATAACACTCAGCTCCTGACCACCCTATACTTACCTATACAGAGCGGATAACGCTCACCTCCTGACCACCCTATACTTACCTATACAGAGCGGATAACACTCACCTCCTGACCACCCTATACTTACCTATACAGAGCGGATAACGCTCACCTCCTGACCACCCTATACTTACCTATACAGAGAGGATAACACTCACCTCCTGACCACCCTATACTTACCTATACAGAGAGGATAACGCTCACCTCCTGACCACCCTATACTTACCTATACAGAGCGGATAACACTCACCTCCTGACCACCCTATACTTACCTATACAGAGCGGATAACACTCACCTCCTGACCACCCTATACTTACCTATACAGAGAGGATAACGCTCACCTCCTGACCACCCTATACTTACCTATACAGAGCGGATAACACTCAGCTCCTGACCACCCTATACTTACCTATACAGAGCGGATAACACTCACCTCCTGACCACTCTATACTTACCTATACAGAGCGGATAACACTCACCTCCTGACCACCCTATACTTACCTATACAGAGCGGATAAAGCTCACCTCCTGACCACCCTATACTTACCTATACAGAGAGGATAACGCTCACCTCCTGACCACCCTATACTTACCTATACAGAGCGGATAACACTCACCTCCTGACCACCCTATACTTACCTATACAGAGCGGATAAAGCTCACCTCCTGACCACCCTATACTTACCTATACAGAGAGGATAACGCTCACCTCCTGACCACCCTATACTTACCTATACAGAGCGGATAACGCTCACCTCCTGACCACCCTATACTTACCTATACAGAGCGGATAACACTCACCTCCTGACCACCCTATACTTACCTATACAGAGCGGATAACGCTCACCTCCTGACCACCCTATACTTACCTATACAGAGCGGATAACACTCACCTCCTGACCACCCTATACTTACCTATACAGAGAGGATAACACTCACCTCCTGACCACCCTATACTTACCTATACAGAGCGGATAACACTCACCTCCTGACCACCCTATACTTACCTATACAGAGCGGATAACACTCACCTCCTGACCACCCTATACTTACCTATACAGAGCGGATAACGCTCACCTCCTGACCACCCTATACTTACCTATACAGAGCGGATAACACTCACCTCCTGACCACCCTATACTTGCCTATACAGAGCGGATAACGCTCACCTCCTGACCACCCTATACTTACCTATACAGAGCGGATAACACTCACCTCCTGACCACCCTATACTTACCTATACAGAGAGGATAACGCTCACCTCCTGACCACCCTATACTTACCTATACAGAGCGGATAACACTCACCTCCTGACCACCCTATACTTACCTATACAGAGAGGATAACGCTCACCTCCTGACCACCCTATACTTACCTATACAGAGCGGATAACACTCACCTCCTGACCACCCTATACTTACCTATACAGAGCGGATAACACTCACCTCCTGACCACTCTATACTTACCTATACAGAGCGGATAACACTCACCTCCTGACCACCCTATACTTACCTATACAGAGCGGATAACACTCACCTCCTGACCACCCTATACTTACCTATACAGAGAGGATAACGCTCACCTCCTGACCACCCTATACTTACCTATACAGAGCGGATAACACTCACCTCCTGACCACCCTATACTTACCTATACAGAGCGGATAACACTCACCTCCTGACCACCCTATACTTACCTATACAGAGCGGATAACACTCACCTCCTGACCACCCTATACTTACCTATACAGAGCGGATAACACTCACCTCCTGACCACCCTATACTTACCTATACAGAGCGGATAACACTCACCTCCTGACCACCCTATACTTACCTATACAGAGCGGATAACACTCACCTCCTGACCACCCTATACTTACCTATACAGAGCGGATAACGCTCACCTCCTGACCACCCTATACTTACCTATACAGAGCGGATAACGCTCAGCTCCTGACCACCCTATACTTACCTATACAGAGAGGATAACGCTCACCTCCTGACCACCCTATACTTACCTATACAGAGCGGATAACACTCACCTCCTGACCACCCTATACTTACCTATACAGAGCGGATAACACTCACCTCCTGACCACCCTATACTTACCTATACAGAGCTGATAACGCTCACCTCCTGACCACCCTATACTTACCTATACAGAGCGGATAATGCTCACCTCCTGACCACCCTATACTTACCTATACAGAGCGGATAACACTCACCTCCTGACCACCCTATACTTACCTATACAGAGCGGATAACACTCACCTCCTGACCACCCTATACTTACCTATACAGAGCGGATAACACTCACCTCCTGACCACCCTATACTTACCTATACAGAGAGGATAACGCTCACCTCCTGACCACCCTATACTTACCTATACAGGGCGGATAACGCTCACCTCCTGACCACCCTATACTTACCTATACTGAGCGGATAACACTCACCTCCTGACCACCCTATACTTACATATACAGAGCGGATAACGCTCACCTCCTGACCACCCTATACTTACCTATACAGAGCGGATAATGCTCACCTCCTGACCACCCTATACTTACCTATACAGAGCGGATAACACTCACCTCCTGACCACCCTATACTTACCTATACAGAGCGGATAACACTCACCTCCTGACCACCCTATACTTACCTATACAGAGAGGATAACACTCACCTCCTGACCACCCTATACTTACCTATACAGAGAGGATAACGCTCACCTCCTGACCACCCTATACTTACCTATACAGGGCGGATAACGCTCACCTCCTGACCACCCTATACTTACCTATACTGAGCGGATAACACTCACCTCCTGACCACCCTATACTTACATATACAGAGCGGATAACGCTCACCTCCTGACCACCCTATACTTACCTATACAGAGCGGATAACGCTCAGCTCCTGACCACCCTATACTTACCTATACAGAGAGGATAACGCTCACCTCCTGACCACCCTATACTTACCTATACAGAGCGGATAACACTCACCTCCTGACCACCCTATACTTACCTATACAGAGCGGATAACACTCACCTCCTGACCACCCTATACTTACCTATACAGAGAGGATAACGCTCACCTCCTGACCACCCTATACTTACCTATACAGAGCGGATAACACTCAGCTCCTGACCACCCTATACTTACCTATACAGAGCGGATAACACTCACCTCCTGACCACTCTATACTTACCTATACAGAGCGGATAACACTCACCTCCTGACCACCCTATACTTACCTATACAGAGCGGATAAAGCTCACCTCCTGACCACCCTATACTTACCTATACAGAGAGGATAACGCTCACCTCCTGACCACCCTATACTTACCTATACAGAGCGGATAACGCTCACCTCCTGACCACCCTATACTTACCTATACAGAGCAGATAACGCTCACCTCCTGACCACCCTATACTTACCTATACAGAGCAGATAACGCTCACCTCCTGACCACCCTATACTTACCTATACAGAGCGGATAACGCTCACCTCCTGACCACCCTATACTTACCTATACAGAGCAGATAACGCTCAGCTCCTGACCACTCTATACTTACCTATACAGAGAGGATAACGCTCACCTCCTGACCACCCTATACTTACCTATACAGAGCGGATAACGCTCAGCTCCTGACCACCCTATACTTACCTATACAGAGAGGATAACACTCACCTCCTGACCACCCTATACTTACCTATACAGAGAGGATAACACTCACCTCCTGACCACCCTATACTTACCTATACAGAGCGGATAAAGCTCACCTCCTGACCACCCTATACTTACCTATACAGAGCGGATAACACTCACCTCCTGACCACCCTATACTTACCTATACAGAGCGGATAACGCTCACCTCCTGACCACCCTATACTTACCTATACAGAGCGGATAACACTCACCTCCTGACCACCCTATACTTACCTATACAGAGAGGATAACACTCACCTCCTGACCACCCTATACTTACCTATACAGAGAGGATAACACTCACCTCCTGACCACCCTATACTTACCTATACAGAGCGGATAACGCTCACCTCCTGACCACCCTATACTTACCTATACAGAGCGGATAACACTCACCTCCTGACCACCCTATACTTACCTATACAGAGAGGATAACACTCACCTCCTGACCACCCTATACTTACCTATACAGAGCGGATAACACTCACCTCCTGACCACCCTATACTTACCTATACAGAGCGGATAACGCTCACCTCCTGACCACCCTATACTTACCTATACAGAGCGGATAACACTCACCTCCTGACCACTCTATACTTACCTATACAGAGCGGATAACACTCACCTCCTGACCACCCTATACTTACCTATACAGAGCGGATAACGCTCACCTCCTGACCACCCTATACTTGCCTATACAGAGCAGATAACGCTCAGCTCCTGACCACCCTATACTTACCTATACAGAGCGGATAACGCTCACCTCCTGACCACCCTATACTTACCTATACAGAGCTGATAACGCTCACCTCCTGACCACCCTATACTTACCTATACAGAGAGGATAACACTCACCTCCTGACCACCCTATACTTACCTATACAGAGAGGATAACACTCACCTCCTGACCACCCTATACTTACCTATACAGAGCGGATAACACTCACCTCCTGACCACCCTATACTTACCTATACAGAGCGGATAACGCTCACCTCCTGACCACCCTGTACTTACCTATACAGAGCGGATAACGCTCACCTCCTGACCACCCTATACTTACCTATACAGAGCGGATAACACTCACCTCCTGACCACCCTATACTTACCTATACAGAGCGGATAACACTCACCTCCTGACCACCCTATACTTACCTATACAGAGCGGATAACACTCACCTCCTGACCACCCTATACTTGCCTATACAGAGCAGATAACGCTCAGCTCCTGACCACCCTATACTTACCTATACAGAGCGGATAACGCTCACCTCCTGACCACCCTATACTTACCTATACAGAGAGGATAACACTCACCTCCTGACCACCCTATACTTACCTATACAGAGCGGATAACGCTCACCTCCTGACCACCCTATACTTGCCTATACAGAGCGGATAACGCTCACCTCCTGACCACCCTATACTTACCTATACAGAGCGGATAACACTCACCTCCTGACCACCCTATACTTACCTATACAGAGCGGATAACACTCACCTCCTGACCACCCTATACTTACCTATACAGAGCGGATAACGCTCACCTCCTGACCACCCTATACTTACCTATACAGAGAGGATAACGCTCAGCTCCTGACCACCCTATACTTACCTATACAGAGAGGATAACGCTCACCTCCTGACCACCCTATACTTACCTATACAGAGCGGATAACGCTCACCTCCTGACCACCCTATACTTACCTATACAGAGAGGATAACACTCACCTCCTGACCACCCTATACTTACCTATACAGAGAGGATAACGCTCACCTCCTGACCACCCTATACTTACCTATACAGAGCGGATAACACTCACCTCCTGACCACCCTATACTTACCTATACAGAGAGGATAACGCTCACCTCCTGACCACCCTATACTTACCTATACAGAGAGGATAACACTCACCTCCTGACCACCCTATACTTACCTATACAGAGCGGATAACGCTCACCTCCTGACCACCCTATACTTACCTATACAGAGCGGATAACACTCACCTCCTGACCACCCTATACTTACCTATACAGAGCGGATAACGCTCACCTCCTGACCACCCTATACTTACCTATACAGAGAGGATAACACTCACCTCCTGACCACCCTATACTTACCTATACAGAGAGGATAACACTCACCTCCTGACCACCCTATACTTACCTATACAGAGCGGATAAAGCTCACCTCCTGACCACCCTATACTTACCTATACAGAGCGGATAACACTCACCTCCTGACCACCCTATACTTACCTATACAGAGCGGATAACGCTCACCTCCTGACCACCCTATACTTACCTATACAGAGCGGATAACACTCACCTCCTGACCACCCTATACTTACCTATACAGAGAGGATAACACTCACCTCCTGACCACCCTATACTTACCTATACAGAGCGGATAACACTCACCTCCTGACCACCCTATACTTACCTATACAGAGCGGATAACGCTCACCTCCTGACCACCCTATACTTACCTATACAGAGCGGATAACGCTCACCTCCTGACCACCCTATACTTACCTATACAGAGCGGATAAAGCTCACCTCCTGACCACCCTATACTTACCTATACAGAGAGGATAACACTCACCTCCTGACCACCCTATACTTACCTATACAGAGCGGATAACACTCACCTCCTGACCACCCTATACTTACCTATACAGAGCGGATAACGCTCACCTCCTGACCACCCTGTACTTACCTATACAGAGCGGATAACGCTCACCTCCTGACCACCCTATACTTACCTATACAGAGCGGATAACACTCACCTCCTGACCACCCTATACTTGCCTATACAGAGCAGATAACGCTCAGCTCCTGACCACCCTATACTTACCTATACAGAGCGGATAACACTCACCTCCTGACCACCCTATACTTACCTATACAGAGCGGATAACACTCACCTCCTGACCACCCTATACTTACCTATACAGAGCGGATAACACTCACCTCCTGACCACCCTATACTTACCTATACAGAGCAGATAACACTCACCTCCTGACCACCCTATACTTACCTATACAGAGAGGATAACGCTCACCTCCTGACCACCCTATACTTACCTATACAGAGCGGATAACGCTCACCTCCTGACCACCCTATACTTACCTATACAGAGCGGATAACGCTCAGCTCCTGACCACCCTATACTTACCTATACAGAGCAGATAACACTCACCTCCTGACCACCCTATACTTACCTATACAGAGCGGATAACGCTCACCTCCTGACCACCCTATACTTACCTATACAGGGGGGGGGGGCGCAAACAAACTGGAAAAAAAAACATTAATTGCAGCCACTGTACCAATCAAACGCAGCTACTGTGCCCATCAATTGCTGCCAGTGTGCCCATCAATTGGCGCTACTGTGCCCATCAATTGGCGCTACTGTGTCCATCAACTGCCACCAGTGTGCCCATCAACTGCCACCACTGTGCCCATCAATTGCCGCTACTGTGCCCATCAATTGCTGCCAGTGTGCCCATCAATTTCCGCGTGCCCATCAACTGCTACCAGTGTGCCCATCAACTGCTGCCACTGTGCCCATCCGCTGCCGCTACTGTGCCTATTAACTGCAGCCAGTGTGCCCATCAACTGCTCCCACTGTGCCCATCCACTGCCGCCACTGTGCCCATCAATTGCCGCTACTGTGCCCATCAATTGCAGCCAGTGTGCCCATCAATTTCCGCGTGCCCATCAACTGCTACCAGTGTGCCCATCAACTGCTGCCACTGTGCCCATCCACTGCCGCTACTGTGCCTATTAACTGCAGCCAGTGTGCCCATTCACTGCTGCCACTGTACCCATCAATTGCCGCTACTGTACCCATCAATTGCTGCCAGTATGCTTATCAATTGCTGCTACTGTGGCCATCAAACGCAGCCACTGTCCCCATCAATTGCCGCTACTGTGCCCATCAATTGCTGCCAGTGTGCTCATCAATTGCTGTTACTGTGCCCATCAAACACAGCCACTGTACCCATCAATTTCTGACACTTTGCCCATCAATTGCCACTACTGTGCCCATCAATTGCAGCTACTTTGCCCATCAGCTGCTACCAATGTGTCCATCAACTGCCGCTACTGAATCTATCAACTGCTGCCAGTGTGCATTCCCCGCCCGCCCAGCACTTACCTTTTCTCGGTGGGCCATCGGGTCGCATCGGCTGTGTCCTCCACACACCTCGATCTCTTCTCCTGCCCTCTCTTCGCCCTTTGGGATGAATTAGAGCCGAAACTGTGAGCCAGGCCTTCTCGTCCAACATCAGCGACTGACCTCACAAATGCGCTTCTGGAAGAACGGTCAAACCTTCCCTCCTAAACCTTGTGGACGGCCTTCCCAGAAGAGTTGAAGGTGTTATAGCTGCAAAGGGCGGAGCCAACTCAGTATTGAACCCTACGGACTAAGACTGGGATGTCCATTAAAGTTCATGTGCGTGTAAAGGCAGGCGTCCCAATACTTTTGGAAATATAGTGTATATAGACTCCACCACATGAAGACATCTTCCTTATCAATCTGTCAATGGTTGGACTCCAACGCATCTCAACTCATAAAGAGTCTTCATCAGGGGGGGAAGCAATATTGAACCCTACAGACTAAGACTGGGATGGCCATTAAAGTTAGTGGGCTGGATTCAAGAAGCAATTGCGCCTGTGTAACCATAGTTATAGGAGCACCATATGCTCCTGATTCAGGAACCTCGTTACGCCGACTGCAGCCTAAGATCTGCGAGGCATAAGGCTCTTATGCCCGCATATCTTAGGCTGCATTCTTGCGATGACCGCTAGGTGGCGTTCCCGTTGTGGTCAGCGTATAGTATGCAAATTGCATACTAACACCGATTCACAACGTTGCGCAAAACCCTGCGTACGCAATTTACGTTGTTTCCGTACGGCGTTTTTTGCGTAAGGCTGCCCCTGCTATTAGCAGGGGCAGCCAATGCTACGTATACCCGTCGTTCCCGCGTCGCGAAATTTGAAAGTTACGTAGTTTGCGTAAGTGAATTGTGAATGGCGCTGGACGCCATTTACATTCACGTTGAAGCACATGACGTCCTTGCAACGTCATTTACCGCAATGCACGTCGGGAAAGTTTCCTGACGGAACATGCGCAGTACGTTCGGTGCGGGAACGCGCCTAATTTAAATGATCCACGCCCCCTACGGGATCATTTAAATTGCGCGTGCTTACGCCGGGCATTTTGCCGGCGCGCCCACGCAATTTATGGAGCTACTGCTCCGTGAATCAAGGGCAGCGCAGTAAATTTGCGGGGGCGCAGGGAAAAAACTTTGCCCTGCGCCTCCGTAAAAAAATGCGCAAATCTACTTGAATCCGGGCCAGTGTATATAGACTCCAGCACATGGAGACATCTTCCAAATCAATCTGTCAATGGTTGGACTCCAACGCATCTCAACTCATAAAGAGTCTTCATCAGGGGGGAAGCAATATTGAACCCTACAGACTAAGACTGGGATGTCATTAAAGTTAATGTGCGTGTAAAGGCAGGCGTCCCAATACTTTTGACCATGTATGTATTTGATTTGTGTATTTCGCTGTTTGCATGGAGTTCAGTCTTTCATTGAAGCCGCTCTTCTATCATCACCGTATTATCTCAGCGGCGCTACAATTAGCTCTGTGAAAACTTCTGCCCCCCCCCCCCCCCCCCGGCACGGCTCTGCATTATATCAAAGTGCGTCATCGGAGGTTGTGTGGAATCTGAGAGGTTCTTCCGTCTTCTTCTTCCCAGCGGCTGACAGAAGGGGGGGATTCGGGGGGTCCGACCACACAGCTGCCTTTTCTCCAAGGTCAGGACACACCGAGGTCTGAATCCCAACGGAACGGGCGAACACAGAGACGTACGGAACGGGCGAACACAGAGACGTACGGAACGGGCAAACACCGAGACCTACGGAACGGGCAAACACCGAGACCTACGGAACGGGCAAACACCGAGACCTACGGAACGGGCAAACACCGAGACGTACGGAACGGGCAAACACCGAGACGTACGGAACGGGCAAACACCGAGACGTACGGAACGGGCAAACACAGAGACGTACGGAACGGGCAAACACCGAGACGTACGGAACGGGCAAACACCGAGACCTACGGAACGGGCAAACACCGAGACCTACGGAACGGGCAAACACCGAGACGTACGGAACGGGCAAACACCGAGACCTACGGAACGGGCAAACACCGAGACGTACGGAACGGGCAAACACAGAGACGTACGGAACGGGCAAACACCGAGACGTACGGAACGGGCAAACACCGAGACACACGGAACGGGCAAACACCGAGACACACGGGACGGGCAAACACCGAGACGTAGGGAACGGGCAAACACCGAGACGTACGGAACGGGCAAACACCGAGACGTACGGAACGGGCAAACACCGAGACGTACGGAACGGGCAAACACCGAGACGTACGGAACGGGCAAACACAGAGACGTACGGAACGGGGCAAACACCGGGACGCACGGAACGGGCAAACGCCGAGACGTACGGGACGGGCAAACACCGAGACGCACGGAACGGGCAAACACAGAGACGTACGGGACGGGCAAACACCGAGACGCACGGAACGGGCAAACACCGAGACCTACGGAACGGGCAAACACAGAGACGTACGGAACGGGCAAACACCGAGACCTACGGAACGGGCAAACACCGAGACGTACGGGACGGGCAAACACAGAGACGCACGGAACGGGCAAACACCGAGACGTACGGAACGGGCAAACACCGAGACGGGGGGAATGGGCAAACACCGAGACGTAAGGAACGGGCAAACACTGAGACGTAAGGAACGGGCAAACACTGAGACGTACGGAACGGGCAAACACCGAGACGTACGGGACGGGCAAACACAGAGACGGGGGGAATGGGCAAACACCGAGACGTAAGGAACGGGCAAACACCGAGACGTACGGAACGGGCAAACACCGAGACGTACGGAACGGGCAAACACCGAGACGTAGGGAACGGGCAAACACTGAGACGTAGGGAACGGGCAAACGCCGAGACGTGCGGAACGGGCAAACGCCGAGACGTACGGAACGGGCAAACGGCGAGACGCACGGAACAGGGCAAACACCGAGACGCACGGAACGGGCAAACACAGAGACGCGCGGAACCGGCAAACACCGAGACGTACGGAACGGGCAAAGACGTACGGAACGGGCAAACACCGAGACGCACGGAACGGGCAAACACCGAGACGTACGGAACGGGCAAACACCGAGACGTACGGAACGGGCAAAGACGGAGACGTACGGAACGGGCAAAGACGGAGACGTACGGAACGGGCAAACACCGAGACGTACGGAACGGACAAAGACAGAGACCTACGGAACGGGCAAACACAGAACGGGCAAACACAGAGACGTACGGAACGGGCAAACACCGAGACGTACGGAAAGGGCAAAAACCGAGACGTACGGAACGGGCAAACACAGAGACGTACGGAACGGGCAAACACAGAGACGTACGGAACGGGCAAACACAGAGACGTACGGAACAGGCAAAGACGGAGACATACAGAACGGGCAAACACAGAGACGTACGGAACGGGCAAACACAGAGACGTACGGAACAGGCAAAGACGGAGACATACAGAACGGGCAAACGCCGAGACGTACGGAACGGGCAAAGACGGAGACATACAGAACGGGCAAACACAGAGACGTACGGAACGGGCAAACACAGAGACGTACGGAACGGGCAAACACAGAGACGTACGGAACGGGCAAACACAGAGACGTACGGAACGGGCAAACACCGAGACGTACGGAACGGGCAAACACCGAGACGTACGGAACGGGCAAACACCGAGACGTACGGAACGGGCAAACACAGAGACGTACGGAACGGGCAAACACCGAGACGTACGGAACGGGCAAACACAGAGACTTACGGAACGGGCAAACACCGAGACGTACGGAACGGACAAACACCGAGACGCACGGAACGGGCAAACACAGAGACGTACGGAACGGGCAAACACAGAGACGTATACGGGACGGGCAAACACCGAGACGTACGGAACGGGCAAACGCCGAGACGTACGGAACGGGCAAACGCCGAGACGTACGGAACGGGCAAACGCCGAGACGTACGGAACGGGCAAACTCCGAGACGTACGGAACGGGCAAACACCGAGACGCACGGGACGAGCAAACACAGAGACACAGGGAACGGGCAAACACCGAGACGTACGGAACGGGCAAACACCGAGACACACGGAACGGGCAAACACCGAGACATACGGAACGGGTAAACACGGAGACGTACGGAACGGGCAAACACGGAGACGTACGGAACGGGCAAACACTGAGACGTACGGGACGAGCAAACACCGAGACGTATACGGGACGGGCAAACACCGAGACGTACGGAACGGGCAAACACCGAGACGTACGGAACGGGCAAACACAGAGACGTACGGAACGGGCAAACACAGAGACGTACGGAATGGGCAAAGACGGAGACGTACGGAACGGGCAAACACAGAGACGTACGGGACGGGCAAACACCAAGACGTACGGAACGGGCAAACACCAAGACGTACGGAACGGGCAAAGACGGAGACGTACGGAACGGGCAAACACCGAGACGTACGGAACGGGCAAACCCCGAGACGTACGGGACGGGCAAACACAGAGACGTACGGGATGGGCAAACACCGAGACGTACGGAACAGGCAAACGCCGAGACGTACGGAACGGGCAAACACCGAGACGTACGGAACGGGCAAACACCGAGACGTACGGAACGGGCAAACACCAAGACGTACGGAACGGGCAAACACCGAGACGTACGGGACGGGCAAACACCGAGACGTACGGAACGGGCAAACACCGAGACGTACGGAACGGGCAAACGCCGAGACGTAAAGAACGGGCAAACGCCGAGACGTACGGAACGGGCAAACGCCGAGATGTACGGAACGGGCAAACGCCGAGACGTACGGAACGGGCAAACACAGAGACGTACGGAACGGGCAAACACAGAGACGTACGGAACGGGCAAACACAGAGACGTAGGGAACGGGCAAACACAGAGACATACGGAACGGGCAAACACAGAGACGTACGGAACGGGCAAACACCGAGACGTACGGAATGGGCAAACACAGAGACGTACGGAACGGGAAAACACCTAGACGGGAATGTAAACTTCACCGAGACGGAGGAAAGGGGTCTTCACAGAGGGAGGCCACCAGTAGACTTCGGTTTATTGTAAACCATTCCAGAACCTTCCTATGGGCTCCTTCCCTGACAACTGCCCGCCCCCCACAACTGCCCCTCCCCGACAACTGCCCGTCCCTGACAACTGCCCGTCCCTGACAACTGCCCGTCCCAAACAACTACCCATCCACGGCAACTGCCCATCCCAAACAACTACCCGTCCCCAAAACTACCTGTCCCTGACAACTGCCCGTCCCCAACAACTGCCCATCCCGACACCATGCCCGTCCCCAACAACTGCCCGTCCCCAACAACTGCCCATCCCGACAACATGCCCATCCCCAACAACTGCCCGTCCCCGACAACTGCCCGTCCCCAACAACTGCCCATCCCGACAACATGCCCGTCCCCAACAACTGTCCGTCCCCGACAACATGCCCGTCCCCAACAACTGCCCGTCCCAGGCAACTGCCCATCCCAAACAACTACCCGTCCCCAAAACTACCCGCCTCCGACAACTGCCCGTCCCCAACATCTGTCCGTCCCCGGCAACTGCCCGTGTCCGACAACTGCCCATCCCCGGCAACTGCCCGTCCCAAACAATTACCCGTCCCCGACAACTGCCCGTCCCCAACAACTGCCCATCCCCAACAACTGCCTGTTCCCAACAACTACCCGTCCCTGGCAACTGCTCGTCCCCAACAACTGGCATCCCCGACAACATGCCCCTCCCCAACAGCATGCCCATCCCCGACAACATGTCCATCCCCGACAACCACCCGTCCCCAACAACCGCCTGTCCCCGACAACCGCCTGTCCCCGACAACCGCCCGTCCCCGACAACTGCCCGTCCCCGACACCTGCCCCGTCTTTGCCGGGTGACTTTTCCAGAGTCCTTGTAAGACATAATTTCGGACTTTTGCTGTTTATAGGTTTATTTACCTGCCCGTGGCATTCTGCCGATGTATATCAGCATGCGGCAGTCGGCAATCGGTAATTTCGTCCCAGTCTTAGTCCGGAGGGTTCAAAATTGAGTTGGCCCCGCCCTTTGCAGCTATAACAGCTTCACCTCTTCTGGGAAGGCCGTCCACAAGGTTTAGGAGGGTGTCTGTGGGAATGTTTGACCATTCTTCCAGAAGAGCATTTGTGAGGTCAAGGCACTGATATTGGATGAGGAGGCTCCGCTCTTATTCATCCTAAAGGCGTTCTATCAGGTTGAGGTCAGGACTCTGTGCAGGCCACCAAAGTTCCTTCACCTCAAACTCGCTCATCTATGGTGGTCATGGGACAATGGTGGTGTTCTACTGGGTAGACTTGACCAGGGTAAGAGTGGCATGATCAGAGAGGTTGGTGTTGGACAAGAAGGTCTGGCTCGCAGTCTCCGCTCTTATTCATCCCAAAGGTGTTCTATTGGGTTCAGGTCAGGACTCTGTGCAGGCCAGTGAAGTTCCTCCACCCCAAACTCTCTCATCCATGTCTTTATGGACCTTGCCTTGTGCTCTGGTCAAAACCATTTGATGGGGGGGTGAAGCTGTTATAGCTGCAAAGGGCGGGGCCAACTAAATTTTGAACCCTCCGGACTGAGGCTGGGTTCACACTACTACACTACTTTCATCCTACTTTGCTCTGCTACATTGGTCCTACTTTTATCCTACATTGGTCCTACATCCATTCTACTTTCATGAACAGGATACTACTTTGGTCCGACTTCAATGATATTCAATGGGCCTGAAGTAGGATCAATGTAGGACCAAAAGTAGTACAGGGAGCATTTTCAAAGTCGGACCGACTTGTGTAGGACGCTACAAGACGCTCTCATAGGGAAACATTGAACACAGAGCAAAGTAGGATGAAAGTAGTGTAGTAGTGTGAACCCAGCCTAAGACTGGGATGCCAATAAAGTTCATGTGCGTGTAAAGGCAGGTGTCCCAATACTTTTGGTAATACAGTGTAGGTATAGGTAATGACGTCATCCATTTCTGGGAGTGAGATTTAAAAAAATAATCCTAAGCAGTGATGTCCAGGAATTCTTTCTTGTTTTTTTTATTGACTTTAATAAAACGTTTTGTACCTTGAAGACGCTCCGTGCCGCCGATTCATGTTTCGTCATTTAACAGATTTGTTTTCTATAAAAAGCCGTGTGATCAACATTTCAGTGGCTTCGCTTTTCAACAAAGACGCGTCGAGACAAATGCAACTTTATTACTTTCATCTCAATGAAACAAAGAAATCGTTTTCTTAAGCTGAAAAAAAAAAAAAAAAATTATAAAGATTTAAAAAAAAAATTAAATAAAAAAAAGGGCAAAAAAAAAAAAAAATACATTTGAAGGAAATAGCGGGTTGGACCTCCTTTATTAGGTCCCCCTTGCTAGTAGCGGGTTGGACCTCCTTTATTAGGCCCCCCTTGCTAGTAGCGGGTTGGACCCCCTTTATTAGGTCCCCCTTGCTAGTAGCAGGTTGGACCCCCTTTATTAGGCCCCCCTTGCTAGTAGCGGGTTGGACCCCCTTTATTAGGTCCCCCTTGCTAGTAGCGGGTTGGACCCCCTTTATTAGGTCCCCCTTGCTAGTAGCAGATTGGACCCCCTTTATTAGGTCCCCCTTGCTAGTAGCGGGTTGGACCCCCTTTATTAGGTCCCCCTTGCTAGTAGTGGGTTGGACCCCCTTTATTAGGTCCCCCTTGCTAGTAGCAGGTTGGACCCCCTTTATTAGGTCCCCCTTGCTAGTAGCGGGTTGGACCCCCTTTATTAGGTCCCCCTTGCTAGTAGCGGGTTGGACCCCCTTTATTAGGTCCCCCTTGCTAGTAGCGGGTTGGACCCCCTTTATTAGGTCCCCCTTGCTAGTAGCGGGTTGGACCCCCTTTATTAGGTTCCTCTTGCTAGTAGCGGGTTGGACCCCCTTTATTAGGTTCCTCTTGCTAGTAGCGGGTTGGACCCCCTTTATTAGGTCCCCCTTGCTAGTAGCGGGTTGGACCTCCTTTATTAGGTCCTCCTTGCTAGTAGCGGGTTGGACCCCCCCTTATTAGTCCCCCCTTGCTAGTAGCGGGTTGGACCCCCTTTATTAGGTTCCTCTTGCTAGTAGTTGGTTGGACCCCCTTTATTAGGTTCCTCTTGCTAGTAGTGGGTTGGACCCCCTTTATTGATGGTCCCTCCTCTCAGATTACACTCAGCTCCCTACTAGCAAGAAGGGCCTAATAAAGGGGGTCCAACCCTCTACTAGGAAGGGGGACCTAATAAAGGGGGTCCAACCCGCTACTAGCAAGGAGGACCTAATAAAGGAGGTCCAACCCGCTACTAGCAAGGGGGACCTAATAAAGGGGGTCCAACCCGCTACTAGCAAGGAAGACCTAATAAAGTGGCCAGTGAGTGTATATGAATTATTCCCTTTTTTATTGAATCTAATAAAAAAAGTGCGCTTTCCTGGATCCCCGATTCGTGTTTTTTGCGATTGCGCACAATACGCATTTTATGTCTGTATTATAACTGACATTTTTTCTTTCTCTGATTAAATACCAATCAGCCTCTTATTGTTATTGCTTATTAAAAATTACCGCGTGGTGGTGGGGGGCGGGGGGTGGGGGGAGGGCGGATATTTATCGGTATTAAAAACATAAATTTGGCGGTTTGGCGCTGAGATGTCAGGAAGTATCGCCCCCGGTAATAGTAATAGTAATTGCTACAAGTCAACAAAGATACATTGTATTTGATGTTATTTTATGTTATTTTTATTGAATTAGAATTTCTATCACATGTTCCTTGTCTGGTTGAGCGCTGGAAGTGGCGTTGCTTATAAAGCGATGTTTGCTGTCGGGTCCCTTCCCACGGTAATAGCCGGACACCCCCCACCATCCAACACAAACGATCGCAAATGGCTGTGCTTCTTTTTTTTTCTTTTCTTTTTTAGATTCTTTTTAGGTTTTTCTCTGTCTCCCCTTCCCTTCCTCTCTCATTCGCCTTTACCTGCCAAAGGATTTCTGTCCATCCAGTTCAGAGGTTTAAATAGCTCTGCCACAGTCCCATCTAACAGGGGAGGGAACCTTTCCTTTCGCCGCTGCAGTTTCACTTTCACTTTCAGTCTCATCCCCAATGCATTGATCCCCTGCATGCCTGGACAGACGGTCACCACGGACAGGGCAGGACTTAGGGTGGTGGGGGCCCCAGGGCTTAATAATCGAAGGGGCCCCCTGGAGCAGAGAAGCGCGGGGGGGTGGGTTGTTACCGCCGACCGATCATAGTTGTTGAGGGGGGTTGGGGGTCTGGATCCACTGACTGACCTATCAAAGTTGTTGAGGGGGGGGGCAGTGCGCCCACTGAGCATACTTGTTGAGCGGGGGGGATCCACCTACCGGACCAACCGATCAAAGTTGTTGAGTAGGGGGGGGGGCAGACACTGGATGGACTCCTTACTTCTTCCCAGGGCCACCTTCAGTAATTTTGGGGCCCCTTACACAGCAGCAGTAAAGGGGCCCCCTGGAGCATCGAAGTTGTTGAGATCGAGGGGGCGGCCTGAGAATTGCATCCATCCGCCGAAGTATTTGAGCGGGGGGGTGGTGCCGAGGATTACATCCATCCGCCGAATTTGTTGAGCGGGGGGGGTGCCAAAATTGCGGGAAGAGGTCGCCACCCACGATTCCTGCAAAATTGCGGGAGGGGGTTGCCACGACTGCCGCTTGCAGGAGGGGGTTGCCATGATTGGGACGGGGCCCCCTATTGGGCGGGGCCCATGGGCTTGAGCCCAGTCATGCCAAATGGTAAGTCCAGCCCTGACCACGGTCACATGGCCACCACAGTCACATGGCCCCCACGGTCACATGGCCATGCATGTCATGTGCCGATCCCCCCCCCCCCCTGTCTCTTTAAGGGCGTCTCAGGCGTGGCTCCTTGCAAGCCCCTTTGAGACAAGTTCTCCTTTTGTGGGGGTTTGGGAACCACTACAGAGCCTCTGGATCCTTTACCTGGTTGTTAAACTATCTATTTGGCTATGAGATCATCCATTCGATTCCTCAATGAGCAAACTATTCCCCTGAAGAAGACCACTCATGCACAGGTCGAAACGCGTTGGGATGGCTACACAGTTAACACCTTATGTAACGGAATGCTGGGTATATCGATGCTTGCATTGTTGTTTTATGGAATATGTACTGTATCCGATAGCCAGAATCTATAATTCAATCATACAAACAGTGGGGTAGATTCAAAAAGCAATTGCGTCTGCGTAACCATAGTTACGCAGCGCAATTGCTTACTTGCGCCGGCGTATCGAATGCTCCTGATTCAGGAACCTCGATACGCCGACTGCAGCCTAAGATATGACTGGCATAAGGCTCAGTATGCCGTCATATCTTAGGCAGGCCGCTAGGTGGCGTTCCCGTTGTGGTCAGCGTAGAGTATGCAAATTGCATACTAACGCCGATTCACAACCGTACGCGCGCCCTGCGTACGCAGTTTACATCGTTTGCATACGTCGGGTTTTGCGTAAGGCTGCTCCTGCTAATAGCAGGGGCAGCCAATGCTACGTATACCCGTCGTTCCCGCAGCGCAAAAATTTGAAAATTACGTTGTTTGCGTAAGTGAATCGTGAATGGCGCTGGACGCCATTCACGTTCACTTTGAAGCAAATGACGTCCTTGCGACGTCATTTACCGCAATGCACGTCGGGAAAGTTTCCCGACGGAGCATGCGCACTACGCTCGGCGCGGGAACGCGCCTAATTTAAATGATCCACGCCCCCTACGGGATCATTTAAATTACGCACGATTACGCCGGGCATTTTTCAGGAGCGCCCACGCAATTTACGGAGCTACTGCTCCGTGAATCGAGCGTAGCGCAGGTAATTTACGGAGGCGCAGCGGCAAAACGGTGCACTGCGCCTCCGTAAAAAATGTGCAAATGTACCTGAATCTACCCCAGTGGGTGTGGCCAAAATGCTCTTGCTGATATCAACGCCCAACCTCCCAGCGATACCCAAGCTGCCACCCGCAGCTCCTGGACGGTAACAGACTTGTGTGTGGCTAGCTCAGTTACTTGGGGAGCCAAAGCCCGGTCTGAATAATGTGTTCCGGGTTTCAGATGGACAGAAACCCGGATACATAATTCAAAAGCAGAACTGTCCAGGTGAATCCTTGGACAGGTGGCAACCCTATCCCCAATGGTGGCCGCTCCATTAGGGGAGCAGGGGGCCTTCTAATCCATGTGCCCAGCCCCCTAATCTACATGCAGGACGCCGGACGCATGGATTCCAATGTCTTTTGTTTTTTTTTAAGCACATGATTAGATCCTGAGGCTCTATTTGGCTTAAAACAAGGGTGGGCTCGGGGCGCAGAGGACTGTGCCCCCAAGCCCACCCAGTTGTGTGATAATAGCGAATTAATATTCGCTATTGTCTTCTTGCTTCTTTTACCGGGCCTATCAGGA
The DNA here is from genome assembly GCF_905171775.1 of Rana temporaria. Lineage (NCBI taxonomy): Eukaryota > Metazoa > Chordata > Amphibia > Anura > Ranidae > Rana > Rana temporaria. The sequence goes on from NC_053497.1 coordinate 1,564,867, forward strand.
AACAGGTCTTAAGACCTGATTGGCCAAGAGGAGAAGCGACTGTATTGGCTCCCGAGGAGGAAGCCACCAAGGAGGAGGAGACACAGGGGGAAGCCACCAAGGAGGAGGGGACACAGGGGAAGTCGCCAAAGCTGGCCGTAACGTAGACGGGGTAAGTGTAGGGGCTGGTGGGCGGACAGATGGGTGAGCGATGTGTGTGGGGGGTTTGACTGACGGACCGACCAATCGAACAGGGGAGGGGGGTGGCTTGTTTAACACCCCCCAAAATGGAGCACCAGCCACCACTGCTCATCCCCATCCCCACCCTGTGACTGGACAGTAGCAGACGGCTGAGCTTGTCTTTTCTGTCACCTGCCCTCGTCTCCTATGAGCATTGGGGCTGCCGCAGGAAAAAGGGGAAGAAGATCAGTGAACATCGGTTTGTCGATCTCCCTTTCCTGCTAATGCTAGTGTAAGGTGTCCGGAACCTGGTGTCACTTTCCCCACCCAGTATGTTCGGGATAGAAGCTAATGGAGCTCATCTTTCTTCAATTCTGCCCTCTCCTCCTATCAGCATTGGGACTGACATGGTGGCTTCTGCAGGAAAGAGGGGAAGGAGATCAATGAACATCTGTTTGCTGATCTCCCCTTCCTGCTAATGCTAGTGTCACTTTCGGGTCCCGGTGTCACCTTCCCCAGCCAGTATGTCCAAGGAAGTAGCTAATGCAGTGCAATCTGTGCTCCATTAACTTCATTGGAAGGGAAGTGAGATGACAGGGTTCTATTAGACCCCTGATGTCTCATTAAAGAGAACCCGTCACCAAATAAATATACGGTAGGCACTTTTTGTCCCCTATGTGATGAAAAATTAAGTATAGTAAAAAAAATTAAAAAAAACTTCCTGGAAACCCAGGACCCTGGACAGAGTATTTGAAGTCCTAGGAATCCTGAAAATCCAGGAAGACCTGACAGGCATCCCATGAGTACTGGAGGACCAAGGAACCCTGAAAATTCTGGAAGACCCAGCAGAGATCTTGTGACTACTAAAGATCCTGGGAATTTCAGAAACCCTGGAGACCTCATGTGAGTACTGGAGGTCTTGGGAACCCTGGAAACCCTGGAAGACTCAGCAGGGATTCTGTGAGTACTCAAGGTCCTGGGAATCCTGAAAATCCAGGAAGACCTGGCAGGCATCCTGTATGTACTGAACCCTGGCATCCAATGAACCCTGGAATTTCTGAAGGACCCAGCAGAGATCCTGTGAGTACTGGAATTCCTAGGAATTTTGGAAATCCTGAAAGACCCTTGAGTACTGGAGGTTCTAGGTGCCATGGAAATTCTGAAAGACCCAGAAGGCCTCCCCTTTAGTATTGGAGGTCCTGGGAATCCTGAAAATCCAGGAAGACCTGATAGGCATCCTGTGAGTACTGACGGTCCAAGGAATCCTGGAAACTCTGGAAAAAACAGAAGGGATCATGTGAGCACTGGCGGTCCAAGGAATTCTGGAATCCCTGAATGACCCAACAGGGATTGTGTGAATACTTGAAGGTCCAAGGAATCCCAGAAACTCTGGAAAAACCAGCAGGGATTCTGTGAGCACTGGCGGTGGAACAAATCCTTGAAACCCTGTAAGACCCAGGAGGGATCCTATAAGTACTCAAGGTCCTAGGAATCCTGAAAATCCAGGAGGACCTGATAGGCATCCTGTGCATACTGAGGGTCCAAGGAATTCAGGAAACTCTGGAAGAACCAGCAGGGGTCCTGTGAGTACAGGGGGTCCAAGGAATCCTGAAAACCCTGGAAGACCCGGAAGGAATCCTATAAGTACTCAAGGTCCTAGAAATCCTGAAAACCCTGGAGGATCTGATAGGCATCCTATGCATAGTGAAGGTCCAAGGACTTTAGGAAACTCTGGAAAAACCAGAAGGGATCATGTGAGCACTGGCATTCTAAGGAATTCTGGAATCCCTGGACGACCCAACAGGGATCATGTAAATACTTGAAAGTCCTAGGAATCCTGAAAATCCAGGAAGACCTGATAGGCATCTTGTGCATACTGAGGGTCCAACAAATTCAGGAAACTCTGGAAGAATCAGCAGGGAATCTTGTCAGTACTGGCGGCTTGAGGAATCCTGGAAACCCTGGAAGACCAGCAGGGATCCTATAAGTACTGAAGGTCCTAGGAATCCTGAAAAACCTGGAAGACCCGGCAGGGATCCTATAACTACCGAAGGTCCTTGGAATCCTGAAAACCCTGGAAGACCCGGCAGGGATCCTATAAGTACTGAAGGTCCTTGGAATCTTGAAAACCCTGGAAGACCCGGCAAAGATACTATAAGTACTGAAGGTCCTTGGAATCTTGAAAAACCTGGAAGACCCGGCAGGGATCCTATAACTACCGAAGGTCCTTGGAATCCTGAAAACCCTGGAAGACCCGGCAGGGATCCTAGAAGTACTCAAGGTCCTAGGAATCCTGAAAACCCTGGAAGACCCGGCAGGGATCCTATAAGTACTGAAGGTCCTTGGAATCTTGAAAACCCTGGAAGACCCGGCAAAGATACTAAGTACTGAAGATCCTTGGAATCTTGAAAACCCTGGAAGACCCAGCAGGGATCCTATAAGTACTGAAGGTCCTTGGAATCCTGAAAACCCTGAAGGTCCTGGCAGGGATCCTGTAGGTACTCAAGGTCCTTGGAATCCTGAAAACCCTGGAGACCCGGCAGGGATCCTATAAGTACTGAAGGTCCTTGGAATCTTGAAAACCCAGAAAGACCCGGCAGGGATACTATAAGTACTCAAGGTCCTAGGAATCCTGGAAACCCTGGAAGACCCGGAAGGAATCCTATAAGTACTCAAGGTCCTAGAAATCCTGAAAACCCTGGAGGATCTGATAGGCATCCTATGCATAGTGAAGGTCCAAGGACTTTAGGAAACTCTGGAAAAACCAGAAGGGATCATGTGAGCACTGGCATTCTAAGGAATTCTGGAATCCCTGGACGACCCAACAGGGATCATGTAAATACTTGAAAGTCCTAGGAATCCTGAAAATCCAGGAAGACCTGATAGGCATCTTGTGCATACTGAGGGTCCAACAAATTCAGGAAACTCTGGAAGAATCAGCAGGGAATCTTGTCAGTACTGGCGGCTTGAGGAATCCTGGAAACCCTGGAAGACCAGCAGGAATCCTATAAGTACTGAAGGTCCTAGGAATCCTGAAAAACCTGGAAGACCCGGCAGGGATCCTATAACTACCGAAGGTCCTTGGAATCCTGAAAACCCTGGAAGACCCGGCAGGGATCATAGAAGTACTCAAGGTCCTAGGAATCCTGAAAACCCTGGAAGACCCGGGAGGGATCCTATAAGTACTGAAGGTCCTTGGAATCTTGAAAACCCTGGAAGACCCGGCAGGGATCCTATAAGTACCGAAGGTCCTTGGAATCCTGAAAACCCTGGAGGTCCTGGCAGAGTGGCAGGGATCCTGTAGGTACTATAACAGGCTTTGGGAGTGATTGTTCCTCTGGATAGTAGAGTTGTGGAGGGAACCAAGACTTATGAATCTGCAGCAGAGGCCCTTCTATAAACTTTGGTTGACCTACCTTAAAATTGGCCAAAATTGTTTACCGAGTGAGTTTCCTGATGGGCGGTTGAAAGTTTCTAGAGGTTTTTTTTTCCAAGACAGGCAAGTCTGTAATTTGGAAGTGTGTCGGCTTTTGCCATAACTCAGCCTGAGAGGAAGAAAAGTGCAGCTATTGGATCTCATGTTTCCCCCGTCTCCGCCGCCCCCGATCTGTAACCAATGCTGACAAGCCATAGTGGGTCTCCTTTGAATTTACACAAGGCTGTAATTTTAATCTGGTAGTCGCTGATTAGCAATCTTCCCATACGCAGGAAAGACTAACAAGCAGCCGGTGCTAATTATGCTTACATTGTCTTAACTGAAATGATGATTAAATATTTCCATTCGCCTTCTACTGCGCCGCTAAAGTTGAATGGGGTTTTTTTTTTTTTTTACGTTAAGGCAAATTTTAATTAAGGAACTTGAATGAACTTAATTAACCGTGCCGGTGATCAGAGGTTTTTTAATGTCATTTAAAAGGCTCAAGTCGCCGTGGTAATTGCTAAATATTACAGTCCCTATCTCACGATACGTAGAGGAAACTTCACTTATGTTCCTCCGAAACCCCAGAGCACCTTGTCAGCGCATGCAGCAAATTTACATTATTACTGCGATGTGCTTCAGAATACGCAGATATAAAACGCTCAGCGCTTTGGGTTTGTCCGATGGCGAACAGCAGGGGTTACAGCTGGACTCAGAGGTTAGTAAAGGCGAGGCCACATCCTCATTTCATTCTGCATATTAAAATAATGATCTGAGCCCAATCATTAAAATCTCCTGCCTTTTGTAGGCTATATAGACTCCTGTGGGCTTGTGTAGGCTATATAGGCTCCTGTGGGCTTGTGTAGGCTATATAGACTCCTGTGGGCTTGTGTAGGCTATATAGACTCCTGTGGGCTTGTGTAGGCTATATAGACTCCTGTGGGCTTGTGTAGGCTATATAGACTCCTGTGGGCTTGTGTAGGCTATATAGACTCCTGTGGGCTTGTGTAGGCTATATAGACTCCTGTGGGCTTGTGTAGGCTATATAGACTCCAATAGGCTTTTGTAGGTTATATAGACTCCTGTAGGCTTTTGTAGGCTATATAAGCTCCTATAGGCTTTTCTAAGCTATATAGACTCCTACAGGCTTTATAGGCTCCTGTAGGCTTTTGTAGGCTATATAGACTCCAATAGGCTTGTGTAGGTTATATAGGCCCATGTAGGCTTCTGAAGGCTGTATAGGCTCCTGTAGAGTTTTGAAAGCTATATAGACTCCTAAAGGCTATATAGACTCCTGTAGGCTTGTCTAGGTTATATAGGCCCCTGTAGGCTTCTGAAGGCTATATAGGCTCCTGTAGAGTTTTGAAAGCTATATAGACTCCTATAGGCTATATAGACTCCTGTAGGCTTTTGTAATCTACAATATATAGACCCCTATAGGCCTTTGTTGACTATATAGGCTTCTGTAGGCTCTTGTAGGCTATATAGGCTCCTGTAGGCTTTTGTAAGCTATATAGACTCCTATCAGTTATATGGAGTCTTATGGGCTTTTGTAGGCTGTATAAATGCCTATAGGCTTTTCTAGGCTTTCAAGACTCCTATAGGCGTTTGTAAGCTATGTAAATGCATATAAGCTTTTGTAGGCTATATAGACACCTATAGGCGTTTCTAGGTCATATAGACTTCTATAGGCTTTGTAGGCTATATAGGCTCCTATCGACCGTTGTAGGCTATATAGAATCCTAAAGACTTTTTGTAGGATATATAGGCTCCTGTAAGCTTCTGAAGGCTATATAGGCTCCTGTAGACTTTTGTAAGCTATATAGACTCATATAGGCTATATAGACTCATGTAGGCTTTTGTAATCTACAGTAAGTATATAGACCCCTATAGGCTTTTGTTGACTAGATAGGCTCCTGTAGGCTTTTGTAGGCTTTTGTAGTTTATATAGACTCCTATATGCTTTTGTAGTTTATATAGGCTCCTACAGGCTTTTGTAGGCTGTATAGACTCCGATAGACTTTTGTAGGCTAAATAGATTCTTAGATGCTTTGGTAGGGTATATGGGCTCCCATAGGCTTTCATGGGTTATATAGACTCATATAGGCTATAACAGCTCCTGTAGGATTTTGTAGGTTATATAGACTCTATAGGCTTTTATAAACTTCTATAGGTTTTTGTAGGTTATAAGGATCCTATAGGCTTTTGTATGCTATTTAGGCTCCTGTAGGATTTGTAGGCTATCTAGTCTCCTAAAGGCTTTCTTAGGTTATATGTTCTCATTAGGCTTCCATCGCTTATATAGCCTCCTATAGGCCTTTATAGGCTATTAAGGCCCATGTGGGCTTGTGTAGGCTATATAGATTCCTATAGGTTTTCGTAGGGTAAATGGGCACCTATAGGCTTTCATAGGTTATATAGGCTCATATAATCTTTTGTAGGCTTTAAAGGCTCCTGTAGGATTTTGTAGGTTATATAGACTCTATAGGCTTTTATAAACTTCTATAGGTTTTTGTAGGTTATAAGGATCCTATAGGCTTTTGTATGCTATTTAGGCTCCTGTAGGATTTGTAGGCTATCTAGTCTCCTAAAGGCTTTCTTAGGTTATATGTTCTCATTAGGCTTCCATCGCTTATATAGCCTCCTATAGGCCTTTATAGGCTATTAAGGCCCATGTGGGCTTGTGTAGGCTATATAGATTCCTATAGGTTTTCGTAGGGTAAATGGGCACCTATAGGCTTTCATAGGTTATATAGGCTCATATAATCTTTTGTAGGCTTTAAAGGCTCCTGTAGGCATTTGTAGGTTATATAGACTCTATAGGCTTATGTGGGCTATATAGGGTCCTATAAGGCTTTTGTTGGCTATATATACGTGCCTATAGGTTTTTGTAGGTTACATAGACTCCTATAGGCTTTTTAAATCTTCAGCATTTATTAAAGTAATATTCTTTCATATTTCAGGTATTTTCTGTGATAGAGTGACAATGCACTACCTATATTGCTCCTGTGTTGTCACCCTTGGATGATATTCAACAAAATGTTCTCCACCCCAAGCAATTCCTCCCCACCACTGCTCAAGGCCCCGGGTGCCGGAGGCTAACTGAGCCGTCCACACTCACAGATTGAAGGCAGAAAGAAAGGTCCACTGCATAGGGGATAAATCCCTGACAACCATGTTTATTGTATGATACATCCCCCACCATAGGGGACCATAGGGGACCAGCCCTTGTGGGTCTTAGGCCTCGTACACACGATAGGTTAACCAGAGGACAACGGTCTGATGGACCGTTTTCATCGGTCAAAACCGATCGTGTGTGGGCCCCATAGGTTATTTAACCATAGGTTAAAAAAAGCCAACTTGCTTTAAAATTAACCAATGGATTCCTAACCGATAGGTCAAAACCGATCGTTAGTAGGCACGACCATCGGTTAAAAATCCACGCATGCTCAGAATCAAGTCGACGCATGCTTGGAAGCATTGAACTTCGTTTTTTTCAGCACGTCGTTGTGTTTTACGTCACCGCGTTCTGACACGATCGTTTTTTTTACCTAATGGTGTGTAGGCGTGACGGACCATCAGTCGGCTTCATCGGTTAACCTAAGACAACGGTCCTTCAGACTGTTCTCATCGGATGGACTGATCGTGTGTACGAGGCTTTGGACGTATGCTTGTGGATGTACCTGGTGTGTGGTGGACCCATATTTGAGGGACCATGACAGAACGTTGTCCCCCTACAACAGGAAGTGCCTGAACATGGACCTTCATGGCAGGATGACCAGGGGTTGATTTAATGAAAGCTGCAGGTATTAAACGATTGAAAAGTACTTTTAGAATGATTTTATCATCCTGAAGCTTATGTGAGAATTTACTGATTGGGCTTACATCAACTTTATGGACCACACAGCCTCTCCGTGAGATTCTTTAAAATATTGATGTCCCAATGTGTTGCCTGCTCCTTCCCGAAAATTTCTGGAGTGTAGACGTTCCCAGACTCCCAGCTGTCTTCTCGTTATTTTTCTTATATTGCTATATGATAACCGGCTCAATTCTTACATTTTCCTGAAGCTGAAATGATGTCTCCAAGGTATAGTTAGGAGCTGACAGGTGAATATCAACCTTGGAAATTATCTGGAGAGAAAAGAACTTGAGATTGCCGGGTTCTTATCCTCCGCTGTAAATTCATGTACATTATCATTCATGAGTTACAGCACCGGCTTAGCTTTTCTTATAGATTCCACATTGCTGATCTCGTCTCTGCTGTTATTGGCCGGGTTCCACTGAAAAGACGATAGTGTCGCTAAACAGCAAAATATAATGTGACGTTCAAGTTAAATCACTGAGATAAACACATGCTACATAATAGGATCTGCTTTCTTAACTGCTCTACAGGCAAGGGTTATCGGAGAAGATATGAACGCATACACACTTTCTGTATGGCTGATGAAAAATGCAAACGCTCGTTCTCTCTTCACGAACAATGGCCGTGCCAGGCTACAGGTTACAACCGGTTCTGGAGAAATAAGAGTCTAGGGCCAGATTCACATATAATTACGTTGCTCCTGGGCAGCGTAACGTATGTGATTTACGTTACACAGCCGCAGGTTTACAGCGTAAGTGCCAGATTCTCAGAACACTTATCTGTAAACTTGCGGCGGTGTATCGTAAATGCGCTCGGCGCAAGCCCACCCAATTCAAATGGGGCGGGCACCATTTAAATTAGGCGCGTTCCCGCGCCGAGCGTACTGCGCATGCTCCGTCGGGTAAATTACGCTAATTGCGCTAAATGACGTCGCACGCTGTCGTATCTCTTTTGTGAATCTGGCCCCTAATGTCTAAAAAATAAAATAAATGAATACACATTTTTTTGTAAATTCATTTAGATTTTATACATGGTCAAAAATACGACCAAAGGTTGGTGGACACCTGACTCTCACATTTATTATATATCGCCAAAAGGTTGGTGGACACCTGACCATTACATTTAATATATCAACAAAGGTTGGTGGACACCTGACTCTCACATTAAATATATCGCCAAAGGTTGGTTGACACCTGACCATTACATTTATTATTTATCATCAAAGGTTGGTGGACACCTAAACATCACACTTAATAAATGGCCAAAGGTTGGTGGACACCTGACCATCACATTTAATATATCCAGGAAAAATAAATCTCGCGCCAAATGAGTTACACTAAATTATATACTTGATAAATCAAGTGACTTAGGCCCCGTACACACGATAGAATCCATCCGCAGATAAATCCCAGCAAATGGGTTTCAGCGGATAGATCCTATGGTGTGTACACGCCAGCGGATCTGTTTCCGCGGATAAATCTCCCCTGGGATGGATTTCCAGCAGATGGATATTTGCTGACATGCACAACAAATCCATCTGCTGGAATCCATTCCAACGGATGGATCCGCTCGTCTGTACAGACTTACCGGATCCATTCGTCCAAAGGGATTCCCCGCACGCGTCGTAATGATTTGACGCATGCGTGGAATTCCTTATATGACAGCGTCGCGCCCGTCGCCGCGTCATAATCGTGGCGACGGCGCGACACGTCATCGCCAGAGGATTTCCGCGCGGATTTCAATGCGATGGTGTGTACACTCCATCGCATAGAAATCTGCGGAAATCTTTGAGAGGATTTATCCGTGGAAACGGTCCGCTGGACCGTATCTGCGGATAAATCCTCTCGTGTGTATGGGGCCTAACTGAGTGAAGCTGCTTCCAAATAAAATCAGGTGACTGACTTGCATATATTGTGTAGTGAGGTGAGGGGCGCTATATCAAAATAGTGGATGCGTGTCACAATGTGCGTTTGAGTGGTACACAGTGTAACTGTGTACCCAAATCTATGTGAAAAACCAAACAGATTATAGTCTAAACTCTATAAGTACAATAGTGCCAAATGCCGTGGAAAATAAATAAAATATAAAAAAAAAAAAAAAAAAAAAAAAAAATGTAAAAGAATGTCCAGCAAATAAATAGTTAAGTGCAAAATGGATCCAGTGTTGTATCAAGTCCAGGTGCAAAATGCAAATAATCAAATCCCAAATCGCAGGGAAAAGTGCAAATGCTAAAGTGCTTGTGAATCTTCAAAATAGCCAAAGTGCGAGAAAGAAGTGATCCGCCTTCACCTATAGGTCACCAGAATGATAATGGATGGCTCCTTACCACACGGTGTTGACCAGATTACTTAAAATATGGTCGATCAGGCTTGTTTTAAATGAGGATCAGCAGGGTCTCATTGGGTTCCAATGTCAACGATTGCAGCAAATGGTGTACCAAGAGAGGAGAAGAGATTCCACCATAGTGTAAAACCATTTAATATACGAAAGTTAAAATTACAATGCCAAATGGCCTCTTACTGTTGCTGGTGCCCGTTCCCGGCACTGAGGCTGTAGGTGGTGGGGATAGTAAGACAAGATAAGAGATGGCCGCGTCCTGGTCCACTAGCGTGCGTTCCACCGCTAGTTGTCCATCAACCAGTGAGACCGGAAGTGTGTGGCTGTGCGTGCGCGCTCGGATACCGCCTCGACGTCACGTTTCAGTTAAACCGTCTTCAGGAAGCGAGTTTAGACTATAATCTGTTTGGTTTTTCACATAGATTTGGGCACACAGTTACACTGTGTACTACTCAAACGCACATTGTGACACGCATCCACTATTTTGATATAGCGCCCAGGGCCGCCATCAGGGGGGTACAGGCAGTACACCTGTAAGGGGCCGGAGGTCCCCAGGGGCCCCTTTAAAAAAAAAAAAAAAAGAGGTCCGGAGGTCCCCAGGGGCCCGATGGCCCTGGATGGCAACTCCCCTTTTTTGATTAATGTTTTATAAAAAAATATATATATTTTTTTAAATATATTTGTATTTTATTTTTTATTAAAGGGCCATTTTTTTAGGGGTACGGGGGGCCCGGAGATCCCCAGGGCCCCGGATGACAACCCCCCTTTTTAAGAAAAATTATAATTTTTATATATTTCTTTATTTATTTTATATATATATATATATATATTTTATATTTTATTATTATTATTATTATTATTATTATTATTATTATTATTATTAAAGGGCCCAGAGGTCCCCAGGGCCCCAGATGGCAACCCCTCTTTTTTTATATAAAAAATACATTTTTTTTATATTATTTTATTTCTTTTTTTATATATATATATATATATATATATATATATATATATATATTGTATTAAAGGGCTCAGAGGTCCCCAGGGCCCCATGTGGAAAACCCCCTTTTTTTTATTTTTTATAAATGTTTATTTTTTTATTTTTGTTTATATATACTTGTTTATTTATTTTATTAACCACTTAAGCCCCGGACCAATATGCAGCCTAAAGACCCAAGGTGTTTTTACAGTTCGGGACTGCGTCGCTTTAACAGACAATTGCGCGGACGTGCGACGTGGCTCCCAAACAAAATTGGCGTCCTTTTTTCCCCACAAATAGAGCTTTCTTTTGGTGGTATTTGATCACATCTGCGGTTTTTAGTTTTTGCGCTATAAACAAAAATAGAGCGACAATTTTGAAAAAAAAGCAATATTTTTTACTTTTTGCTGTAATAAATATCCCCCAAAAACATATATAAAAACATTTTTTTTCCTCAGTTTAGGCCGATACGTATTCTTCTACCTATTTTTAGTAAAAAAAATCGCAATAAGCGTTTATCGATTGGTTTGCGCAAAATTTATAGTGTTTACAAAATAGGGGATAGTTTTATTGCATTTTTATTATTTTTTTTTTTTTTACTACTAATGGCGGCGATCAGCAATTTTTTTCGTGACTGCGACATTATGGCGGACACTTCGGACAATTTTGACACATTTTTGGGACCATTGTCATTTTCACAGCAAAAAATGCATTTAAATTGCATTCTTTATTGTGAAAATGACAGTTGCAGTTTGGGAGTTAACCACAGGTGGCGCTGTAGGAGTTGGGGTGCACCTAGTGTGTGTTTACAACTGTAGGGGGGTGTGGCTGTAGGAATGACGTCATCGATCGTGTCTTCCCTATAAAGGGAATGACGCGATCGATGCGCCGCCATAGTGAAGGACGGGGAAGCCGTGTTTACACACGGCTCTCCCCGTTCTTCAGCTCCGGGGAGCGATCGCGACGGAGCGGCTATAAACAAATAGCCGCGCCGTGGTCCCGGATCGCTCCCCGAGCGGACCCGACCTCCGCATGTAGCGGGGGGGGGTCCCGATCGGACCCCCCACCCGCTAATAGGCGAGGACGTACGTGTACGCCCATGTGCCTGTACGTGCCATATTGTGGACGTATATGTACATGCGGGGGTCGGGAACTGGTTAAAGGGCTCAGAGGTCCCCAGGGCCCTGGATGGCAACCCCCTTTTTTTTTTTTATAAATGTTTTTTTTTTTTTTTTATATATATATATTTTTTTTATTAAAGGGCCAAGAGGTCCCGGATGGCAACCCCCCTTTTTTGTAATTTCTTTTTATAATTTTTTTAAAAAAATAATATATATATATATATATTTATATATATATATATATATATATATATATATATATATATATTTATTTATTTTTTATTAAAGGGCCCAGAGGTCCCCAGGGCCCCGTATGGCTATTTTTCTTAATTTCTTCTTTTTTTTTTTAAAGGGCCCCCCCGCTTCTCAATTCGCAGCAGCCCCCCCCCCCCCCGCTTCTCAATTTCAGGCGGCACCGCCCCCCCCCCGGTTCTCTGCTCCAGGGGGCCCATGCCTGAAGCTGTGTAAGGGGCCCCATTATTCCAGATGGCTGCCCTTAGCGCCCCTAACCTCACTACACATTTAATATATCATCAAAGGTTGGCTGACCCTCACATTAAATATATCGCCAAAAGGTTGGTGGACACCTGACCATCACATCAAATAGATCGTCAAAGTTTGGTGGACACTTGACCATCACATTTATTATGTATCGTCAAAGATGATCATCACTCTCAATATATAGTCAACACACGTAATACATGGTCAAAGGTTGGTGGGAATGTGATCACTTATAAGAAAGGGGAAAAATATATTTATAATGTTTTTTTTTTTATATCTGTACACAAATGTTTTGTCTTTCATTTCTATTTTAAACTGAATGGGTTGTTTTACAAGGTGATCATTTACAATCACTTTAATAAATGGCCAAAGGTTGGTGGACACTTGACCATCACACTCAATATATGGCCAAAGGTTGGTGGACACCTAAACATCACATTTATTATATATCGGCCAAAGGTTGGTGGACACCTGACCATCACTCTCAATATATAGTCAATGGTTGATGAACAGCTGACCAACACACATAATTCATGGTCAAAGGTTGGTGGGAATCTGATCACTTATAAAAAAGGGGGTAAAATATATTTATAATGTTGTTGTTTTTTTATATCTGTGCACAAATGTTTTGCCTTTCATTTCTATTTTAAACTGAATGGGTTGTTTTACAAGGTGATAATTTACAATCACTTTAATAAATGGCCAAAGGTTGGTGACCACTTGACCATCACACTCAATATATGGCCAATCGTTGGTGGACACTTGACAATCACAACTAATATATGGTCAAAGGTTGGTGGACACCTAAACATCACACTTAATAAATGGCCAAAGGTTGGTGGACACTTGACAATCACACTTATTAAATGGCCAAAGGTTGGTGGACACCTGACCACCACACTCAATATATGGCCAAAGGTTGGTGGAAACCTGACAATTACACCTAATATGTGGTCAAAGGTTGGTGGACAACTGATCATCACACTTATTATATTTTCAAGGGTTGCCAAAAGTATGGGAAAACACCCAAAATGACAAATTTCAGGAGTAAAATATACTGGTAATATTACGAAATCCAAAAACATTTTGGATAATTGTGCTCTTCTAGCCCCAGGGACATGGTTTTGGAGGGCCCTAAAAGGCTTTATGCAATCTGCCCTAGCCCCCACTTCCGTAAAGAACCGAAAGTCTACAGCCGCCTCTTCCTGGGTGCAAGTCTACTCCTCCCCCGACCTCCAGTTTTGTTCAGGGCCTACACAGGCTGGTTATATCCATGCTCTTGTGTGAGGTGTTTATCTCCCAATGCCCCAAGTGCACTAGGGCTCCTCCCAACCTCACTTATAACTGGGCATTGACTCACCCATGACATCACAGCAGGAGGGCTCTACCTAAAAGTGGCCTAACACCTGATGAAACTGTCAGCTGCAACCAGACACTGTTCTGGCACAGAGCCACCTAGTGGCAGGCTAGCTAGTGCACCTGCCTATAAGCCTATGCGCCAGAACAGCATGGACAAGCCAAGAGGTCTGTCGAATGCTCAGAACATCTGTGTGAGAAACCCATATGGTTTGTGAAACTTTCTTTTAATAAAATAGGCAAGGAAAGCCCCAAAAAGAGGAACTGGCAAGTGTATAAGTCCACGGAGGACCTAATACAAAATGCTCCTGCGCTCTGGTGTTTTCGCCAAAGGGTGCTGTAGTGCAATCCTAGGGCAAGTTCTAGAGTCTTGCAGCCCTCCTCAGAACCATGGGCGTTCATATGAATAAGAAAAAGAGAAAAAAAGAAGGGAGGGCGCACCGACCTAGTGCATTACCATAAAAGGTTTTATTGAATAAATAAAAGCAAAAAGTGCTACTCACAAGGAGCGCTTCGAATGCAGCTTATCAGACAATCAGACCGGTCTCTTGGTTCCTGCCAGCAAGAGCTGATGATGCAGAGGATCCAATGGTACCCCAACGGCGGAACGGCTAACGTTTCTGGGGCTCACCCCTTTCTTTAGAGCCTGGAAGGTCTGTCATAGCGCTCTCCCAAATGCCCTCAATAATATATATGTGTGTGTATTTGCACATGTGCAAAGGAATCCAGAAATCTGGTGACCTTCAATTGGCCAGTCCCACCCCTTAATCATGGCTGTTCCCACCCAAAGGGACGGAACTCTCAGGTGACCAACTTCATAGGAGGCGGCCACTTGAGGAGACTTAAAATGCAATGTTGTAGTTAGGACTGCAGTATACAGAGCTCCTTGACGGGGCCTGCAGCTAACACATGTATTTGCAAATACGTGCAACTAAACCTCTGTTTTTAACGCACACAGTTAGACAGGTGAATTTGGTTGGTTGCCGATTGGTCGGTAAGTTTGAGCCTGGATATTCTATGTTCTTGTATGTATATGCACCCTTTCCAGCGCTCCTTATTGTATAGACCAGTCATAGGTAGGGGCAGTGACTTTTGTTTGTTGTATTTATGTCATTGTGGTCAGGCAGCACACTGGCACCTTTGCTTCCATGTTCTGAGTGTGCAGTGTGCTCCTGCCCCTTTAATGAGGGCTGGGCTATCTCCAGTCACCTGCCCCTTATCTATCCATCAGCAGTCATGTGCTCCTACTGAGGAGACTTAAATGCAATGTTATAGTTAGGACTGCAGTATACAGAGCTCCTTGACGGGGCCTGCAGCTAACACAGGTATTTGCAAATACGTGCAACTAAACCTCTGTTTTTAACGCACACAGTTAGACAGGTGAATTTGGTTGGTTGCTGATTGGTCGGTAAGTTTGAGCCTGGATATTCTATGTTTTTGTATCACTTGGCTAATACTCTTACCCAAATGGGGGGGGGGGGATGTTTATAATATAATACCATGTGTGAGGCATCATGGAACCACTATCTCCTGGTGCCAGCCCACACTGCCACTGCACAGGCCACTACAGAGACCCAAGGGGGAGAGGTGTACAGGGGCAACATCCCCTATAGATGCTGTGAACCTCCCACTATACCCAGTGTTGTATTTAGGTTGTGTGCTTCCCTAGGCATGACTAAACTTGTGCACCCCCTAATTTAAATATGACCCACCCCTTCCTGTCAAGGCCACACACCCATTTAAGACCCACCCTGACATTTTCCATTGGGGACACTAGTTCTGAGGGCCTTGGGGGGGGGGGAGTAGAGTCCCTTAATTTGCAGGGATTTACTCTGACTTCCTGTTTTGCTATGGAGCCTTTCAGCTGACTTTTTGACAGTTTTTAGCCTCCCGACATGGCATCTGCCTTTCTCTAGTTGAGAACTCAGGTGGGAGATCCACTGTTATGATAGGACAGTCAAAACTAGAAGCAATGCAAAACCACCCCCCCCCCCACACACACACACACAACAACCCATTGGTTGGGGTCTGCCGCCCTAGCCTACTCCATGTGTATGGGCTGTTCCTCACCCCTGACTGTGGCCCTGCCAGTATTATTATACCGGCAGTAGTGCGGCCACTTTATGGGGGCACTAGACTGATTGGCCTCCCGGCCCAGTCCGCCCCAAGAGTGGCGCTACACTAAAAGCTACACTAAAAGTGTAGCGCAAGCCACGGGGACTCTTTTGGTGCCGCCCCCCTGCAAAGTGCTGCCCTAGGCCTGGGACTGGTTGGCCTAGGCCAAGATACAGCATTGACTATACCGCCCTACCACAGACACACTCCTGGGCAGCCGCGGGTCAGCAGTTGGCACCCACCTCTACTGTATGTAGCGCCTCTTCTCGCTCCCTTTGCTCGCGAACCACGGAGGACCTACCTTGAGCTCATCCCACACTTGGTATTTTGTTGGTTCTGGAATAACTCCAACAGATAACTGGGCTATGAATTCGAAGGTGCCTGTGATTCCAACTGTGAGAAGCAAAGACAATGCATCTTTATCCTTGGTCAGGCCAGACTCGGCTCTAGCACTAATACCATAATCATCATCAATACATTTATACACAACTAACCCCCGACAATTGATCTCAGAATTGCCACAAATGTTTCCTTTTGTCTCCTCAGCACTTTTTTTTTTGGAGCGGGTACTGAAATAAAGGCCTTTAGCTGGATTCAGGTAGGGGCGCGTATCTTTGCGGCGGCGTAGTGTAACGTATTTACACTATGCCGCCGTAAGTCAGAGAGGCAAATACTGTATTCACAAAGTACTTGTCTCCTAAGTTACGGCGGCGTAGCGTGAATAGGCCGGCGTAAGCGCGCCTAATTCAAATGAGGATGTGGGGGCGTGTTTTAGGCATATTAAGTGTGACCCGACGTGATTGACGTTTTTTACGAATGGCGCATGCGCCATCCGTGTACATATCCCAGTGTGCATTGCGGCAAAGTACGCCGCAAGGACGTATTGGTTTCGACGTGGACGTAAATTGCGTCCAGCCCTATTCACGGACGACTTACGCAAACAACGTAAAATTGTCAAATTTCAACGCGGGAACGACGGCCATACTTAACATTGGCTACGCCACCTAGGGGGCATCTGTTCGCCAGATTCAGAGAGCTTCGCCTATCTTTAGGCGGGCGTAGCATATCTCAGATACACTGCGCCGCCGTAAGTTTGAGCAGCAAGTTGTGTATTCACATAGAACTTGCGCTGAAACTTACGGCGGCGCAGTGTAACTGGGCTTGCGTAAGCCCGCCTAATTCAAAAAAGGCTGGTTGGGGGCGTGTACTATGTAAAATAGTAGTGACCCCACGTTTTTGACGTTTTTAATGAACGGTGCATGCGCCGTCCGTGGACGTATCCCAGTGCGCATGCTCCAAATGACGTCTGCAAATAGTCATGCTTTCGACGTGAACGTGAATTACGTCCAGCCCTATTCGCGAACTACTTACGCGAACGACGTAAAAAATTCAAAACTCGGCGCGGGAACGACGGCCATACTTAACATTAGCTACGCCTCATATAGCAGGGGTAACTATACGCCGAAAAAAGCCTAACGTAAACGACGTAAAAAAATGCGCCAGCCGAACGTACGTTTCTGAATCGCCGTATCTACCGAATTAGCATATTCCTTGCATAAACATACGGAAGCGCCACCTAGCGGCCGGCCTGAAAATGTAGCTTAAGATACGACGGTGTAACACACTTACACCTGTCGGATCTTAGGGATATCTATGCGTAACTGATTCTCTGAATCAGGCGCATAGATACGACCGACAGAACTCAGAGATACGACGGCGTATCAGGAGATACGCCGTCGTATCTCTTTTCCGAATCTGGCCCAGTATCTTTAGGCGGTGTATCTCTTACGGAAACGGCGTATCTTTACTGCGACGGGCGCACGTACGTTCGTGAATAGGCGTATCTAGTGATTTACATATGTTACGCCGAACTCAATGGAAGCGCCACCTAGCGGCCAGCCTAAATATTGCACCCTAAGATAGGACGGCGCAAGCTGTCGTATCTTAGATAGGTTTAAGTGTATCTCAGTTTGAGAATACACTGAAACTTAGGACGGCGCAGATTCCGAGTTAGGTCGGCGTATCTACGTATCTACACGCTGACCTAACTCTCTCTGAATCCACCTACTAGTCTTAAAAACTCATTGATTGACTGATGTTCGCTTTATATTTGACATTCGTGGTAGAAACCAGACGACTCGATCAATAGGAAATCTCATCCGTCCCCCACAATGCCCTATTAAAAAAAAAAAGAGAGATGGTAATAATGTTTCAATAACTGCGCATTTCTCCTTGGTGAGATTAAAACGTGTCCTGGGAGACCTGGGTGAAAAGTGACACATCGTCTTCTGTTCAAATATTTTTAATGAAATATTTGTTGGCTGGGAATTGGAATTCCCTTTCAATTTAAGCGGAATGGGCCGAACGGTCTTGTTCTCTCCCCCCCTCCCCCCCTTGGAAATAGAAAAAAAGAGATGATGAGACTCAGTTCACGTAAATGTGAAGACATGGCCTGCCATTCATTTCAGCTTATAAGGGACCTGTCAGATAAAAGAGGCAAAGGCCCCGTAGTAGAGTGAAGGGTTTGCAATTATTCGCGGGGTTTAGACAAATGTTGCCTAGCGAGGAGTTTCTGTTCAAAAAATTCTGACAACCTAATTAAAAACTTTGATAAAAGAGTTCTGCCCAAGCTGTGCTAAGTACAACTGAACTGAACAATAGACTAATATTACACAGTTAGCATGACTGTGCCCCCCCCCCCCTCCGCCCCCTGTGTACAAAGCCAGCTCTATAAAGATATGGTGTGACCAGTGGCATAGCGTGGGGGGTGCAGGGGGTGCCGTGGCCCCGGGCGCAACATTTAGTGTCACTAGAGTACTGGGGGGCTATCTGGGGTGTAGAGGGGTCAGAGTGCTGGGGGATATCTGGGATGTAGAGGGGTCAGAGTGCTGGAGGGATATCTGGGGTGTAGAAGGGTCAGAGTGCTGGGGGAATATCTGGGGTGTAGAGGGGTCATAGTGCTGGGGGGATATCTGGGGTGTAGAGGGGTCAGAGTGCTGGGGGGGATATCTGGGGTGTAGAGGGGTCAGAGTGCTGGGGGGATATATGGGGTGTAGAGGGGTCAGAGTGCTGGGGGGATATCTGGGGTGTAGAGGGGTCAGAGTGCTGGGGGGATATCTGGGGTGTAGAGGGGTCAGAGTGCTGGGGGGGATATCTGGGGTGTAGAGGGGTCATAGTGCTGGGGGGATATCTGGGGTGTAGAGGGGTCAGAGTGCTGGGGGGATATCTGTAGAGGGGCAGCCCGGGGTCAAGGACCAGTTGCTTTTGGGAAAGGGCAGGGGCCCCCTATGCAGCTGGGGCCCCGGGGCAGCGCGGGCAACTCTACTGAACACCTTTGAGATGCGTTGGAACTCTGATGGTGAACCAGGTCTTTTTCTTTTATTTCTTGGTGCCCAACGTGATTCTCAACATGCAAGCCAGGTCTTCTCATCCGACATCAGTACCCGACCGCACAAATGGGCCCAAATTCCCCCCAGACACCCTCCAATATCTTGTGGAAAGCCTTCCCAGAGGAGTGGAGGATGTTATAGCCAGAAAGGGGCCAACTCCATATTTATGGCCATTTTTTGGAATGAGATGTCCAACAAACCCAAAACCTTACCGATAAGTTAACCTTCGGGATGGATTGGAATGCTGATGGTGAGTCGGGTCTTTTCATCCATTACCAGTATTCGACCTCACAAATGGGCCCAAATTCCCACAGACACCCTCAGAACTTTTGTTGAAACCTTTCTTAGAAGAGTAGAGGATGTTGTAGCCGCTCCATAATAATGGCCATGCCGTGGGAATATACTGTAGGTATGAAGGTCAGGTGTCCTCAAGCTTTGGCCATATACAATATATATATATAAGGATCTGAAATGAATATGGCCATCGTGCCTTGAGGGCCTATAGGTCATGGGCCAGATTCACAAAGAGATACGACGGTGTATCTCCTGATATCTCCTGATCCCCCATCGTATCTCTGACTTACACTGGTCCTATCTATGCGCCTGGTTCATAGAATCAGTTACGCATAGATAGGACTAAGATCTGACAGTGTTACAATGTGTTACACTGTCGGATCTTTTTTTAAATTTAAAAATGGCGCCGGGGGCGCTCCCGATGATTTACGATAAATAATAAGTAAATCAGCGAGATACGCAAATTCACGAACGTACGCGGACCCGTCGCAGTGTTCTTACGTCGTTTCCGTATCGGTTTTCCGTCGTATACTTACACCTTCTTTTATCAGGCGCAGCCAATGTTAAGTATAGCCGGCGTTTCCGCGTCGAATTTGAATTTTCCTACGTCGTTTGCGTACGCCGATTCACGAACACGCGCGTCGCAAGTCCCGCTCACGTCGCAACCACTGACGTCCTAGTGACGTCAGTGGGAGCAATGCACGCCGGGAAATTCCCCGGACGGCGCATGCGCATTTAAATCGGTGCGGGAACGCGCCTGATTTAAATATGACACTCCCCTAGCCGCGGAATTTGAATTCCGCCGGGGGTTTGGAGGTAAGTGGTTTGTGAATTAGCCACTTGCCTCCTAAACTTGCGGGAGCGGATCTTAAATCACGTAGATCGAGCGGATCTATAGATCCGCTGAGCTACGTGAATCTGGCCCCATATTTTTATATTTCCCAGAAAAGGCTTTATTGACGTCACAGCTAGTACATATGATACTGACTCCTGATACTTTATAGGCAAGTTCACACTTCCCTTTCTTATGGAAGAGCCCTGGGGCCATCATAATAAAAAAAAGAAATACACAATTCTGAGTTTCAAAAAGTCAGAATTCTGTCTCTTCCATACTTTCTAAAGAAGCAGAGGAATCGTATTTCCTATTTAAAGGTGGAGCAGCATACCTAAGTCTTTGTATCAAAAGGTTGAGTTTAAAAATTCAACCAAAAAAATTGTAGCAAAAATGAAACGTTTTTTATTTTTATTTTTTGTTAAAAATTTGTTTCCTGAATTAAATTCTGGGAAGGTGGCATTTCCAGAGGTATCTGCGTATGTCAATTTTAATTCAACTTATTTTTCATTAAATAAATACATGTATGAATAATGAATGTATGAATGTTTTGATTTTTATATTTTTTATAGTGCCCCCTTTTTTACTTTTGCCCAAACATATATATATATATTTATTTATGTATACAGTATATAATTTATTTATGTATTTATTTTTTTGCTTATAGATTTAAGTACACTATAATACTTTCTTTTTTTTAGTTTTGATTCATTGTCTCTTTTCTAATTTCATTTTTGTTTTCAGTTATAGAATTGTTTGTGTTTTTAGCTTAGCGTTCCTCTTTTTGTTTTGCCCACATATTTTTTTTTTTTTTCCTTTTTTTTTTTTTTGGATAATAATTTTTGTTCGGATTCTTTTACTATTATTGATATTTTATATATATATATATATATATATATATATATATATATATATATATATATATATATATATACTTTTTTTTTGCTCATAGATTTAAAGTGAAGGTTCCCCCCAAAAAAAAATTCTAACAATACATTGAGAAGACTGATTACACTGCGGGTATAATGTTTTTTTTTTGTTTTTTTTTCGTACATACCTCGTTATCGCCGTTTCATCCCTCGGCTTCCGGGTATGATTCTTGCTGGACCTAGTTGATTGACGTTCCTCCAACCGGCGCATACTGCACGTCACGACTTTCCGACAGAAGCCGAACGTCATTGCGCAGGCGCCGTATAGAGTTGGCTCTATACGGCGCCTGCGCAGCGACGTTCGGCTTCTTTCGGAAAGTCGTGACGTCAAGTATGCGTCGGTCGGAGGAACGTCAATCAACTAGGAACGCCCAGACCCACAAGAATCATACCCGGAAGCCGAGGGATGAAACGGCGATATCGAGGTATGTACGGAAAAAAAAAACAGCATACCCGCAGTGTAAGCAGTCTTCTCAATGTATTGTTAGAATTTTTTTTTAGGGGGAACCTCCACTTTAAGTACAGTATAATATTAAAAAAAAAATTTGATTCAACGTCTCTTTTTTAATTACATTTTTTGTTTTTTGTTTTAAGTTAAGGAATTGTTTGTGTTTTTATCATTATAGTGCCCCACTTTTTGTTTTGCCCGCATATTTTTTATTTATTTTTTCCTTTTAGATATGAGGATAATAATTTTTGTTCAGATTTTTTTTACTATTAGTGATATTTTTTTTTCTTCCCACCATCACGAACCGCCATTGGGGAAATCATCATAGTGCCCCTCTTTTTGTTTTGCCCACATATTTTATTTTTATAATTTTTTTTTCCTATTTGATTTGAGGATAATAATTTTTGTTCGCATTTTTTTTACTATTAGTGATATATTTTTTTTCTCCCCACCTCCACCACCAACTGCCACTGCTGCAATCATCATATTGCCCCTCTTTTTGTTAACAGTAAAGTACATATTTTATTTAAAAAAAAAATCCTATTTGATCCGAGGATAATCATTTTTGTTCAGATATTTTTTACTATTAGTGATATTTTTTTTCTCCCCACCACCACCAACCGCCACCGGGGAAATCATCATAGTGCCCCTCTTTTTGTTTTGCCCACATATATTTTTTTTATTTATTTTTTTCCTATTTGATCTAAGGATAATAATTTTTGTTCAGATTTTTTTTACTATTAGTGATATTTATTTATTTAACAGTAAAGTACATATTTTATTTAAAAAAAAAATCCTATTTGATCCGAGGATAACAATTTTTGTTCAGATTTTTTTACTATTAGTGATATTTTAAGTTAAATAATTGTTTGTGTTTTTACCTTTATAGTGCCCCTCTTTTTGTTTTGCCCACATATTTTATTATTATTTATTTTTTCCTTTTAGATTTGAGGATAATAATTTTTGTTTCAGATATTTTTTACTATTAGTAATATTTTTGTTTTCTCCCCACCACCACCAACCGCCACTGGGGCAATCATCATATTGCCCCTATTTTTGTTTTGCCCACATATTTTATTTATTTATTTTTTTAACAGGAAAGTACATATTTTATTTAACCACTTAAGGACCGGACCAATATGCTGCTAAATGACCCAAGGGGTTTTTACAGTTCGGGACTGCGTCGCTTTAACAGACAATTGCGCGGTCGTGCGACGTGGCTCCCAAACAAAATTGGCGTCCTTTTTTCCCCACAAATAGAGCTTTCTTTTGGTGGTATTTGATCACCTTTGCGGTTTTTAGTTTTTGCGCTATAAACAAAAATAGAGCGACAATTTTTTAAAAAATGCAATATTTTTTACTTTTTGCTATAATAAATATCCCCCCAAAAATACAGTATATAAAACATTATTTTTTCCTCAGTTTAGGCGGATACGTATTCTTCTACCTATTTTTGGTAAAAAAATCGCAATAAGCGTTTATCGATTGGTTTGCGCAAAATTTATAGCATTTACAAAATAGGGGATAGTTTTATTATTATTTTTTTTACTACTAATGGCGGCGATCAGCGATTTTTTTCGTGACTGCGACATTATGGCGGACACTTCGGACAATTTTGACACATTTTTGGGACCATTGTCATTTTCACAGCAAAAAATGCATTTAAATTGCATTGTTTATTGTGAAAATGACAGTTGCAGTTTGGGAGTTAACCACAGGGGGCGCTGTAGGAGTTAGGGTTCACCTAGTGTGTGTTTACAACTGTAGGGGGGTGTGGCTGTAGGACTGACGTCATCGATCGAGTCTCCCTATAAAAGGGATTACACGATCGATGCGCCGCCACTCTGAAGCACGGGGAAGCCGTGTTTACATACGGCTCTCCCCGTTCTTCAGCTCCGGGGAGCGATCGCGAGGGGGCGGCTAGAAACGAATAGCCGCGCCCTCGTCCCGGATCGCTCCTGAAGCCACGGGAACCGCCGCATGTAGCGGGGGGGGGGGTCCCGATCGGAACCCCGACCCACGTCTAGGCAGGGACGTACAGGTACGCCAATTTGCCTGTCCGTGCCATTCTGCCGACGTATATGTACATGCGGCGGTCCGGAAGTGGTTAAAAAAAAAATTCCTATTTGATCTGACGATGATCATTTTTGTTCAGATTTTTTTTTACTATTAGTGATATTTTTTTTTTCTCCTCACCGCCACCAACCGCCACTGCGGCAATCATCGGCGCGCATTTCCTGAGCCGCCCGTTAACGAGCTGACAACTCTGCTTGTAGACCATTAAGCCTATTAGTTATTAGAGAGTTGCTACAATTGTTATATAAAAAAAAGATAAAAAAAGAAAAGAAACGGCGAAGCTGTGATGACTTAAAAGGCGGCTCCCACGTCTGAATCACAGATTAGTTTTATGTAAGAACAGAACAAACATTCAGATATTGCATGAAAAAAAAAAGAAAAGAAGAAAGCACTTTATCTGTAAAGAAAAAAATAAAATAAAAAATCAGAGGACAGAACATTGATGCCACTCTTTTTATTTTATATAAGTACAGCTTGTCCTTTTTTTTGCTTCCATGCCAAAGTACAATAGACATAAAAGTAATTTTTGCTGAGCCCAAGGTCACCATTGGGATGACAATACAGAAATCTAATTATAGTTTAATGTACTGAGCAATCTCCTAGTGCTATAGTTGGCAGACAAACACCTGGTTGTGCAACAAGACCTGTGCCAGGAATGCCACCCCGGGTTCCATAATAAGCTGCAGCAGGAACGGGTGTAATTGGCAATCCTTCGCATTCTTTACATTTTAAGACATGAACAGCTTGAGACGCGGCTGTCAGAACTGTAGTTGGTTAATGGAGACAAGGGGAGGGGAGGGGGGGGTAATCTTCTTTCTACACACAGGGGGCCTCTGAGGTCTTCGACCCGGCCTATAATGGGCCCCCAGGAACGCCAACACTAATGAGCAGATGGGGTACTTTCAGTCTTCGAAACGTCAATGTGAAGGGTCCTCACACACCATTATATAGGAACCTTCTCCTCTTCGTGACAGCAACGTATGGGGGGACCTTCTCCTAGTGACAACGTATGGGGGGACCTTCTCCTAGTGACAACGTATGGGGAGACCTTCTCCAAGTGACAACGTATGGTGGGACCTTCTTCTAGTGACAACGTATGGGGGGGACCTTCTCCAAGTGACAACGTATGGGGGGACCTTCTCCTAGTGACAACGTATAGTGGGACCTTCTAGTGACAACGTATAGTGGGACCTTCTCCTAGTGACAATGTATTTCGGGACCTTCTCCTAGTGACAATGTATGGTGGGACCTTCTCCTAGTGACAATGTATGGGGGGACCTTCTCCTAGTGACAATATATGGGGGGACCTTCTCCTAGTGACAATGTATGGTGGGACCTTCTCCTAGTGACAATGTATGGGGGGACCTTCTCCTAGTGACAATGTATGGTGGGACCTTCTCCTAGTGACAACGTATGGTGGGACCTTCTCCTAGTGACAATGTATGGTGGGACCTTCTCCTAGTGACAATGTATGGTGGGACCTTCTCCTAGTGACAATGTATGGGGGGACCTTCTCCTAGTGACAATGTATGGTGGGACCTTCTCCTAGTGACAATGTATGGGGGGACCTTCTCCTAGTGACAATGTATGGTGGGACCTTCTCCTAGTGACAACGTATGGTGGGACCTTCTCCTAGTGACAATGTATGGGGGGACCTTCTCCTAGTGACAATGTATGGTGGGACCTTCTCCTAGTGACAATGTATGGGGGGACCTTCTCCTAGTGACAATGTATGGGGGGACCTTCTCCTAGTGACAATGTATGGTGGGACCTTCTCCTAGTGACAATGTATGGTGGGACCTTCTCCTAGTGACAATGTATGGTGGGACCTTCTCCTAGTGACAATGTATGGTGGGACCTTCTCCCATCAATGGTGTGGAAAAATGCAGTCAACGGGGGGTGATACCGATGTAGATGCACGTTCCGCCCGACCTGGTTTCGCGACAAATCGCTTCCTCTGGGGCACAGGCAACACACCGAATCACCCCCCTTAAAATAGCAAAAAACGGCTGGTGACGTCAGCTCCTCCCACATCGGCGTTTTTGCTATTTTAAGGGGGGTGATTCGGTGTGTTGCCTGTGCCCCAGAGGAAGCGATTTGTCGCGAAACCAGGTCGGGCGGAACGTGCATCTACATCGGTATCACCCCCCGTTGACTGCATTTTTCCACACCATTGATGGGCTGTTTGGTCTGCTTCCGGCCGGAGCTTTAACTTGATAAGCCTGTCAAACACTGCTAAATTGTAAGTGTGCTTTTGTCTTAGTTTTTAAATAAATCAATTTTTTACGGATTTACACTATTGTGGCCTCCTATGTTTTTTATGTGGTATGGTCACCGTATCCTCTAACACGGGAGTGCAACCGAGATCGCTGTTCGGATTGTCCTACAAGCCTTTACTCCGCAGAGTTTAAATCTTCATGCTACCTGGGGTCTTCTTTTAACTAAGAGACCACCGGGAATCTGGTAAGCAGATTCATTACTCGTTTGGTGGAGGTCTCTTCTTTTTGGATTGTCACTTACCAATATGGACTCTTCTTTTCATATTCACTGGTGAAAGGACTTTTTTGCTTCCATTAAGGACTTTTTTCTGATAATTTGTTGTTCATTTATATTCCCCATATTATTCACGGATGATTTATTTTATTTGTTTTTGGACACATTTATACATTTTTATATTATGTGTAGCGCATCTTGTTTTTTCTCTATGTTTTCACTGTTTGTATATATCCAGTAAGGTGCAGCTTCACTTTATCACATTTGATTGTCACATAGTAGTATTTATTTTCTACCACTCAATATATTAGCGCAGTTGCTTTCCCATTTTTTCACAATGTATGGCAGGACCTTCTCCTAGTGACAATGTATGGTGGGACCTTCTCCTAGTGACAACGTATGGGGGGACCTTCTCCTAGTGACAATGTATGGGGGGGGACCTTCTCCTAGTGACAATGTATGGGGGGGACCTTCTCCTAGTGACAATGTATGGTGGGACCTTCTCCTAGTGACAATGTATGGTGGGACCTTCTCCTAGTGACAATGTATGGGGGGGACCTTCTCCTAGTGACAATGTATGGTGGGACCTTCTCCTAGTGACAATGTATGGTGGGACCTTTTCCTAGTGACAATGTATGGGGGGACCTTCTCCTAGTGACAATGTATGGGGGGACCTTCTCCTAGTGACAATGTATGGGGGGACCTTCTCCTAGTGACAACGTATGGTGGGACCTTCTCCTAGTGACAATGTATGGGGGGACCTTCTCCTAGTGACAGTGTATGGTGGGACCTTCTCCTAGTGACAATGTGTGGTGGGACCTTCTCCTAGTGACAATGTGTGGTGGGACCTTCTCCTAGTGACAATGTATGGGGGGACCTTCTCCTAGTGACAATGTATGGTGGGACCTTCTCCTAGTGACAACGTATGGTGGGACCTTCTCCTACTGACAATGTATTGTGGGACCTTCTCCTAGTGACAATGTATGGTGGGACCTTCTCCTAGTGACAGTGTATGGGGGGACCTTCTCCTAGTGACAACGTATGGCAGGAGCCTTCTCCTAGTGACAATGTATGGGGGACCTTCTTCTAGTGACAGTGTATGGGGGGACCTTCTCCTAGTGACAACGTATGGCAGGAGCCTTCTCCTAGTGACAATGTATGGGGGGACCTTCTAGTGACAATGTATGGTGGGACCTTCTCCTAGTGACAATGTATGGTGGGACCTTCTCCTAGTGACAATGTATGGTGGGACCTTCTCCTAGTGACAATGTATGGTGGGACCTTCTCCTAGTGACAATGTATGGGGGACCTTCTCCTAGTGACAATAATTTCATGGGGCCCTTCTCCCAATGACAATAATGTAGAGGTGCCCTTCTCCCAATGACAATGGTGTACAGGGGCCCTTCTCCCAATGACAGTGATGTACAGGGACCCTTTTCCCAATGACAGTGATCAATGGGATCGCTTCTCGAAAAGACACAATTGTTTATTAGGACCTTCAACCAGGGACAGATATGTACAGAAGTTCTTGTAAGGGTATCCTTTTCCCACAAACACTAATATTTTGGGCCCTTATCCCAATGACAGCTATGCAGAGGGGCACCCCTCTAAATGACAGTGATGCACAGGGGTTCTTCTCACAATGACAACAATGCTATAGCACTCTTCTCTCATAGAGACTCATAAAATGGGACCATCACTCACTAAGAGCAACGTAAGGGGTCCGTCTCCCATTCACACCAATGTAAGGCCATATTTCCCGCACACAGCAATGAAATGTGGCCCTTTTCCTAATGGAAAGAAAGTATTGGGCCCTTCTCCCAATAACAGCAATGTAAGGGCACCCTTCAGCTACAGACACCAAATAATGGGTCCCTTCAGCCACTCATAGTAATATAAAAGGGTCCTTTTGCCAACATGACAACAATGAAGTGTGGTCCTTCTGCCAATGATAGCAGGTCTCAGAGTAATGGGCCTCCAATGGCATTAATGACATTGAACCCTTCTCCCACTTATACCATCACCATAGGACCCTTCTTCTACTGACAATAATGTAATAGTGGCTGTCAGAACCAGGATCTGAACCCACAATTTTTACTGCATCCCAGCGGTGACCCGATCACCGCTGGTGTCCCGCGATCGGGTCACAGGAGCTGAAGAACGGGGGGAGAGGTGAGTGTAAACAAAACTTCCCCGTTCTTCTCTGTGGCTTGTCACTGATCGTCTGTTGTTCTCTGTCATAGGGAACGACGATCAGTGATGTCACACGTCCAGCCACACCCCCCTACAGTAACAGTAACACAATAGGACACACTTAACCCCTTTAGCATCCCCTAGTGCCTAACCCATTCACTGCCAGTGCCATTTTCACAATAATCAGTGCATTATTATAGCACTTTTCGCTGTGAAAATGACAATGGTCCCAAAAATGTGTCAAAAGTGTCCTATGTGTCCGCCGTAATGTCGCAGTCATGAAAAAAATCGCTGATCGCCGCCATTAGTAGTAAAAAAAAAAGATTAATAAAAATGCCATAAAACTATCCCCTATTTTGTAAACGCTATAAATTTTGCGCAAACCAATCGATAAACGCTTATTGCGATTTTTTTTATCAAAAATATGTAGAAGAATACGTATCGGCCTAAACTGAGGAAAAAAATGTTTTTTTTATATATTTTTGGGGGATATTTATTATAGACAAAAGTAAAAAATATTGAATTTTTTTCAAAATCGTCGCTCTATTTTTGTTTATAGCGCAAAAAATAAAAAACGCAGAGGTGATCAAATACCACCAAAAGAAAGCTCTATTTGTGGGGAAAAAAGGACGTCAATTTTGTTTGGGAGTCACGTCACACGACCGCGCAATTGTCAGTTAAAGCGACGCAGTGCCGAAACGCAAAAATGGGCCAGGTCTTTTACCTGCATAATGGTCCGGGTCTTAAGCGGTTAACAAATGGGACCCCCAGATACCGCCAGGTACATTGTACCCCTACCATTTCACAAAAAAAATGTGTCAAAAATTGGGCGTCGTCATTTTACTAACTCCTCCCCTTTACAAATGTTTCTATGGCAATGACTCAACCACAGAGATGCTCCCCAACGAAGTCTTCATTACCCTGGGATCCTTACATGATCTCTTAACAATAAACAAAATACAGGAAGAGAAGCAGAGTACTTTATTGGGACCTGGAGGGGGGGGCTCTGTGATGGACACAGAGAGGGCTTCTGTTAGAGAGTCTGTTAGATGTTTGGCGCCCCCCACCTCTGCAGGCGCCTGGGTGCAATGCACCCTGTGCACCCTGCCTAGGATCGGCCCTGAGCGTAGGGATTAGAGTGGCTAATTGATAAATCTCCTGCAAAAAATAATTTGGCATACATTGCACATTCTAATTCACAAGCAATTTTCAAAAATATTAGTTTATGACGTCACTTGAGGCCGTAACGCCACGCGCACACGATCGGAATTTCCGCCTGAAAAACCTTGGGTGCTTTTTTCCGAAGGAATTCCGCTCAAGCTTGGCTTGTATGCAACACACAGTCACACAAAAGTTCTCTGAACACACTACGACGAGCCGAGAAAATTCAATGCTTTCCAGCATGCGTCAAATTGTTTCCGGGCATGCGTCGGGATTTTGCGCGTCGGTATTGCTACAGACGATCGGAATTTTTTTCCAGGCGGGAAATTTGAGAACCCAGCTCTCAAATTTTTGTTGGCGGAAATTCCGACAGGAAAAGTCCGTTGGAGCCTACACACGGTCGGAATTTCCGACCACGGGCTCGCATTGGACTTTTCTTGTCGGAAATACACACGGTCGGAGGAATTTACGACCACAGGCTCGCATTGGACTTTTCTTGACGGAAATTCCGACAGTGTGTATGGGGCATTGGATTCGAGTGATTTGGGTTCAACTGATTAAACAATGTAAAATAGCATGAGAATACAGGCAGGAATAAGACGGGAAAATAAGAGAACGGGACAGATCCACAAAGAACTTACGGCGGCGTATCTATTGATACGTTGCTTAAGTTCTACGATGCGCCGTCGTATCTTTGTTTTGTATCCACAAAACAAGATACGCCTGAATGGGGGCTTGATCCAACTGACGTACGTCTTAGTACGCCGTCGGATCTTAGGTGCATATTTACGCTGGCCGCTAGGTGGCGCTTCCGTTGATTTCCGTATAGAGTATGCAAATTAACGTATTTATCGCGGTATAACACGCTCCCGCGTATACCGCGCACCCCTTAAAGTTGCCCCGAATCCTGTGGAAATTTTTTTTTTTTTGTACTTACAGTTTTGGTGTCTTGCGCGGCGTCCATCGGCGGCCTCGTCGGGTCCGGCGTCCGTCTGCGGCTTTGGGTATCCTCTTCGTCGGGTCCGGCGTCCGTCTTCGGCTTCGGGTGTCCTCTTCGTCGGGTCCGGCGTCCTTCTGCGGCGTCCTCGCGTCCTCCCCGCTCGTTTCCCGCGCCGAGTTTCAATACTGCGCTGACATATACAGAGCGCAGTACACTCGTGTATTGTCAGCAATGCTCGGCTGCCCGCGCTGACGTCCTGTACGTCCAGGACGTCAGCGCGGGAGGAGCCGAGACTGCCCGACAATACACAAGTGTACTGCGCTCAGTTTATGTCGGCGCAGTATTCAAACTCGGCGCGGGAAAGCGGGTATCGGCGTATACCGCGCACCCACGATTTTGCCCTGAAAATGTGAAAAAAGTGTGCGGTATACGCCGATAAATACGGTAGCTAGATACGCCGATTCTCAAACGTACGTCCGCCCGGCGAATTTTTTTACGTCGTTTACGTAAGGCTTTTTTCTGCGTAACGTTACCCCTGCCTCTATGAGGTGTACGCAATGTTAGGTATGGCCGTCCGGACAGTGTAAAATTTTCCGTCGTTCACGTAGTTTGCGTAAATCGTTTGCGAATAGGGCTTTGCGTAAGTTACGTTCACGTCGAAAGCATTGACTACCTTATTTATCGGCGTATATCGCGCACTTTTTTGCCCTGTACAGGGCAAAATCCTTTGTGCACGATATATACGCCGATACCCGCTTTCCCGCGCCGAGTTTTGAATACTGCGCCGACATATACCGAGCGCAGTACACTCGGGTATATTCGGCCAGTCACGGCTTCTTCCGCGGTCACGTCCTGGACGTACAGGACGTGAGCGCGACAGTTGCCGAGCCTGCCCGAGTGTACTGCGCTCGGTATATGCTGGCGCAGTATTCAAAACTCGGTGCGGGAAACGAGCGGGGAGGACGCAAGGACGCCACAGAAGGACGCCGGACCCGCCGAAGAAGACACCGGACCCGCCGAAGAGGACACCGGACCCGCCGAAGAGGACACCGGACCCGCCGAAGAGGACACCGGACCCGCCGCAGAAGGACACCCGAAGCCGCAGAAGGACGCCAGACCCGACGAGGCCGCCGATGGACGCCGCGCAAGACACCAAAACTGTAAGTACAAAAATAACTTTTTTTCCACAGGATTGGGGGTCACTTTAGGGGTGCGCGGTATACGTGGGAGTGCGTTATACCGCGATAAATACGGTATTTGCGACGTGATTTCGCGCATGCGCACTGGGATACGTCCACGGACGTAAAAAGCATCAATTACGTGGGGTCATACCAGATTACCATACAACACGCCCACTCCAAGCCTACTTTGAATTACGCGGGCTTACGCCGGCCGTTTTACGTTACGCCGGCGCACATATGGGAGCAAACTGCTTTGTGGATACCCTACGAGCCACTCTGAGTTACGGCGGCGTAAGATGCGCTACGCCCGCCTAAATATACGCCCGTTTTTGTGGATCTGGCCCAACATGTTCCTTTTTCTAAATCCGTTGGAATTTCCGATGGAAAAAATTCCGTCTGACTTCCGATCGCGTGTACGCGGCGTAAGTGTTTGATCCGCTTTCCGAACTTGCTGGAATTGTAACTGTGTTCTGGTGCAGTTCCTCTCCTCCATGAAACTCGGGTTTCCTCCGTGTTCTGAAACCTAGCATTGTCCTTAATTAGATCCCTGGAGAATTTTCCTTATTTCCTTTTCTCTAGTCTGTCTTCTGGAAGAGGCAATCTTTAAGAATTCTCCCTTTAATGTAGGAGCGTCGGGGCCGCCCCCCCCCCCCCCAAAAAAAAAACAATGCTTTACTTGTACCTTTTTCCTACAGGACTCTTTCTTAAAAATCAAGGGAAGGGGGTTATATTTTTATTTATTTTTTTACATTTCCTTTGAGAAAGTTCCTACAGAATCTTTGAGTTAAAAAACAGCAGTTTTAGATATGATAATATTCACATTAAAATGTAAAAATCAGTAATTTAACGTTTTGAAAGCAAATGTATTGCCTGCAAGGTAAGAGTAAGGCCCCATACACACAAGAGGATTTATCCGCGAATACGGTCCAGCGGAACGTTTCCGCGGATAAATCCTCTCGAGGATTTCAGCGGATTTCTCTGCGATGGAGTGTACTCACCATCGCATTGAAATCCGCGCCAAAATCCTCTGGCGATGACGCGTCGCGCCGTCTCCGTGATTATGACGCGGCTAAGTGCGCGACGCTGTCATATAAGGAATTCCACGCATGCGTCGAATCATTACGACGCATGCGGGGGATCCCTTCGGACGGATGGATCCGGTGAGTCTGTACAGACGAGCGGATCCATCCGTTGGGATGGATTCCAGCAGATGGATTTGTTTAGCATGTCAGCAAATATCCATCTGCTGGAATCCATCCCAGGGGAGGAATATCCGCGGAAACAGATCCGCTGGCGTGTACACACCATAGGATCTATCCGCAGAAACCCATTTGCTGGGATTTTTCAGCGGATGGATTCTATCGTGTGTATGGGGCCTTAGGGTTGGAGATCAAGATGCTAAAAAGATCGACATCTTAAGCAGCTTCCTTACAGATGTCCGATCAAACCGGACCATATGGGCTTGTTGGACATCCCATACCAAAACCTATGGGGGTGGCCCCCCCTTTGCAGCTAAAACAGCCACCACTCTTCTCCAGGGCTGCTGATAGAAATCACGGGGGGCCCCGTACAGCCTACCTGGCGGGGCCCCCTTTAGCTCCACCCCTGGTCCCTCCTTCAGCTCCACCCCTCTGGTATTTGAGGGGGCAATCTGGCAGCATTTTACGGGACAAACTTTTGAGGGGGAAAATTGGCGGCAATTGATGGACACAGTGGCAACAATTAGTGGCATGGCACAGTGGCGACAAATAATGGCATGGCACAGTGGTGACAATTGATGGGCACAGTGGCGACAATTGATGGGCACAGTGGCGACAATTGATGAGCACAGTGGCGACAATTGATGGGCACAGTGGTGACAATTGATGGCATGGCACAGTGGTGACAATTGATGACACAGTGGCTGCGTTTGATGGCATGGCACAGTGGCGAAAAATTGATGGCACAGTGGCTACGTTTGATGGCATGACTCAGTGCTGACAATTGATGGGCACAGTGGCAACAATTGATGGGCACTGTGGCTGCGTTTGATGGCATGGCCAAGTGGCGACAATTGATGGGCACAGTGGCGACGATTGATGGCACAGTGTCGGCAATTGATGGCACAGTGGCTGCGTTTGATGGCATGGCACAGTGGCGATAATTGATGGCACAGTGGTGACAATTGATGGGCACAGTGGCAACAATTGATGGGCACTGTGGCTGCGTTTGATGGCATGGCCCAGTGGCGACAATTGATGGGCACAGTGGCGACAATTGGTGGCACAGTGGCTGCGTTTGATGGCATGGCACAGTGGCGACATTTGATGGCACAGTGGCGACAATTGATGGCATGGCACAGCGGTGACAATTGATGGCACAGTGGCGATAATTAATGGCACAGTGGCGACAATTAATGGCCACAGT
This sequence comes from Rana temporaria, assembly GCF_905171775.1. Taxonomy (NCBI): domain Eukaryota; kingdom Metazoa; phylum Chordata; class Amphibia; order Anura; family Ranidae; genus Rana; species Rana temporaria. The sequence goes on from NC_053497.1 coordinate 1,599,054, forward strand.
GGCTGCGTTTGATGGGCACAGTGGCTGCATTTGATGGGCACAGTGGCAGGAATTGATAGGCACAGTAGCTGCGTTTTTATGGGCACAGTGAAGCTGCAATTGATGTTTTTTTTTTTTGTTTGCGCCCCCCAAAAAATTTTGAGTACCAGCCGCCACTGAAGAAAAGGGTCTATGGGAGTGCTAAAATCCCCCTGGTTAGGGGGCGCAAATGACTTGCCTTTCCCCGGGCGCTGACAACCCACGCTACGCCACTGGGCAAGAGTATAAGCAGGCAGATGACATGGCATGCAGCATTCACGGGGGAAACGTATCGCAAATATGACTGTATTTACCACAATGCCACTTACAGGCCACACGGTAGTTAGGTTTAGTTGTCCACACTCTTTCTACAAGGATACACCGACATTATCAGCCAAATTAAACCCTAAACCAAGACTTCTAGTGTGTTCCGTCCCGGTTCTATTTATCCCCTCGGTGCCCCCCCCAGGGGAGTCCTCGGTTCTCAGGACACCCATTCACAGAGTGTTTGTGAGTACTGTCATTTAGGCCACATCATTGGATATATACCATCTTCATTTACAGTAGGTACCCGCTGTTCCTCCACCTTAGTGACACAGACATTTTATGTCTTATTTCAGACCAGACATTGCTGCTCCTGAAGAGTGGATATCAATACTCCACGAAACGCGTCGAGCCTCTGTACATGCAATGTTTCAGCCGACTATGTATCTCTCTACACTCTCATGGACATTTTGCACATTATTACGGTCATTGAGATGTTATGTTACGGGAAGTTTCTCAGATGGTGTAGCACATACCCCTACCCACTGTCATGTTTTATCATGTTCCTATGTACATATATGAATTTTGCTGTGATTTTATGTATTTAACCCATGGTTTGTCATTGATCTACATATCAATATACCATTTTCTGGCTCTCTACTGCTGACTGCGTGTCTCATTTAAAGTCCCGCCCTCCTTTTTTCCGGTTATATTTAAGAGCCATGCACTCAAGATTTGAAGACAAGGGGGGGAGAACTTTCCCCCAAAATAATTTGGCTTTATTTGATGTTCTTAATTAATAAACATTTGAAATGAACCATCAAGCCAGATGACCGTTTTTCCGAGGCGCTCCTAACCCCGCGTCCAATCATACTCATATGAAGAATGGCGAAGTCCAATCTCTACTGAACAATCAGTTTATTTAGTATGTGTCAAGCATCTGTCATAACATCCCCGCCGTTGTACTCGGCAGAGGTCTAAGCATGTTTTATATCACATTTCTACACTGCAGTTATGTCATTTTCCTTCTCAGAAAAAAAAAAAAATGAACAACAGCTGGAGAAAATGTGTGCGAGCGAAAAAAACACACAAAGACAACTTTTCCTTTCTCACCGCTCTACTCCAGAGGAAATACTTCCAGCTTATCGCTCCTTCCAGTGAGATATACGCTGACTGTGACAACGCGCGTTATCATTGCTACTGAGCAGAATGGAGGATATCAGATATTGGAAGGTGTAACGGGATAAGCGCCATTATCACCGGGGACAATATCCTTGACAGCTTCTGGGGCTGATAGCCGTGTCAACATATTTCTTGCTCCTTCTCATTATTTCTCAGTACGGAGTGTATGTAAAATACGGAGACTCCAATCCCTACCACGTTCAGTTGTCTCCGCGTCTATTAGCTATTCAAATAAAATGCTCACATGGGAATGGCTACTGTTATTCATGCACACTGATACACCACATGGACAAAGGTTTGTGGACACCTGACCGTCACACTGAATAAATGGCCAGACATCTGTGCACCCTCCTTCCAAATGATTCTGTTAATACTACAACATACAAAGACATGTTAGACAATTGTGCCCTTCCAACCTTGTAGCAGAAGTTTGGTGAAGACCCTTTTATGTTCTACCAAGACTGTGCCACCCCTGTGTACAAAGCCAGCTCCATAAAGACATGGTCTCACCAGTGTGGACCAGATTCATAAAGACATGGGTTGACCAGTTTGGACCAGCTCCATAAAGACATGGGTTGACCAGTTTCGACCAGCTTCATAAAGACAAGGGTTGATCAGTTGGCACCAACTCCATAAAGACAAGGGTTGATCAGTTGGCACCAACTCCATAAAGACATGGTGTGACCAGATTGGACCAGTTCCATAAAGACATGGTGTGACCAGTGTGGATCAGCTCCATAAAGACATGGGTTGACCAGTTTGGACCAGCTCCATAAAGACATGGTCTGACCAGTGTGGACCAGCTCCATAAAGACATGGGTTGACCAGTGTGGACCAGCTACATAAAGACATGGGTTGACCAGTTTGGACCAGCTTCATAAAAACATGGGTTGACCAGTGTGGACCAGCTCCATAAAGACATGGTCTGACCAGTGTGGACCAGCTCCAAAAATACATGGGTTAACCAGTGTGGACCAGCTACATAAAGACATGGGTTGACCAGTTTGGACCAGCTCCATAAAGACATGGTTGACCAGTGTGGACCAGCTCCATAAAGACATGGGTTGACCAGTTTGGACCAGCTCCATAAAGACATGGTCTGACCAGTGTGGACCAGCTACATAAAGACATGGGTTGACCAGTTTGGACCAGCTCCATAAAGACATGGTGTGACCAGTTTGGACCAGCTTCATAAAGACGTTGGTTATCAGTGTGGACCAGCTCCATAAAGACATGGGTTGACCAGTGTGGACCAGCTACATAAAGACATGGGTTGACCAGTTTGGACCAGCTCCATAAAGACATTGGTTATCAGTGTGGACCAGCTTCATAAAGACATGGGTTGACAAGTTTGGACCAGCTCCATAAAGACATGGGTTGACCAGTTTGGACCAGCTTCATAAAAACATGGGTTGACCTGTTTGGACCAGCGCCATAAAGACATGATCTGTCCAGTTTGTACCAGCTCCATAAAGACATGGCCTGACCAGTTTGGGCCAGCTTCATAAAAACGTGGGTTGACCAGTTTGGACCTACTCCATAAAGACATGGTGTGACCAGTGTGGATCAGCTTCATAAAGACATAAGTTTACCAGTTTGAACCAGCTTCATAAGGACATGGGTCGACCAGTGTCGACCAGCTTCATAAAGACATGGTCTGACCAGTTTGGACCAGCTCCATAAAGAAATGGGTTGAACAGTTTTGACCAGCTCCATGAAGACGTGCGTTGACCAGTTTGGACCAGCTCCATAAAGACATGGTGTGACCAGTGTGGATCGCTCCATAAAGACATAAGTTTCCCAGTTTTTGACCAGCTCCATAAAGACATGGCCTGACCAGTTTGGACCAGCTTCATAAAAACGTGGGTTGACCAGTTTGGACCTACTCCATCAAGATATGCACTGACTGTCTTTAAAATTGCCTCAGCCCCTGTTCAAATCCAATCTGGGGACAAAACCAGGGACACACTTGGTCCGGGGACAGTGTCCTCAATCTGGGGACTGTCCCCTGAAACCGGGGATGTCTGGTCACCCTATTGTAGGAAGCCTTCCCAGATGAGTGAAGCCAGCAAAAAAAAGACATGGTTTGACCAGTTTGGTGTGGAGGAACTCAAGTGTCCTGCACACTGACCTCAACCCTACTGAACACCTTTGGGATGATTTGAAATGCCTACTGTGAGCCAGGTCTTCTCACCCAACCCCAGTACCTGACCTCACAAATGCTCTTTTGACTGTAGACTTTGCCTTAGGGGGATGCTCAGTCCCTTGCTCTGCACCTTGGCTCCATTCCATCTGCTGTCTGCTACATCAGAAGCCAGTGGGTAAAATCACATTACCAAACTGAGGACCAAGCATCTGATATCCCCAGAAGTGTGTTCTATGTTAAAGATTCTTCTTGTAGCCCTCAAGAGCATGAAGATCCGAAGGCACAGATGGGGAGACATGTATGTATTATATTTTCTATTTTTACGGTGAAGAAACTTTTGTGACCTCAACTCTACTGAACACCTATGGGATGAATTAGAATGCCATGGGCTTGACCAGTTTGGTGTGGAGAAACTGGAACTCTAGTGTCCTGCACAGAGCCCTGACCTCAACCCTACTGTTGGAAGACCTTTGGGATCGGGTCTTCTCATTCAGCATCAGTACCTACCCTACTGAACCATTTTGAGATGAGATCTTCTCCTCCCCAAAGGGGTTCAGTAGGTTTAAAGTCTTAGGGGAATGTGAGCGTCCTGCAGAGAGCCCTGACCAGTTTGGTGTGGAGGAACTGGAACTCTACTGTCCTGCACAGAGCCCTGACCTCAACCCAACTGTTGGAAGACCTTTGGGATCGGGTCTTCTCATTCAGCATCAGTACCTACCCTCAACCCTACTGAACCCTTTTGAGATGAGATATTCTTCGTCCCAAAGGTGTTCAGTAGGTTTGAAGTCTTGGAGGAACGTGAGCGTCTGTCATGGATATGCAATAGTCTGGCAGCTTACCTGTCTCCATTTGTCCATTAGAGGCCAGACTCTGTTCTGGTTACCTTCTTATCGCCTCTCCTTCCTGTATGGCCCCACCCAGGCCATCCCAGGAAGTCTATATTAACTGTTGCACTACAGGCCTGCAGTGCTGTTCAACCGTGTTGTTAGCTTAAGTTCCTGTCTGCAGTGTGCTACGATTACCTTCCTGTGTACCGTTTTTGGCTCGTCCCTGACTTCTCCTGTTTGCCTGTGATCTTGACCTTTTGCCTGTCCCTCGGTTACCCTTGTCTGCCTGTTGCCTTGACCTCGGCTTACCCATCACTACCGCTTGTCCTGCTTGCTGCTTCCCCTCTCTCCCTGCGGAGCGTGACCTAGGGGATCCCAGATGGCCTGGATCCAGCTGCGGCGAAGGCCATCCTCACCACTAGAGGCTCTGGTGAACACAAAGCTGGGTCTTAGACTCCGCGCCCTGTGGGGGGTTTTGGGTTCACGTTTCCTCTCTAATCGCAGCAGTCGGTCATAGGTTTCACTACCCTGTGGTGCATCCCTAAACCCCACAGGGGTGCACTTGTCACCTGGCCACAGGTGACCTGACAGCGTCCTGCAGAGAGCCCTGACCTCAACTCAACTGATTTCTGATCCAGGTCTTCTCATCCAACATTAGATCTCAGAAACGGGCAAAAATTTCCATAGACGAAATCCAACCCTCCAAAGAGGGGAATGTTATAGCCACAAAGAGGGCAACTCCATGATATTGTCCTTGGTCTTGAAATTGGATGTCCAACAAGTTTAAATAGGTACGCTGTCCACATGGCCACAAACTTTGGGTGAACGCTCTTACTATTTTCACTTATTTTATATAATTGCAAGGAAATGTTGAGTCGAACGTTTGAAAACAAGTGTGATCTGTAGAGAAGAGAATGGTAGATGCCATTTACTTGTGTGAGTTTCAACTTATTGAATGGGAAATTGGATTTTTTGAGAGACGTAAAAAGAAATACTGAGCATGCAGAGATCATTAGAGCGCGGTTAGTTCTCCGTTTCCTCTCATCTCCGCACCTCTCCCGTTATCACGAGCACACAGAAACACCGCCAAGGCAGAAATTGGCACAAACCCTGAAACATTGTTACTCATCATTGGCTGTTTAACAGTTCGTTACTGAACCATACACAACGGAGTCTGGAACGATGACACGCGTCATTTCTGTCAATCCCGGCTTCGCAACGTTCACTGAATTCAGCTTCTGTTACTGTCATTGTTAATCTCACGGCAACCCGTCATTGCATTTCACACAACACAGGGCCGTTCAGCTGTCCCTGCCAATCAGGGGAGGCATAGGGGCATCAATGTCGCCCCCCTTGTGTCATGCATCTGTCACTAAACCATGTCACCAGATTGCTGACGCTTCTAAAGAGTGAATATTTGTCAGTTGTCATCTCACTCACTCCTCTCCCTTTGTACATGCATGGCCTACAGCCGTTCTCTGAAGCAAGGGTTCTTCTCTGGGGATCTCCAGAACCATTAGGGGTTGTGGCAACCTGGGCTTTTTTTTCTCAGAAAATAGTTGCAGGAACTCAACCACAACCCCCCCAAAACCCCCCTCCCCCCAGGGGCGCGCTACATGCAGAGTTCTGGGGTGTGTTTGGTACATAATACAGGGCTTAGGAGTGCGCTACATGCAGAGTTCTGGGGTGTGTTTGGTACATAATACAGGGCTTAGGAGTGCGCTACATGCAGATTTCTGGGTTGTGTTTGGTACATAATACAGAGTTTAGGGGTGCGCTACATGCAGATTTCTGGGGTGTGTTTGGTACATAATACAGAGTTTAGGGGCGCGCTACATGCAGAGTTCTGGGGTGTGTTTGGTACATAATACAGAGTTTAGGGGTGCGCTACATGCAGATTTTGGGGTTTGCTATGTGCATAGTGCAGAGTTCAGGCTTGTGCTGCATACAGAGTGCAGAGTTCCGGGGTGCACTTGGTACATAGTACAGAGTTTAGGGGTGGGCTACATGCAGATTTCCGGGGTGTGTTTGGTACATAATACAGAGTTTAGGGGTGTGCTACATACAAAGTTCAGGGTATGCATAGTGCAGAATTTAGGCTTGTGCTGCATACAGAGTGCACAGTTCTGGGTTGCGTTAAGCACAGAGTTCCGGGGTGCACTTGGTACATAGTACAGAGTTTAGGGGTGCGCTACATGCAGAGTTCCGAGGTGTGTTTGGTACATAATACAGAGTTTAGGGGTGTGCTACATGCAGAGTTCAGGGTATACATAGTGCAGAGTTTAGGCTTGTGCTGCATACAGAGTGCAGAGTTCCGGGGTGCACTTGATACATAGTACAGAGTTTTGGGGTGTGCTACGTGCAGAGTTCTGGGGTGTGTTTGGTACATAAGACAGAGTTTAGGGGTGCGCTACGTGCAGAGTTCGGGTGTGCATAGTGCAGAGTTCAGGCTTGTGCTACATGCAGAGTACAGATTTTCGAGGTGCGCTACGTGCAGTGTTCCGGAGAGCACTTGGTACATAGTACAGAGTTTTGGGGTGTGCTACGTACAGATATCCCGGGTGTGTTTGGTACATAATACAGAGTTTAGGGGTGCCCTACATGCATATTTCGGGGTGTGCTATGTGCATAGTGCAGAGTTCAGGCTTGTGCTGCATTCAGAGTACAGAGTTCTGGGTTGCGCTACGTGCAGAGTTCCAGGGTGCACTTGGTACATATTACAGAGTTTAAGGGTGCGCTACATGCAGAGTTCAGGGTATGCATAGTGCAGAGTTTAGGCTTGTGCTGCATACAGAGTGCAGAGTTCCGGGTTGCAATATGTGCAGAGTTCCAGGGTTCACTTGGTACATAGTACAGAGTTTAGGGGTGCGCTACGTGCAGAGTTCAGGGTATGCATAGTGCAGAGTTTAGGCTTGTGCTGCATACAGAGTTCCGGAACTCTCTACACATAGCTTTGAGTCATCTGCAAGCACAAAAATGAAACTTGTAACTCTTTATCTTTTATAAACCAATTAAAAAGGAGCTAACTGTTAATTAAATTCCTAATCACACATGCCAATGTTATTATTATTTTGTAGTGTTTGCATTTCCATTCTGCCTACTAATGTAAAGCGATATCCAAGGCACGCCTCTCGTGATAAATGCGTGTTACGCCACCTCTCCATCGAACTTTCAACCCCCTGAAATAGCCGTTGTCATAGGTGGTAACGTGCGCGGCACCATGACAAGTGCAGATTTACATAAAGTCCAAGATGGCGCCGCCCTGGCTGCGAAAGGCTAGGAAGGTTTTGTTACGCTTTAGAGCAGAGGTGGGCAAACTACGGCCCGCGGGCCGTATACGGCCCGGCGGACCTTTTAATCCGGCCCCCGGGCTGATCGCTAGAAATCTGAATTTGAAGTCTGAATTTGCAGCCGAAAGAATTGCGGGTGTTAGCCGCACCTCTTTCCCGCCCCCCCCGCTGGTGCAGCCGAAGAAACCCGTGGGTGTTAGCCGCGCCTCCTTTCCCGCCCCCCGCTGATTCAGCCGAAGAAGCCATTGGAGCTGGCCACGCTTCCTTTCCCGCCCCCCGCTGACGGCATTCCCAGCCGCCCGTCACCACGTGGAGTGAGTGTCCCCGAATTCAAAAAAGTCCCCCAATTCCCGCCAAGTAATGACCCGGTCCCGACTCCTCACCTCACACTGTGCACACTGCACAGGCTGCTGTAGGAGACCCGAGACGGCCGAGGACTGCAGGCAGCAAAACACTGACAGGACAGAGATTTCATCATCATCATCATCAGGTACTTGCTTGTGGGGATGCTGGCAGCAATTGATGGCACACTGGCAGCAATTGATGGCACACTGGTGGCACACTGACAGCAATTGATGGCACACTGGCAGCAATTGATGGCACACTGGCAGCAATTGATGGCACACTGGCAGCAATTGATGGCACACTGGCAGCAATTGATGGCACACTGGTGGCACACTGGCAGCAATTGATGGCACACTGGCAGCAATTGATGGCACACTGGCAGCAATTGATGGCACACTGGCAGCAATTGGTGGCACACTGGCAGCAATTGATGGCACACTGGCAGCAATTGATGGCACAGTGGCAGCAATTGATGGCACACTGGCAGCAATTGATGGCACACTGGCAGCAATTGATGGCACACTGGCAGCAATTGATGGCACACTGGTGGCACACTGACAGCAATTGATGGCACACTGGCAGCAATTGATGGCACACTGGTTTATGTATGTCTTAGTGATTGATTAACATCACAACTTCATTGATTTGAAATTGATACCCTTATTTTTTGTATGATTTTTGCTTTTGCTCATCACTGCCACACACATGCAGCCATGCATTGCACGTGTGTGGCAGTAATGAGCAAAACTAAAAATCATACAAAAAAAAAAGCTATCAATGAAGTTGTGATGTGAATCAATCACTAAGACAATAAGACATACATAAACCATAATTTATGACACGGCATACATTGTCGTTTGGCAGGACTTTATGGGGACAATGTCTGCAGTCTCTGATCCTCTCTAGTATCATGTCTGCAGTCTCTGATCCTCTCTGGTATCATGTGCGCAGTCTCTGATCCTCTCTGGTATCATGTCCGCAGTCTCTGATCCTCTGGAAATTTTCACTAATATGAGTCACAAATAGTGAAAAATGTTCATTGTTTTGGGAAATTTTGTTTAATAAATTAAAACATTTTTCTTGTAAGGCAACCTCACTTTTTCATTGTTTAACTATAACAAGTACTCGTACCAGTTGTCCAACAATGATATTTACTGCTTTTTATAAAGAAATACAATTGATTTTATGCAGTATTGAGTTTAGCCTTTTGGCCCGGCCCTCCAAAATATTTTTAGTTTCTCATGTGGCCCCATCGAAAAAATAATTGCCCACCCCTGCTTTAGAGAATAACGGTCCAAAAAAAAAAAACGGAACCCTGAGGCCTGAGGCACGCCACCTCCAACCTTGAACCATTCGGCGTGCGAATCATTAATTACGACTCTCTGGACGCGGTCTTCAATCCAATTTTCTATGCAATCACATCTCAAATTTTTTTCTAAATCAACAGACGTTCATTTACACAATAGGCATCTGTAAGGAACCGTGTCCAATGCTTCAGCAAAGTCCAAATATAGAACGTCCCCCTACGTTTCCACTCATTTCCTATAAAAAGAAAGCAGACTTGTTTGACAACATCTGTTTCCTATAAATCCACGCCGGCTATTGAGTATATTATTTAATTTTTTTCCCCAAATATTTCTGTATATAGTCCATTATCGACTCCTTCATTATCCCTCCAACAATAGGAGCGGAACACGCAGGCCTTTAGTGAGTTGGGAAAACATAGGGGTGGATTCAGTAACGACTTGCGCCCTCTTACAGAGGGGCAGCGTACCGTTTTAACGCTGCGCCTCCGTAATTTACGTGCGCTACGCTTCATTCATGAAGCAGTACCTACGTAATTTGCGCGGGCGCTCCTTAAAAATGCCCGGCGTAAGGGCGCGTAATTTAAATGATCCCGTAGGGGGCGGGAATCATTTAAATTAGGCGCGTTCCCGCGCCGAGCGTAGAGCGCATGCTCCGTCGGGAAACTTTCCCGACGTGCATTGCGGCAAATGACGTCGCAAGGACGTCATTTGCTTCAAAGTGAACGTGAATGGCGTCCAGCGCCATTCACGATTCACTTACGCAAACAACGTAAATTTAAAATTTCGCGACGCGGGAACGACGGGTATACGTAACATTGGCTGCCCCTGCTAATAGCAGGGGCAGCCTTACGCAAAAAACGCCGAATGCAAACAACGTAAATTGCGTACGCAGGGCTTGCGCAACGTTGTGAATCGGTGTTAGTATGCAATTTGCATACTATACGCTGAGCACAACGGGAACGCCACCTAGCAGCCATCGCAAGAATGCAGCCTAATATATGCGTGGCATAAGAGCCTTATGCCACGCATATCTTAGGCTGCAGTCGGCGTAACGAGGTTCCTGAATCAGGAGCATTCGTTACGCCGGGGCAAGTAAGCAATTGCGCTGTGTAACCTATGGTTACACAGGCGCAATTGCTTCTTGAATCCAGGCCACAGTTAGCATGTTTATTTTACGTCGGTAATTGCCAAAACCTGTCATCGAGTCCCACCAAAGCATCGCATAGGCAAAGCAATTACCGTATTTATTGCGGTATAACGCGCTCCCGGCGGGACGGGTGTCCTCTTCGGCGGGTCCGGCGTCCTTCTGCGGCGTCCTCGCGTCCTCCCCGCTCGTTTCCCGCGCCGTGTTTGAATACTGCGCCGACATATACCGAGCGCAGTACACCCGTGTATCGTTGGGCAGGCTCGGCAACTGTCACGCTGACGTCCTGTAAGCTCAGGACGTCAGTGCGAGAGGCGCCGAGACTGCCCGAAGATACACGAGTGTACTGCGCTCGGTATATGCCGGCGCAGTATTCAAACTCGTGGCGGGAAAGCGGGTATCGGCGTATATCGCGATATTTTCAGGGCAAAATAGTGCGCGGTATACGCCGATAAATACGGTAGTCAGGGCCGATCCTAGGCAGGGTGCACGGGGTGCTCCGCGCCCAGGGCAGGACTTAGGGTGGTGGGGGTCTCTGGGCTTAATAATCAAAGGGGCCCCCTGGGGCAGAGAAGCGGGGGGTTGGGTTGTTACCGCCGACCGATCATAGTTGTTGAGCGGGGGGAAGCCGCTGAACGGTCTTCTTACCTCCTCCCAGTGCCGCCTTCAGTAATTTTGGGGCCCCTTACACAGCTCTGCAGTGAAGGGGGCCCCCAGGAGCATCGAAGTTGGCTGGGGGCTGCCAAGAATTGCATCCATCCGCCAAAGTTGTTGAGCGAGGGAGGGGTGCCAAGGATTACATCCATTCGTCAAAGTTGTTGAGTGGGGTGCCAAGATTGCCGCAAAATTACGTGAGGGGATTGCCGCGGACGGGGGTTGCCGCCATTGGGCCCGAGGCCCCCCTATTGGGCGGGGGCCCATGGGCTTGAGCCCAGTCAAGCCCAATGGTAAGTCCAGCCCTGCAGGTGCCGCAGAGGTGGGGGCGCCGAAGCTCCAAAGTGCTCCCCTCCCTCCTCCTTGTCTGTGTCCAGAGGCGGAGCGCATGTAGCAGGTGCTGCGGTTCCCCACCCCGCTTGCTCTCTCCGCTGGCAGCTGACAACAGCGCATACCTCCCACTGTCCTCGGAATCCGGGCTAGGTACCACAGCGGATCCTAGTACTGGAACACGTTCTGGCACAAGGCTCCACTAATTAATTCTGCCTGGTGTGCATGGAGCAGTCTCCTGTCTGCCCCGCCCCCTCTGCGTGTGTCGGCTCTTTTCCCATAGGCGGTGTGATGAAAGGCTTCTGGGTTGGCCGGAGCTACTGCCAATCATCCCATGCACTCCCAGAAATGCTCTCCGAGTGCCACCCTCCAAGTGATCAAAGATGCCACGTATGCCCCGCCCCCTGTAATATGCTTCTGCTCCCAGCGCGCCCGAGCTACATGGATCTATTCGACAAGTACTTATCTATGGGGACACCTGATGTGGGGGGCTCTGATGGGGGACACCTGATGTGGGGGGGCTCTGATGGGGACACCTGATGTGGGGGGCTCTGATGGGGGACACCTGCTGTGGGGGGCTCTGATGGGGACACCTCCTGGGGGGCTCTGATGGGGGAAACCTGCTGTGGGGGGGCTCTGATGGGGGACACCTCCTGGGGGGCTCTGATGGGGGACACCTGCTGTGGGGGGGCTCTGATGGGGGACACCTGCTGGGGGGCTCTGATGGGGGACACCTGCTGGGGGGCTCTGCTGGGGGACACCTGCTGTGGGGGGGCTCTGATGGGGGACACCTGCTGGGGGGCTCTGATGGGGGACACCTGCTGTGGGGGGCTCTGATGGGGGACACGAATAAATACTTCTTAGGGGAACATCTCTGTGTTTGAGTCGTAGCCATAGGAACATTTGTAAAGGGGAGGACTTAGTAAGATGAACACACCCATGTGGGGGCGCCAGAAATATTCCTGCACCCAGGCGTCTGTGACCCTAGGATCAGCCCTGCAATTAGTGCAGAGCAAAGGAATTCAGTGACCTGTGTGGATATAACCACAAAACACGAAAGTACAGTTTTGGGAAATATTAGGTTACATTGATCCATTTGGACCATGCCAGTGATTAAAGGGAGAAATTAGAAGCAATCCTCTTACATAACTGAACTTAGCTCTCTGAAGTCTTGTGGATGTAGACCTTCAACTTAGCTTAACTCTTTGAGGGCTCATGGGTGAAGACCTTAAGGTCCAGGTACTTCAAACGTTGTGTTACCTCAATCCATTTGAACCATGCCAATGGTTAGAGAGAAATTAGAACCAAGGACTTTGACATATGACAAGTGAAATCAATAAGCGTGAACCGGTGTTCAAATTGATAAAAACAGCGCTAATACGTGGATAATCATCCAAATAAATAAATAAGTGGTGAAACCTGAATGATACTGATGGTGTGGAAGGTGATCTATAGCTGGTATAAGTGCACCTGGCACCAGATAATGCACCAAAAACTGTGGATAAATCCCAAAGATAATGGGATGTGTGCTTACCACAAAGGAACAAACCTTCAGATCAGACTGGTACTGTATGGGTTAATACTCAAGCAGGGTCATATGTGGAGACAAAAACAATAACATATTCATGGTACAGTAACGCCTGCACAACAGCCCTTTAGCCAAGCTGGATGACAAGCCCCTAATGTATGCCCGTACAGTGGTTATGAATGAGTAAAACCAAATAAAAACGAGTTCACCGCCTCTCACTGGTGTCCTCCCGTCCACAGGGGCCGCGCTAGTGCTGCGGATGCGATGGTGTGCTGTGTCCTGGGTACGATTGGATGATGGTGGAGCGCAGTGGAACGCACAAAGACTTCCTGTGTAGCGCTGTGTAGCCACGCCCTAGGGCGTGGCTACACAGCGCTACACAGGAAGTCTTTGTGCGTTCCACTGCGCTCCACCATCATCCAATCGTACCCAGGACACAGCATACCATCGCATCCGCAGCACTAGCGCGGCCCCTGTGGACGGGAGGACACCAGTGAGAGGCGGTGAACTCGTTTTTATTTGGTTTTACTCATTCATAACCACTGTACGGGCATACATTAGGGGCTTGTCATCCAGCTTGGCTAAAGGGCTGTTGTGCAGGCGTTACTGTACCATGAATATGTTATTGTTTTTGTCTCCACATATGACCCTGCTTGAGTATTAACCCATACAGTACCAGTCTGATCTGAAGGTTTGTTCCTTTGTGGTAAGCACACATCCCATTATCTTTGGGATTTATCCACAGTTTTTGGTGCATTATCTGGTGCCAGGTGCACTTATACCAGCTATAGATCACCTTCCACACCATCAGTATCATTCAGGTTTCACCACTTATTTATTTATTTGGATGATTATCCACGTATTAGCGCTGTTTTTATCAATTTGAACACCGGTTCACGCTTATTGATTTCACTTGTCATATACTTGAAAGGGCTTTACCCCCCCTTTTTAAAAATAGCTGCTCACAAAGGCTGTGCCATTTGACCACTTCTGGCATAACCGTTTTCACAGCATATTTTGCTTTTACTATACACATCTGTTTATTACCACCTCCAACACACTCGGGTTGAATCATCTGGTTTCCTTGGCGCCGGAAGTGCATTCTTAGGCCGCTCACGTTTGCACCTTTATATATATAAGGACTTTGACATAACTGAAAGTAGCTCTCTGAGGTCTTGTGGATGCAGACTCTAACTTAGCTTAACTCTTTGAGGGCTCATGGGTGAAGACCTTTAAGTCCAGGTACTTCATTATACCTTCAACATAAGAACTAAACCTGCAGGTCTTTAGTAAGTTTGTAAAACCATAGTCACTTGTTCAGTTTACTTCAGTAATTGCCAGAACCTGCCAAACAGTCCCACCAAAACCTCACATAGGCAAAGCAATTAGTGCAGAGCGAAGGAATTCAGTAACCTGTGTGAATCCCCACAAAACACGAAAGTACAGTTTTAGGAAACATCAGGTCACATTGACCCATTTGGACCATGCCAGTGGTTAAAGAGAGAAATTAGAACCAAGGACTTTGGCATAACTGAAAGTAGCTCTCTGAGGTCTTGTGGATGCAGACCCTAACTTAGCTTAACTTCTTGAGGGCTCATGGATGAAGACCTTTAAGCCCAGGTATGTCATTATACCTTCAACATAAGAAACAAAACCTGCAAGTCTTTAGAAAGTTGATAAGACCCATAGTCACTTGTTTAGTGTACGTCAGTAATTGCCAAAACCTCTCGAGTCCCAGACCTTCAACTTAGCTTAACTCTTTGAGGGCTCATGGGTGAAGACTTTATGGTCCAGGTACTTCAGGAATCATCCAACAATAGAATTAAATGTACAGGTCTTTAGTAAGTTGGTACAAGCATAGTCACTTGTTCAGTTTACGTCAGTATTTGCCAAAACCTGACATTGAGTCCCACCAAAACATCGCATAGGCAAAGCAATTAGTGCAGAGCGAAGGAATTTAATGACCTCTGTGAATAACCACAAAACACGATGGGGGTTGAGTGCAGTTTTGAAAAACGTTGTGTTACCTCAATCCATTTTGACCATGCCAATGGTTAGAGAGAAATTAGAACCAAGGACTTTGACATAACTGAAAGTGGCTCTCTGAGGTCTCGTGGATGCAGACCCTTACTTAGCTTAAATCTTTGAGGGCTCATGGGTGAAGACTTTTAAGTCCAGGTACTTCATGATACCTTCAACATAAGAACTAAACCTTCAGGTCTTTAGTAAGTTTGTAAAACCATAGACACTTGTTCAGTTTACGTCAGGAATTGCCAAACCCTGACAAAACATCACATAGGCAAAGCAATTAGTGCAAGGCGATGGAATTCGGTGACCTGTGTAAATATCCACAAAACACGATGTGCTTGAGTACAGTTTTGGGAAATATTAGGTTACATTGACCCATTTGGACCATGCCAGTGGTTAAAGAGAAGAATTATAACCAAGGACTTTGACATAACTGAAAGTAGCTCTCTGAGGTCTTGTGGATGCAGACCCTAACTTAGCTTAATTTTTTGAGGGCTCATGGGTGAAGACCTTTAAGTCCAGGTACTTCATTATACCTTCAACATAAGAACCAAACCTAAAAGTCTTTAGTAAGTTGATAAGACCATAGTCACTTGTTTCGTTTACGTCGGTAATTGCCAAAACCCGACATTGAGTCCCAGCAAAACATCACGTAGGCAAAGTAATTAGTAGACATGTGCAGACTGGAATATTTTGTTTAGTTTTTCCGTTTTCGTTTGGAAAATAAATTTATTTAGTTACTCCCAAAAATCGTTTTGATTTATTTCATTTTTCATCCGGGAATAGATTTCGTCCGAAAATCCAATAATACTTGGTTTCTGTCGAGTGGTCAAAAGAATATTAGCCGGAAGGTCGAATCTCTGTTGGTTTCTGGCTAATGGTCAAAAAAATATTCAACGGAACGTCAAATCTTTACGTTGAATCGTACATTTCCGTTCGAATATTCCGCCTACAAGAATTCTAATGTTGTATGACTAGTAATAATGTCGAATCTATTCGAAATTTATTCTCTGTAATGTCAAATCTATTATTTCTATAGTGTCGAATCTTTTCTCTATAATGTCGAATCTTTTCCCTATAATGTCGAATCTTTTCTCTATAATGTCGAATCTTTTCTCTCTATAATGTCGAATCTTTTCTCTATAATGTCGAATCTTTTCCCTATAATGTCGAATCTTTTCTCTATAATGTCGAATCTTTTCCCTATAATGTCGAATCTTTTCTCTATAATGTCGAATCTTTTCCCTATAATGTCGAATCTTTTCTCTATAATGTCGAATCTTTTCTCTATAATGTCGAATCTTTTCCCTATAATGTCGAATCTTTTCCCTATAATGTCGAATCTTTTCTCTATAATGTCGAATCTTTTCTCTATAATGTCGAATCTCTCTATATCGAATTTTTACCGCAACGAAAAAGAAAATAAAGCATTTTTTATGTCGGATCTTTCGGTTTTCGTTTCTTGCACTTTCGTTATGGTTTGTTAAAACGATAACGAAAAAAACAGATTTTCGGACGAAAATGCATTCTAACGAAAACGAATGCACATGTCTAGTAATTAGTGCAGAGCGATGGAATTCAGTGACCTGTGTGAATAACCACAAAACACGATGGGAGACATTAGGTCACATTGACCCATTTGGACCATACAAGTGATTGAAGAGAGGAATTAGTACCAAGGACTTTGAAATAACTGAACTTAGCTCTCAGAGGCCTTGTGGATGCAGACCTTCAACTCAGCTTAACTCTTTGAGGGCTCATGGGTGAAGACCTTAAGGTCCAGGTACTTCAGGAATCCTCCAACAATAGAACTAAACCTGCAGGTCTTTAGTAAGTTGATAAAACCACAGACACTTGTTTAGTTTACGTCAGTAATTGCCAAAACCTGACATCGAGTCCCACCAAAACATCAAACGCTGCCAGTTTGCACCAACAAATGCCACCAGTTTGCCCCATCAATAGCCGCCAGTTCGCCCCATGAAATGCCACCAGTTTGCCCCATCTAATGCCGCCAGTTCGCCCCATGAAATGATGCCAGTTTGCCCCCCACCCCTGCCTGGCACTTACCTTTCTTGGGTCAGCGCCGTCCATCTCCACGCTCCCTCCAGGAACTCCATGTCTTCTCCCGTCCTCTTCATGTCACCTTTGCTATGATTACGCCTGTCGCTTCAGCCAATCGGGTGACCGGTAACCAGACCCGGTGCACCTACTTGGCTGAGAGGCGGGTCAGTGTTAGGGAAGCGATTTATTCGATTCCCCAACGCAGCACTGTGTAAACAGCGAACGCACAGCCTATTAGAGCCGGCGGCTCTAATCAGGCGCTTCCAAAACACCCCCGCCGCTGTAATTCAGAGCTCGACAAGGGGGGCCAGACACCTGAATAGGGGGCGGCAGCGGCGACAATACAAAGATTCATGCAATGCAGGATTCTATCTATTGTTGATTGACGGGTGCGGGAGAGAGGGGACGGCGCTCCCGCGCCCTCTATGGACGCACCGCCACTGTATTTGCCTGGAGTTGATCTTTAACCCCCATGTAGGCGCCGCACATCGTAACATTTGTCTACTTCTTTTCTCTTTGAAGTAAAAAGATAAAGGCAATACAAAGTTCAAAGCAGAACCTCTTTATTTATTCCTTTTTATTTTTTCCTTGTTTGTGGATTGTAACGAAGTTCATTTTGATTTCTCAAACACTTGTTTCTCGTTGTTTTGCTCGCAGTCGGGGGTGGGGGGGGGGGCACCGCGGTTTAAGCGACAAACTGATCAATATGAGATAAAATGAAACATCAGGCGCTTACCATAAAAAACAACAACCCGCCGGTGAGCCAACACGCGCTCGGGGAGAATATCTATCAGAGTTTTGTACCAGGAATGTGCTAAAGAGACCGCCGAGTGTCTTCGTCAGGACTCGTGTCCATGGGCTTCAAACTGTTTGTCTTCGTCAGGACTCGTGTCCATGGGCTTCAAACTGGGTGTCTTCGTCAGGACTCGTGTCCATGGGCTTCAAACTGGGTGTCTTCGTCAGGACTCGTGTCCATGGGCTTCAAACTGGGTTTTACTTTCCTAAACGAGTCTAGGATGGATATGTGGTCGGCATGGGCGTCCACTGAAAAATTTTCAGGGGAGGGCGCTTTGGCAGCGGCAATACACAGTCGCAGTTAACCCTTTCTTCAAACCCTAGTGGGGGTTAAAAGCGCCCCGCTAGCGGCCGAATAGCGCAGCTAAAACGATGGTAAAGCGCCGCTTTTTAGTGGGCGCCTTACCGATAACGCCGGTTGTGTGAAATAGCTCTTGAGATAATTCATCTTCACTCAATGCCCATATAAATATAGCCTAGAGAATGTACAGACCCCCCTTAAGCACAGATGGACCCCCCTTCAGCAAAGAAGGACCCCCCCTTCAGCACAAACCCCCCCATTCTGCACAGACCCCTCCATTCAGCACAGATGGACCCCCTCCTTCAGCTCATACCCCCCCATCCTGCACAGACCCCTCCATTCAGCACAGATGGACCCCCCTTCAGCACAGACCCCCCCATTCCGCACAGACCCGTCCATTCATCACAGACCCCCCCTAAGCACAGATGGACCCCCCTTCTGCAAAGAAGGACCCCCCCTTCAGCACAAACCCCCCCCCATTCCGCACAGACCTCTCCATTCAGCACAGATGGACCCCCTCCTTCAGCACATACCCCCCCATTCTGCACAGACCCCTCCATTCAGCACAGATGGACCCCCCTTCAGCACAGACCCCCCATTCCGCACAGACCCCTCCATTCAGCACAGACCCCCCCCTTCAGCACAGATGGCCCCCTTCAGCACAGATGGCCCCCCTTAAGTACAGACCCCCCTTCAGCACAGATGGACCCCCATTTAGCACAAACCCCCCCATTCAGCACAAACCCCCCCTTTTCAGCACAGACAGACCCCCCTCCCCCCATCCCATTCAGTACCTTAGGTCAGCCATCAGCGCGGCACAGCACAACACTGGAGGGGGAGGCGGCTTCACTCTGCTCGCTGTGCCTGTGTGACTTCCGGCCAGGGACTGCTCAGACAGCCCGTGGCCACGAGAGAAGGGGATGGTTGGTCAGGTGCAGTTGCGTCACCCCGCACTAGACCCCCCCCCTTGCAACACCATGGCCAACAGCTCGCCTCTCTCTCCCTGTTCTAACCTGCCTGTCCCTGCTTCAGAAGCAGAGGGGTGTCATTAGTCTTCAACACCTTCTCGATTTTCCAGGGGGGGTCAATTGCCCCCCCCCCTTGCCCTATGGAGCGGACACCCATGGTATTCGGGAGCTCCTAATGAAAAGGGTCCAAAAAAAAAGCAAAAAAAAAAAACAGGGGTACTTGAAAAGTAACCCTAGGTCGGACTTTATAGGCATAGAAAACAATGGAGAAGTAGAAAAAAATATTACAGTATTTATTGAAAAAATTACATTGTATACATTGAGCATTCAACAACATTTAAAACCATATAAAATGATACAGAGTATACAATGAGCCCTTGTGCGTCAACGCGTTTCACCGTCAGGCCCTCTCTGCCTGAGGCACAAATGTGTTCAAGGAATCGCTCCCCAATATCTATGTGAAAAAATAAAATACCACAACCCCAATCGTGTTCTCAGGTCAACTAACCAAGGCCCGTTATAAGACAAAAGGAGAACGGAGATTTGCAGTCCAAGGACCCCGACCGTGGAACGCATTACCAACCGATATCCGAACGGAAATGAATCACCTGGCCTTCAGAAAAAAACTCAAGGCCCACCTATTCCGAAGGCCAAAATTAGAAGGAAATGGATACCAAGCGCCTTGAGGCGATTCAGTTCGCATATGTAGCGCTATACAAGTTTTTCATTCATTCAGGCTTCATCAGGACATGTTCAAGGTTCAAAGATAGCAAAAGAGAAAACAGATCTCACTGGCCCGGATTCAGAGAGCAATTGCGCCTGCGTAACCATCGTTACGCAGCGCAATTGCTTACTTGCGCCGGCGTAACGAATGCTCCTGATTCAGGAACCTCGTTACGCCGACTGCAGCCTAAGATATGCGTGGCATAAGGCTCTTATGCCCGCATATCTTAGGCTGCATTCTTACGATGGCCGCTAGGTGGCGTTCCCGTAGTGGTCAGCGTAGAGTATGCAAATTGCATACTAACGCCGATTCACAACGTTACGCGAGCCCTGCGTACGCATTTTACGTCGTTTGCGTTCGTCGGTTTCTGCGTAAGGCTGCCCATGCTATTAGCAGGGGCAGCCAATGCTAAGTATACCCGTCGTTCCCGCGTCGCGATTTTTAAAAATTAAGTCATTTGCGTAAGTGAATCGTGAATGGCGCTGGACGCCATTTACGTTCACGTTGAAGCAAATGACATCCTTGCGACGTCATTTACCGCAATGCACGTTGGGAAAGTTTCCCGACGGAGCATGCGCACTACGTTCGGCGCGGGAACGCGCCTAATTTAAATGATCCACGCCCTCTATGGGATCATTTAAATTACGCGCGCTTACGCCGGCCATTTTTACGGAGCGCCCATGCAAATTACGGAGCTACTGCTTTGTGAATGAAGCGTAGCGCACGTAATTTACGGAGGCGTAGCGTAAAAATGGTACGCTGCGGCTCCGTAAGAGGGAGGAAATACGAAATAGACAGCCGAGCAGGGAGACACTTAAATCTTAAACCCAAAATCCACTCGGGGGCTGCACATCATAGGTTCATGGAGTACCAGGGGCCCCTCAGAGGGAATTATAGAAGGTCATGGATAGCCCCTGGGAGACAGTCTGACGTCTCCCCTTTGAGACAGGGAAAGGGACTAAGGACACAGATTCCCCAGTCCCTTTCTCAGCATCCTCCGCTGCGCTGAAAATGAATGGAGAGAAGACAGCGGCTCCTCTCCATTCATTACCTGACACATTGTAAACACAGGAGGTTACGATGTTTCAGTTATGTGAATGGACAGTCAGTGATCACCGACTCTGTACATTCCGAACAGTAAGGAGCTGGATTTACCGGCTCCTAGCTCCTCTCTCCATCCTGACAGATCGAGGGGGACAGCAGCACGGAGGGGGAGAAGAGAGGGGGACAGCAGCACGGAGGGGGACACGGAGGAGAAAAGAGGGGGACACGGAGCAGAAGAGAGGGGGACACAGAGCAGAAGAGAGGGGGACAGCAGCACGGAGGGGGAGAAGAGAGGGGGACAGCAGCACGGAGGGGGAGAAGAGAGGGGGACAGCAGCACAGAGGGGGACACGGAGGAGAAAAGAGGGGGACACGGAGCAGAAGAGAGGGGGACACGGAGCAGAAGAAAGGGGGACACGGAGCAGAAGAGAGGGGGACAGCAGCACGGAGGGGGACACGGAGGAGAAAAGAGGGGGACACAGAGCAGAAGAGAGGGGGACACGGAGCAGAAGAGAGGGGGACAGCAGCACGGAGGGGGACACGGAGGAGAAAAGAGGGGGACACAGAGCAGAAGAGAGGGGGACACGGAGCAGAAGAGAGGGGAACAGCAGCACGGAGGGGGACACGGAGGAGAAAAGAGGGGGACACAGAGCAGAAGAGAGGGGGACACAGAGCAGAAGAGAGGGGGACACGGAGCAGAAGAGAGGGGGACAGCAGCACGTAGGGGGACATGGAGTAGAAGAGAGGGGGACACAGAGCAGAAGAGAGGGGGACACGGAGCAGAAGAGAGGGGGACAGCAGCACGGAGGGGGACACGGAGGAGAAAAGAGGGGAACACAGAGCAGAAGAGAGTGGGACACGGAGCAGAAGAGAGGGGGACAGCAGCACAGAGGGGGACACGAATCAGCACAAGGGGAGACACGGAGGAGAAGAGAGGGGGACATGGAGCAGAAGAGAAGGGGACACGGAGCAGAAGAGAGGGGGACATGGAGCAGAAGGGGACACGGAGCAGAAGAGAGGGGGAGATGGAGCAAAAGAGAGGGGGACACAGAGCAGAAGAGAGGGGGACATGGAGCAGAAGAGAGGGGGACACAGAGCAGAAGAGAACTGAATCGCCAACACCCTTATAAAGATATGGTTTGATGAGTTTGGTTTGGAGGGTCTCAAGTCCTAACCTCAGTTTGATGTGGAGAAACTCGAATTGTTCTTCACAGAACCCTGACCTCAACCCTACTGAAACCCTTTGGACCTCCACCCTACTGAAACCCTTTGGACCTCCACCCTACTGAAACCCTTTGGACCTCCACCCTACTGAACACCCCTTTCTGTTACACCATGACTGTGCCCCTGTGTACAAAGCCAGCTCCATAAAGACATGGTATTGACCAGTTTGGTTTGGAGGGTCTCAAGTCCTAACCTCAACCCTACTGAACACCTTTAGGGTAATTGGATCACTAATTGCGATCCAGGTCTTCTCATTCAAAAACGGAACGCCAAGTGTAAGCCAGCTCCATAAAGACGTGGCTTGGCCAGTTTGATGTGGAGGAACTCTAATTGTCCTTCAGAGAACCCTGACCTCATCCCTACTGAACACCTTTGGCATGAATTGGAATGCTGGGATAGTAAAGCCACAAAGAGGGCAATTCCATATTAACGGCCATGGTTTTGGATTGGGGTGCCCAACAAGCTCACAGGTGGGGGGGGGGGGGGTATTCAGTTGTCGCAAAACTTTTGGTCATCTAGTGTACCGGAATCTCATTGACTCAAACAATGAAAATTTGACTTATTTCCAACGTTAAGATGTTGAGGTTTATTCCAGTTGTCAGTTTTCAAGTGCAAGTTCGAGAGTTCAATTGCCTGGAAAAGCAGAAAAGGGTCCCGGAAGCCCAGCGTAGCCAAACGGATCAATGGAAGGTCAGAAAAAAAAATAATCTACCAGTAGTTATGATGAATCTTTTGGTATCTTAAGGCGTTTTTTTACTGAACAGAATATGAAAGATATAATAAATTATATTACACAATATAAATGTATAATATGATGTATTTTATACACACATAATATAAATATAATATATAAATGTAGAAAATGCAAATATAATAGATGATAGTACACAATATAAATGTTTAATATGATGTATTTTAGACACGCATGATATAAATATAATATAATATATAATAAAATATAATATAATATAATCTATAATATAATATATAAATGCAGAATATGATGTACTTTATACACACATAACATAAATATAATATAATATACAATAAAATATAATATATAATATAAAATAATTTTATATAATATATAAATGCAGAATATGAAAAATATAATAAATTATATTACACAATATAAATGTATAATATGATGTATTTTATACACACATGATATAAATATAATATATAATATAATAAAGAATATAATAAAATATAGTATAATATAAATGCAGAATATGAAAATATAATAAATGATAGTACACAATATAAATGTATAATATGATGTATTTTATACACACATGATACAAATATAATAATATAATATAATATAATATATAAATGCAAAATATGAAAATATAATAAATGATGGTACACAATATAAATGTATAATATGATGTATTTTATACACACATGATACAAATATAATAATATAATATAATATAATATATAAATGCAGAATATTAAAATATAATAAATGATATTACACAATATAAATGTATAATATAATGTATTTTATACACACATGATATAAATATTATATATAATATAATAAAGAATATAATAAAATAAAGTATAATATAAATGCAGAATATTAAAATATAATAAATGATAGTACACAATAAAAAATGTAAAAATAGGATGTATTTTAGACACACATGATATAAATATAATATATAATATAATATAATATAATATAATATAATAAAGAATATAATAAAATATAGTATAAAATAAATGCAGAATATGAAAATATAATAAATGATGGTACACAATATAAATGTATAATATGATGTATTTTATACACACATCACATAAATATAATATATAATATAATATAATAAAGAATATAATAAAATATAGTATAATATAAATGCAGAATATAAAAATATAATAAATGATATTACACAATATAATGTATATTATGCACACATGCTCCTCGGTGCCCATGCGTCACATTGTATCTGTCTTGCCCATGTGACGTGTGACAAGTCGGGTGTCTCTCTCTGGCTGCCACTTGTGCCCACAAAGCCGCCTTGTTATCGGTAATTGGATTACGTCTCTCTGTCGCTGACCAGCGCTCCGTCATCGGACACCGGCGTCTTTTTTAGCTGATTCAATTTTCCAGAAGGGATTATTTACCAGAACTGCAACAAAATTTCCCGACAGCGAGCGCGCCCCGCACACTTCTCCGCTAAGTACATAAAGAGAAAACAAACACAGGGTTTAGCGCTGATCTGCCATTACCAGACGGGGAAAGTGACGTCCTTATGGGCTCTCAGGGCTCCTGTATCCGCTTCCCGGGAATGTCGCGTCACTAATGAGTTCAGGAAGAAAAACAAACCATTGGAAATGATAACTCGGGTAACAAAAAGGCGCGTAGCTCGTGAATGGGAGACATTCGGGGGGGTTTTTCAGAACTTCATTTTGGCGGCGATGCGATTTGTTTTGAGCCAAAATTTTGTCAAAATGATCTTCTAGTAGCAAAAAAACTTTTAAAAAAAATCCCCTTTAAAGCCAGGAGCGCGCAATTCTCCCAATCCCAATACAAGGGGGCGTGGCTTTGCTTATAAACAAAGCCACATGGTCATAATTCCGAGATCACATGGCTTTGTTTATCTTCAAATCCCGATTTTTGGACCCTCGTCCCGATCTGAGTCCGTCCCGATGAATATCCCGGGATTTTGCTTTGTCCCGGGTATCGGGACTGTTTTTGGCAAAGACCGCAGCTTCTGGCTCCGAAAATATGGCCGCCGCCGCAAGTTCTCTTTCCGGCTAGCAGATCGTGCAGCCAATGGGCTTCTCTCTTCAGCAGACAATTCTCTTGCCCCCACACCAGCCTGAACCGGTGATACCCCACCCCCTCATTAAACCCCCACCACCAGCCTAAGTCGGTGATACCCCATCCCCCACACCATTACAACCCCACCACCAGCCTGAACCGGAAATACCCCATCCCCCACACCATTACACCCCCACCACCAGCCTGAACCGGTGATACCCCATCCCCCACACCATTACACCCCCACCACCAGCCTGAACCAGTGATACCCCATCCCCCACACCATTACACCCCCACCACCAGCCTGAGTCAGTGATACCCTATCCCCCCACACCATTACACCCCCACCACCAGCCTGAACCGGTGATACCCCATCCCCCACACCATTACACCCCCACCACCAGCCTGAGTCAGTGATACCCCATCCCCCCACACCATTACACCCCCACCACCAGCCTGAACTGGTGATACCCCATCCCCCACACCATTACACCCCCACCACCAGCCTGAACCGGTGATATCCCATCCCCACAACATTACACCCCCACCACCAACCTGAACCGGTGATACCCCATCCCCCACACCATTACACCCCCACCACCAGCCTGAACCGGTGATATCCCATCCCCACAACATTACACCCCCACCACCAACCTGAACCGGTGATACCCCATCCCCCATACCATTACACCCCCACCACCAGCCTGAACCAGTGATACCCCATCCCCACACCATTACACCCCCACCACCAACCTGAACCGGTGATACCCCATACCCCACACCATTACACCCCCACCACCAGCCTGAACCGGTGATACCCCATCCCCCACACCATTACACCCCCACCACCAGCCTGAACCGGTGATACCCCATCCCCCACACCCTTACACCCCCACCACCAGCCTGAGTCAGTGATACCCCACCCCCCCATTACACCCCCACCACCAGCCTGAACCGGTGATACCCCATCCCCCACACCATTACACCCCCACCACCAGCCTGAACCGGTGATACCCCATCCCCCACACCATTACACCCCCACCACCAGCCTGAACCGGTGATACCCCATCCCCCACACCATTACACCACCAGCCTGAACCGGTGATACCCCATCCCCCACATCATTACACCCCCACCACCACCAGCCTGAACCGGTGATACCCCATCCCCCACACCATTACACCCCCACCACCAGCCTGAACCGGTGATACCCCATCCCCCACACCATTACACCCCCACCACCAGCCTGAACCGGTGATACCCCATCCCCCCACACCATTACACCCCCACCACCAGCCTGAACCGGAGATACCCCATCCCCCACACCATTACACCCCCACCACCAGCCTGAACCGGTGATACCCCATCCCCCACACCATTACACCCCCACCACCAGCCTGAACCAGTGATACCCCATCCAAAATAAAATAAAAAAACGGGAGGGGGCCAGCCGGGCCTGTAAGGGGCCCTGGGGACCAGGTGTTATGCAAAAAAATAAAAACGGAAGGGGGGCTGGCTGGTCCTGTAAGGGGCCCTGGGGACCATTGGGCCCCTTACAGGTGTAATGCAAACAAAAAAAAATGGGAGGTGTAATACAAAAAAATATAAAAAAAAGGGAGGGGGCCAGCCGGGCCCCTGGGGACCACCGGGCTCCTTACAGGTGTAATGCCTGTACCCCCCAGATGGCGGCCCTGGGTGAGTGTATTTGCCAGATTCATAAATACGTATTTTATTCTTCAGCCAGAAGAATGGAGACAAAGGGAAAAAAAAGTGAAGAGCGGAGAAGCCGCCATAATTCGATAACACCGGAGCCAATGGGCTTCTATTTATCCATTTCCCCCGCAGAAATGCAATTTGTGTCCCATAACAAGAACATTTGCAAAGCCGAAAAAGTACCGTCAAGCGTTAAGTTCCACCGAACGGCGAGGACTGACGGCCGAGGTCTGCAGCATCATCTAGTGGTCGGCCCATGGATGCCGGCGCCAGATATGTACGCTTTGCTTTCTCCAAATCCCTTTATT
Source organism: Rana temporaria (assembly GCF_905171775.1). NCBI lineage: Eukaryota > Metazoa > Chordata > Amphibia > Anura > Ranidae > Rana > Rana temporaria. The sequence goes on from NC_053497.1 coordinate 1,626,030, forward strand.
TAGGGGGGGGACGCGCTAAATGAGGTCTGTTGTCAAGGAGACGTGGCGCAGATCTCCCCTCTCAGTGATTTGGGTTTTATTTCATTCATTCCTGTCCCACCGGGGGGGGGGGGGGACTCCACATTTATATTTTAAACATACTGAATTTTTTAAGGCTTTCAAAAACAAACAATGTAGTAGCCTTTGGTGCATCCCCCCCTCCCCCCGGCCGTTTCGTCCTCATCCTCCAGTTTTACATTTACATTTAGCGCTGAACTGCAAAGCCTTTGAACTGAGGATATGAAGTGTTAGAAGATGTAAAAAAGAGATTTGGAGCCCCTCAGACCTTCTCACAAATGTTTTGCAAACACGTCGTTTTTTTTTTTTTAATGTCGTCCTGAGGGGGGCGCTAGGAAAAAAAGACAAATACGTCACTTAAGTACCTGAAATATTCAAGTCAAACAAATGTGCCTCTCAGGACTGGAGTGTCGTCATTAGAGCCGAGCCGAGGGCGTTGGGTGGATCGTGTTTGACCCAGGTTGCCCCGACTTACACAATGGAAAAATCAGCAAATGGGACACAATGGGGATGATTTTTTTTTTTAAGAGTCACACATTTCCATCTATAGATTGTAATAAAAGCCGAGGAGGAGGAGGAGGGGGGGGGATGGATTCTCAACCGATATGCTCAATCGGCCCACAAGTCACTTATGTTGGATTTTAAATAATGAGGATATCTGTGGTATGCGATTCCTCATTTCTAACAGGTTTATGAGGTCTGCGGCAAAAGTAATGGAAATGTGGGCATAACCTTTATTTTTATTAACTGACATTGGTCATTCAAAATTCACATGTTGGTAGAGTAACTCTTCCTCTATAGTAACTCTTCTACTTCTCTTTCCCTTTCTCCTTTCCCTTCCCTTTCATCTTCTCCTACTCCTTCCCTTTCTCTTTCTCCTTCTCCTTCCATGCCTCCTTCTTTTTCCCCTTCCTCTTCTCTTTCCCCGTGCCCTTCCCTTTCCCCTTATCCTTCCCTTTCTCCTCCCCCTTTACCTTAGCCTTTCCATTTCCCTTTCCCTTCCCCTTCCCTTTCTCCTTCTCCTTTCTTTTTCTCCTTCCCCTTCTTCTTCACCTTGCCCATCCCTTTCTCCTTCTCCTTCCCTTTCTTCTTCTACTTCATTTTCTCCTTCCCCTTCCTCTTCCCCTTCTCCTTGCCCTTTTCCTTCCCCTTTCCCTTCAATTTCTCATTCTCCTTCCTCTTGCCCTTCCCTTCTGATTCTCCTTCCCCTTGCCCTTCTCCTTCCCCTTACTCGTTCCCCCTTCCCCTTCCTATTGCCCTTCCTTTTCTCCTTCTCATTTCCCCTTCCCCTTCCCTTTCTCCTTCTTATTCCATTTCTCCTTCTCCTTTCCCTTCCTCTTCTCCTCCCCCTTGCCCTCTCATTTCTCCTTCTCCTCCTCCTTCTTCTTCTTCTCCTTCTCATTCCCCTTCTCCTCCTTCTTCTTCTCCTTCTCATTCCCCTTCTCCTCCTTCTTCTTCTCCTTCCCTTTCTCCTTCTCCTTCCCCTCCTCCTTTTCTTTCTTCTTCTCCTTCTCCTTCTCCTCCTCCTTCCCTTTCTCCTTCTCCTTCTCCTTTCATTTCTCCTCCTCCCCCTCCTTCCCTTTCTCCTTCTCCTCCCCTTTCTCCTCCACCTTCCCTTTCTCCTTCTCCTCTTCCTTCTCCTCCTCCTTCTCCTCCTCCTTCTCCTTCCCTTTCTCCTTCTCCTTCTCCTTCCCTTTCTCCTTCTCCTCCTCCTTCTCCTTCCCTTTCTCCTTCTCCTTTCCCTTCTCCTTCCCTTTCTCCTTCTCCTTCCCCTCCTCCTTCTCCTCCTTTTCTCCTTCCCTTTCTCCTTCTCCTTCCCTTTCTCCTTCTTCTTCCCCTCCTCCTTCTCTCCCTCCTTCTCCTTCTCCATCCCTTTCTCCTTTCTCCTTTCTCCTCCTCCTTTCTCCTTCTCTTTCTCCTCCTTCTCCTCACCCTTCTCCTCCTCCTTCTCCTTCTCCTTCCCTTTCTCCTCCACCTTCTCCTTCCCTTTCTCCTTTCTCCTCCTCCTCCTTCTCCCTTCTCCTTCTCCTTTGCTTTCTTTTTCTCCTCCTTCTTCTTCCCTTTCTCCTTCTTCTTCTCTTTCTCCTTCCTTTTCTTCTCCCCTTTCTCATTCTCCTTCCCTTTTCCTTCCCTTTCTTCTTACCTTTCTCCTTCTCCTCCTTTCCTTTCTCCTTCCCCTTCCCTTTCTCCTTCCCCTTCCCTTTCTCCTTCTCCTTCTCCTTTTCCTTCTCCTTCCCTTTCTCCTTCTCCTTCTCATCCTCCTTCTCCTCCTACTTCTCCTCCTTCTCCTCCTCCTTCTCCTCCTCCTTCTCCTTTGCTTTCCTCTTCTCCTTCCCCTTGCCCTCTCCTTCTCCTTTCCTTTCTCTTTCTCCTCCTTCTTCCTCCCTTTCTCCTTCCCTTTCTTCTTCTCTTTCTCCTTCCTTTTCTTCTCCCCTTTCTCCTTCTCCTTCCCCTTTCCTTCCCCTTCTTCTTACCTTTCTCCTTTTCCTCCTTTCCTTTCTCATTCCCCTTCCCTTTCTCCTTCTTCCCCCCAGGCTGCCTGCAGGAAACTACAGGAGTGGGTGAAGACAAGACCAGTACCCTGTACAAGGTGAGAGAGAGAGGTGAGCTATGGGAGGTACCCAGGAAGCTCCACCCACTACAGGTTGCCTGCAGAAAACAACAGGAAGGGGCAGAGAAAAGACCAGAAGAAAGAGCAGATCTGTGGGAGGGACCCAGCAGGCCCCACCCACTACAGGCTGCCTGCAGAAAACTAAAGGAGAGGGCGGAGACAAGACCAGTCACCCTGCATAAGGAGAGAGTGTAGAGCTGTGGGAGGGACCAAGCAGGCTCCACCCACTACAGGCTGCCTGCAGAAAAAGACAGGAGAGGGCAGAGACAAGACCAGTCACCTTGCATAAGGAGAGAGCGTAGAGCTGTGGGAGGGACCAAGCAGGCCCCACCCACTACAGGCTGCCTGCAGAAAAAGACAGGAGAGGGCAGAGACAAGACCAGTCACCTTGCATAAGGAGAGAGTGTAGAGCTGTGGGAGGGACCAAGCAGGCCCCACCCACTACAGGCTGCCTGCAGAAAACTAAAGGAGAGGGCGGAGACAAGACCAGTCACCCTGCATAAGGAGAGAGCGTAGAGCTGTGGGAGGGACCAAGCAGGCTCCACCCAATATGGGTTGCCTGCAGAAAATGACAGGAGGGGAAGGAGACAAGACCAGTCACCCGGCACAAGGAGAGGGAGCAGAGCTGTGGGAGGGTCCCAGCAGGCTCCACCCACTATGAGTTGCCTGCAGGAAATGACAGGAGGGGAAGGAGACAAGACCAGTCACCCAGCACAAGGAGAGGGAGCAGAGCTGTGGGAGGGTCCCAGCAGGCTCCACCCACTGAAGAAATCTACAGGAGGGGGCGGAGACAAGACCAGAAGAGAGCTGTTGGAAGGGTCAAGCAGCCCCTCCCACCCAGGCTGCCTGCAGGAAACTACAGGGGTGGGTGGAGACAAGACCAGTCACCCTGTACAAGGAGAGAGAGAGAGATGAGCTATGGGAGGGACCCAGGAAGCTCCACCCACTACAGGTTGCCTACAGAAAACTACAAGAGGGGGTGGAGACAAGACCAGAAGTAAGAGCAGAGCTGTGGAAGGGACCCAGCAGGCTCCACCCACTACAGGCTGCCTGCAGAAAACTACAGGAGAGGGCGGAGACAAGACCAGTCACCCTGCATAAGGAGAGAGTGTAGAGCTGTAGGAGGGACCAAGCAGGCTCCACCCACTATGGGTTGCCTGCAGAAAAAGACAGGAGGGGAAGGAGACAAGACCAGTCGCCCGGCACAAGGAGAGGGAGCAGAACTGTGGGAGGGTGCCAGCAGGCTCCACCCACTGAAGAAATCTACAGGAAGGGGCAGAGACAAGACCAGAAGAGAGCAGAGAGCTGTGGGAAGGGTCAAGCAGCCCCACCCACCCAGGCTGCCTGCAGGAAACTACAGGGGTGGGTGGAGACAAGACTAGTCACCCTGTACAAGGAGAGAGAGAGAGATGAGCTATGGGAGGGACCCAGGAAGCTCCACCCACTACAGGCTGCCTGCAGAAAACTACAGGAGAGGGCGAAGACAAGACCAGTCACCCTGCACAAGCAGAGAGAGTAGAGCTGTGGGAGTTACCAAGCAGGCTCCACCCACTATGGGTTGCCTGCAGAAAATGACAGGAGGGGCGGAGACAAGATCAGTCACCCAGCACAAGGAGAGGGAGCAGAGCTGTGGGAGGTTCCCAGCAGGCTCCACCCACAGAAGAAAACTATAGGAGGGGGCGGAGGCAAGACCAGTCACCCTGCATATGGAGAGAGAGCAGAGTTGTGGGAGGGACCACGCAGGCTCCACCCACTATGGGTTGCCTGTGGAAAACTACAGGAGGGGCGGAGAAGAGAGAGATCAGAGCTGTAGGAGGGGTCCAGCAGGCTCCACCCATTACAGAAAATTACAGGAGGGGGCGGAGATAAGACCAGTCCCCCTGCACAAGGAGAGAGATCAGCAGTGGGCGGTCTTTATTACAGGAAGTCTCACATTGGAAGAAATACACAAAGCTCATCCGAGGTTCCAGAAGACACGTGACCGATGGATTCACGATCGCGGAATTCCGCTTTAAGCCTCGTAAACGCATTTTGGAGACTCCTCTGCGTTATTTTCATTGCCTCGGCTTGGAACTGCGTCTGCGAAGTAATGTGAGCTCTTGTGTGCTGTGCGTCGCCACGGCTCTGTACACGCACGTGGCAGCCTATGGGCTCGCTCGTCTCGCCCCCGCCGCTGACTGAGTCTTCTCTTTGTTGTTGGGGTTTCCGCCCGCCCCCCCTCCCCCCGCCAAACCACAGAGTTTTCTTTGAATAAAACAGATAGAAAATGGGCTCCTGATTTGCGGTAAGAAGACAATTAGACCATTTCCTGGGTCATTGTTCAATTTGGTGTGCAGACGCACTCGTCAGATCCGCGGGGCGGCGGAGGAAGAACTCAGCGCCGCGTGCTGACGCCGTTTAACCCCAAGCCGTCCTCCGTTGATGTTTAGGGTTATTTCACCAGAAACACGATCGCCGATTTGGGTTGGCGAGTTTATTCCTCGTTCTCTCTCCGTGGGATTGGAGAACATTTGTTGCATTATACTTCATTCTGCTGTTACTTTTTGTTACTTTTTTATTCTTCTTTTTTAATTTGTAAGTTTTTAGTACATTTCTCTCTTCCTCTTCTTTTGGAGCTGAAACAATGTAACAGAAAAAGAAACAAGCGGTGTTGTTGGGTTCGGGACTTTTCCTTACAGGTTCGTTGGGCTCTCGGGCTCTTGTTGTGTTATGTGTTCCAGTCCTTTAGGTTCCATTCACACCGGTGCGACTTGCCACATGCGACTTTGGACATGTAAAGTCGCATGGCAGGTCGCAGCCCATTCCTTTCGATGCCACCTGTTCCATTCGTTTGTATAATGTGAAAGATGGTATTACGCTGAGTAAATAGATATCTAACATGTCACGTTTTAAAATTGCGCACGCCCGTGGAGTGGCGACAAACTATGATACTTAAAAATCTTTATAGGCGACATTTTTAAAATTTTTAGGCCCCGTACACACGACCGAGTTTCTCGGCAGAATTCAGCCAGAAACTCGGTCGGAGCTGGATTCTGGCGAGAAACTTGGTCGTGTGTACACTTTTCAGCGAGGAACCCGTCGAGGAACTCGTCGGGCCGAAAAGAGAACATGTTCTCTATTTCCTCGTTGTTCAATGAGGAAAGTCGGCCCGCCGAGCTCCTCTGCGGCTTCCACACTGAACTCGCCGAGGAACTCGATGTGTTTGGCACGTCGAGTTCCTCGGACGTGTGTACGGGGCCTTACAGGTTACCAATTTAGAGTTACAGAGGATATTTAGCACCATAATTATTGCTATCGCTCTAACGTTCGCGGTGACACCTCATATGTGTGTCACTACTTACGTGTGCTTGCGCAACTTACGTATGCGTGCACTACTGCCATGTAAACATCCCATGTAACAGAAATAAGAAATGACAGGTCCTCTTTATGGAGAGATCTCATGTAATAGAAATAAGAGATGACAGGTCCTCTTTATGGAGATCTCATGTAATAGAAATAAGAGATGACAGGTCCTCTTTATGGAGATCTCATGTAATAGAAATAAGAGATGACAGGTCCTCTTTATGGAGATCTCATGTAATAGAAATAAGAGGTGACAGGTCCTCTTTATGGAGATCTCATGTAATAGAAATAAGAGATGACAGGTCCTCTTTATGGAGAGATCTCATGTAATAGAAATAAGAGATGACAGGTCCTCTTTATGGAGAGATCATGTAATAGAAATAAGAGGTGACAGGTCCTCTTTATGGAGATCTCATGTAATAGAAATAAGAGATGACAGGTCCTCTTTATGGAGATCTCATGTAATAGAAATAAGAGGTGACAGGTCCTCTTTATGGAGATCTCATGTAATAGAAATAAGAGGTGACAGGTCCTCTTTATGGAGATCTCATGTAATAGAAATAAGAGATGACAGGTCCTCTTTATGGAGATCTCATGTAATAGAAATAAGAGGTGACAGGTCCTCTTTATGGAGAGATCTCATGTAATAGAAATAAGAGATGACAGGTCCTCTTTATGGAGAGATCTCATGTAATAGAAATAAGAGATGACAGGTCCTCTTTATGGAGATCTCATGTAATAGAAATAAGAGATGACAGGTCCTCTTTATGGAGAGATCTCATGTAATAGAAATAAGAGATGACAGGTCCTCTTTATGGAGATCTCATGTAATAGAAATAAGAGATGACAGGTCCTCTTTATGGAGAGATCTCATGTAATAGAAATAAGAGATGACAGGTCCTCTTTATGGAGATCTCATGTAATAGAAATAAGAGGTGACAGGTCCTCTTTATGGAGATCTCATGTAATAGAAATAAGAGGTGACAGGTCCTCTTTATGGAGATCTCATGTAATAGAAATAAGAGGTGACAGGTCCTCTTTATGGAGATCTCATGTAATAGAAATAAGAAATGACAGGTCCTCTTTATGGAGATCTCATGTAATAGAAATAAGAGATGACAGGTCCTCTTTATGGAGAGATCTCATGTAATAGAAATAAGAGGTGACAGGTCCTCTTTATGGAGAGATCTCATGTAATAGAAATAAGAGATGACAGGTCCTCTTTATGGAGATCTCATGTAATAGAAATAAGAGATGACAGGTCCTCTTTATGGAGAGATCTCATGTAATAGAAATAAGAGGTGACAGGTCCTCTTTATGGAGAGATCTCATGTAATAGAAATAAGAGGTGACAGGTCCTCTTTATGGAGATCTCATGTAATAGAAATAAGAGATGACAGGTCCTCTTTATGGAGATCTCATGTAATAGAAATAAGAGATGACAGGTCCTCTTTATGGAGATCTCATGTAATAGAAATAAGAGGTGACAGGTCCTCTTTATGGAGATCTCATGTAATAGAAATAAGAGATGACAGGTCCTCTTTATGGAGATCTCATGTAATCGAAATAAGAGATGACAGGTCCTCTTTATGGAGATCTCATGTAATAGAAATAAGAGGTGACAGGTCCTCTTTATGGAGAGATCTCATGTAATAGAAATAAGAGATGACAGGTCCTCTTTATGGAGATCTCATGTAATAGAAATAAGAGATGACAGGTCCTCTTTATGGAGATCTCATGTAATAGAAATAAGAGGTGACAGGTCCTCTTTATGGAGATCTCATGTAATAGAAATAAGAGATGACAGGTCCTCTTTATGGAGATCTCATGTAATAGAAATAAGAGGTGACAGGTCCTCTTTATGGAGATCTCATGTAATAGAAATAAGAGGTGACAGGTCCTCTTTATGGAGATATCATGTAATAGAAATAAGAGATGACAGGTCCTCTTTATGGAGAGATCTCATGTAATAGAAATAAGAGGTGACAGGTCCTCTTTATGGAGATCTCATGTAATAGAAATACGAGATGACAGGTCCTCTTTATGGAGAGATCTCATGTAATAGAAATAAGAGATGACAGGTCCTCTTTATGGGGAGATCTCATGTAATAGAAATAAGAGATGACAGGTCCTCTTTATGGAGAGATCTCATGTAATAGAAATAAGAGATGACAGGTCCTCTTTATGGAGATCTCATGTAATAGAAATAAGAGATGACAGGTCCTCTTTATGGAGATCTCATGTAATAGAAATAAGAGATGACAGGTCCTCTTTATGGAGATGTCATGTAATAGAAATAAGAGGTGACAGGTCCTCTTTTTTTAATTTTGTTTGTTTTTATGTTTTTATGTGATGTTTTGGGGGGTTTTCTATTCATTTTAATTTTGTTTGATTCTCATGTCCCGTGGACGGGACGAAACATGTCGGAGGCAGGCAGCCCCTGCCAGGCCTGTGCCCCCCTGCTGACCCAATGGGGCCAGGACCCGGTATGGTCAACTTGCACGGCTTCCATAAAAAAAATACAGAGCTGCTTAATTGGTGTTGTTTATATCTGTTCAGGTAGAAGACAGTAGAAGGGAGGTCACCCACAGGCAGCCCCTACCAGGACTGGGCCCCCCCCTGCTGACCCACCAGGGCCAGGGCCCGACTTGGCAGGATTGCCTGTATCTCCCATATTGGTATCCCTGCTTGCATTTAAAAATGAGCTGCTCCATATCGGCAGGGTCGCCATCAGGGGGGTACAGGCATTACACCTGTAAGGGGCCCGATGGCCCACAGGTGCCCTGTTGGCCCCCCTCTCATTTTTATTTTTATTTTATTTAAAAAAAAATTGCATTATACCTGTAAGTGACCCAATGGTCCCTAGGGCCCCTTACAGGCCCGGGCGTCCCCCTTCCGGTTTTTTTTTTTTACATTACGCCTATAAGGGGCCCGATGGTCCCCAGCGCCCCTTATAGGCCTGGTTGGCCTCCCTCCCATTTTTTTTCTTTCTTGGATTACACCTGTAAGGGGCCCAATGGTCAACAGGGCCCCTTACAGGCCCGGTTGGCCTCCCTCCTGTTTTTTTTATTTTTTGCATTACGCCTGTAAGGGGCCCGATGGTCCCCAGGCTCCCTTACAGGCCCGGCTGGCCCCCCTCCCGTTTTTTTTTGCACTACACCTGTAAGCGGCCCGATGGTCCCCAGGCTCCCTTACAGGCCCGGCTGGCCTATCTCCCGTTTTCTTTTTCTTGCATTACACCTGTAAGGGGCCCAATGGTCCCCAGGGCCCCTTACAGTCCCAGGTGGCCCCCTTCCCGTTATTTTTTGCATTACACCTGTAAGGGGCTCGATGGTCCACAGGGCCCCTTACAGGCACGGCTGGCCCCCCTCACGTTTTTTTATTTTTTTTATTTTTTGCATTATGTTTTAAATGTTTTTTTTTTGCATTACACCTGTAAGGGGCCCGATGGTCCCCAGGGCCCCTTACAGGCCCGGTTGGCCCCCTCACGTTTTTTTTTCTTGCATTACACCTGTAAGGGGTCCGATGGGCCCGGGGAGTTATTATCTTGCATCATGAGAGAAGAGACTACACCTCACTTGTTGTTTTCTTCCGAACCCCCCCCCCCCCCGGTTCTCTGCTCCTAAAGCTGTGTAAGGGGCCCCTGAATTTGTAATGCCCGCCCCCCTGTATATCGGTGTCTCTTCTATCTGTTCCGGCGTATCGGCGATCACATTAGCCAAGCTTTGTCTTCGTCTTCCGAGCTCCGAAAATACAGAAAATTTCCATAGGCTGGGGGCCGGCGCTGCGCTCGTCCTCAGGCATCGGCCCGCATGGTGCCAGATCCTCGCGCTCTCCAAACCCGTCTTTTACGAGCCGCGCCAGCCCAGAGAAGCCAGGCGGGAGCATTATACGCCGGAGGGGGGAGGGGTGTTGGGACGCTGACAGGTGGAGTGGCGTTGAAGGAAGCCGAGAAAGCTTTTTTGGCCAAGCCTTCCAGAGACTCTTTGCTAATGACTATTGGAGGAGAGAAAACCGGGGGAAATTGCCCGGTGGTACTAAAGCATTATTACATTATTAGCGGCTTAGGAAGGATCCTTAAATGCCTCCATTTCCACGGCGCGCTTCTAATCTCTGCTTCCTGAGCAGCGGCCAATTTGATTAGCGGCTCTGAGACAGAGGCGTTAAATAGATGTCAGCAAAACAAGCCTCGGTCATCTGGAGAAGCCGGATTCGGGCCCAGCGAGACGCGAGCGCACCGGGAGGGGGGCGCGTGAAGGTGTTCATTGCAGGACGGCGGACCCCGGGTCCCCCTTTAAGTGATGCTAAGCTCCCCCCGGCCTTTTAAATCATTCATATGCCTGCGAGACGGAGATTTAAAAAAAAAAGCAAAATTCTGTTTCCGGCTTCGGGGATGGCTTTGTAATCAATGGGCCAGATTCAGGTAGGGGCGCGCACTGGTACGGCGGCGCAGCGTACCATTTTTACGCAACGCCTCCGTAAATTACTGGAGCTACGCTTCATTCACAAAGCATTTGCTCCGTAATTTGCGGCGGCGTTTCGTAAAAGGGGCCGGCGTAAGCGCGCGTAATTTAAATGATCCCGCCGGGGGCGGGAATCATTTAAATTAGACGCGCTCCCGCGCCGAGCGTAGAGCACACGCTCCGTCAGGAAACTTTCCCGACGTGCATTGCGGCAAATGACGTCGCAAGGACGTCATTTGCTTCAAAGTGAACGTGAATGGCGTCCAGCGCCATTCACGAATCACTTACGCAAACGACGTGAAATTAAAATTTCACGTCGCGGGAAGGGCGGCTATACTTTAGCATTGGCTGCGCCTGCTATTAGAAGGGGCAGCCTTACGCTAAAGATGCCGTACGGAAACTCCATACCTTGCGTACGCAGGGCCCGCGCAACTTTGTGAATCGGTGTTAGTATGCAATTTGCATACTATACACTGAGCACAATGGGAGCGCCCCCTAGCGGTCAACGCAAGAATGCAGCCTAAAATCTGCGAGGCATAAGAGCCTTATGCCACGCAGATTTTAGGCTGCAGTCGGCGTAGCGATGTTCCTGAATCAGGAGCATTCGCTACGCCGGAGCAAGTAAGCAATTGCGCCGTGTAACCTATGGTTACACGGGCGCAATTGCTTCTTGAATCTGGCCCCTTGCCGGCTTGTATGGGATAATATGCAGGAACGCGTCGAACGGAAGAGCAGACAGCACCAGATATCGGGGTCATCACTTGTATCTGGTGCACTGCTTGTGTTGTCTGCTTTAGGTGGTCTTTAGGCGGCCCTGTGGTGTCTGTTTGATATCATTTGGTATTTTTGAAGGATTAATCCCATGTACTAGAACAGATTAGGTGTAACCGGAAAAAAAAACGATACAATATGTAGGAGTATTTCTTAATTTAAAAAAAAAAAAATATCTCATAGTTGTTCATCCATCGAATGTTCCCAGGGACGGACTGGCCATTGGGACTACAGGGAGTTTCCCGGTGGGCCGATGGCTCAGTGGGCCGGCTTCAGTGAGAGCGGACGGCCGCCCCCCTCCACTCCTCTGTCTCTCCCTTCCCGCAGCGCTCACCTGGGGGAAACAAAGAAGCAGGGGGAGGACCAGAGGAGCAGGGGGGGACCACAGGGGAGCATGGGGGGAGGGGACAGACAGCTGACTCAACAGCTATGGCCTGGGAGTTTCTCACTTCTGCCTAATCTTGTCCCATAAGGGGGGGGCACCAAACTGATTATTTCCCCCGGGTGAAATAATGTCTAGCTTCCCCACTGCTACTGCCTATAAGAGTACCAGTACCAGCCGTTCTACTCTAATAAAGTAGAATGGCTAGTCCCGGGCTCCATCAGCTAAACAGGGGGGCCCAGACCCCATCAGCTAAACAGGGGGCCCAGACCCCATCAGCTAAACAGGGGGCCCAGGCCTCATCAGCTAAACAGGGGGCCCAGGCCTCATCAGCTAAACAGGGGGGCCCAGACCCTATCAGCTAAACAGGGGGGCCCAGGCTCCATCAGCTAAACAGGGGGCCCAGGCCTCATCAGCTAAACAGGGGGCCCAGACCTCATCAACTAAACAGGGGGGCCCAGGCCTCATCAGCTAAACGGGGAGCCAGACCTCATCAACTTAAACAGGGGGGCCCAGGCCTCATCAGCTAAACAGGGGGGCCCAGGCCTCATCAGCTAAACAGGGGGGCCCAGGCCTCATCAGCTAAACAGGGGGGCCCAGACCCCATCAGCTAAACAGGGGGGCCCAGACCCCATCAGCTAAACAGGGGGCCCAGGCCTCATCAGCTAAACAGGGGGGCCCAGACCCCATCAGCTAAACAGAGGGGCCCAGGCCTCATCAGCTAAACAGGGGGGCCCAGGCCTCATCAGCTAAACAGGGGGCCCAGACCCCATCAGCTAAACAGGGGGGCCCAGACCCCATCAGCTAAACAGGGGGCCCAGGCCTCATCAGCTAAACAGGGGGGCCCAGACCCCATCAGCTAAACAGGGGGCCCAGGCCTCATCAACTAAACAGGGGGCCCAGGCCTCATCAACTAAACAGGGGGGCCAGGCCTCATCAGCTAAACAGGGGGGCCCAGGCCTCATCAGCTAAACAGAGGGGCCCAGGCCTCATCAGCTAAACAGGGGGGCCCAGGCCTCATCAACTAAACAGGGGGGCCCAGGCCTCATCAGCTAAACAGGGGGGAAAAGAAGGTGTTGCGTATTCTCTCCCCATGGACGGGGTGTGCGCTCTCGGGTCATATTGCTCTCTTTTCATGACCACAAGATGATTCTTTCACAAGGCAGAGCCGGTGATCTGCCGTGCTGGTTCCAGGCATCATGGAAGTTCCAGCGCATGCGCGAACTGATGCGCTGAGATGGTTCCAGCCATCGGGAAAGTTCCTTCAAGCACTGCGCAGGTGCAAACTTGCTGACGGAAATCCCCGAACGGCGGCCGGCATCCAGGGCGACGTGGATTGTGAGGTAAGTGGCCAGTCGGCCTCACGTCCTTGCTGCGCTCGGACGGCTCGCTTCGCTCGCTCGGCCTCCTGGCTCTTTTTTTAACATCCTCCAATCCACGGGGATGTTAAAGAATGAGCCTGGATGCCGGGCGAGGTTCGGGGATTTCCGTCGGGAAGTTTGCGCCTGCGCAGTCAGTGGAGGAACTTCCCCCATAGGGGAACATTGAGGACAAGTCACCGGGAGCCGGTGAGCGGCGAGTTAATTGGCTAAATATTGTGAGACCGGGCCGCGTCCCAAACCCACCAGCTGCTCTTCATGTCGGCGGCACAACCCGTCTCCGTATTTCTCCTGGAAGCCGCCGCCTGCGCCGTCCAAATCTGCTGCCAGCTTAACTCCTGTAATGACAGTTCCTCGCCGCCCCCCCCCCCCCCCCCCCCCCCGCCATCACTGCCCGTGATATCTGTGTTACGAGAACGCCAACGCCAATGCCGCTTGTACCGTCCGGGATGTATCCACCATCCTCTCTGTGGGGGGGCGGAGTCTGTAATACAATGTATCCAGCATCAGATACATAACGTAATGACACAATGTAACTAAAAAGAATACAAGAACATTACACACCACACTCTACATACACATCATTTATAGACATGTGCATTCCTTTTCGCTCGTGACCCGGTTCAAAGCTCCGTGACCGCGCCCGCGGGACCCGATCGCCGCCGCTGTCCCGCGATCGGTCACAGCTTCCCCGTTCTTCATTGTGGCGCCGTCATTGATCGCCTGTTCCCTGATATAGAGAAAGACGATCGATGACATCACATGTCCAGCCCGTCCCCCTACAGTTAGAAACACAGATGAGGTCACACTTAACCCCTACAGCGCCCCCTAGTGGTTAACTCCTTCACTGCAATTGCCATTTTCACAGTAAACAATGCATTTTTATAGCACTTTTCGCTGTGAAAATGACAATGGTCCCAAAAATGTGTGAAAACTGTCCGAAGTGTCCGCCATAATGTCGCAGTCACGAAAAAAAAACGCTGATCGCCGCCAATAGTAGTTAAAAAAAAAAAATATTAATAAAAATGCCATAAAACTATCCCCTATTTTGTAAACGCTATACATTTTGTGCAAACCAATCGATAAACGCTTATTTGCTTATATGGTAGAAGAATACGTATCGGCCTAAACTTTTTTTTTATATAGATTTTTGGGGGATATTTATTATAGCAAAAAGTAAAAAATATAGCATTTTTTTTTTCAAAATTGTCGCTCTATTTTTGTTTATATCGCAAAAAAATAAAAACCGCAGAGGTGATCAAATACCACCAAAAGAAAGCTCTATTTGTGGGGAAAAAAGGACGCCAATTTTGTTTGGGAGCCACGTCGCACGACCGCGCAATTGTCAGTTAAAGCGACGCAGTCCCGATTCGCAAAAAGGGGCCGGGTCCTTTAGCTGCATTTTGGTCCGGGTCTTAAGTGGTTAAGACAAAAGCAGAAAAAATGGTTCCAATAAAAATGTTAACACTGGCCCGGATTCAAGAAGCAATTGCGCCCGTGTAACCATAGTTACCCAGCGCAATTGCTGACTTGCTCCGGCGTTACGAATGCTCCTGATTCAGGAACATCGTAACGCCGACTGCAGCCTAAAATCTGCGTGGCATAAGGCTCTTATGCCCGCATATCTTAGGCTGCATTCTAGCGATGACCGCTAGGGGGCGCTCCCATTGTGATCAGCGTATAGTATGCAAATTGCATACTAACACCGATTCACAAAGTTGCGCGAGCCCTGCGTACGCAATTTACGACGTTTCCGTACGGCGTGTTTAGTGTAAGGCTGCCCCTTCTAATAGTACGCGCAGCCAATGCCAAAGAATACCCGTCGTTCCCGCGTCGAGACATTTGAATTTTACGTAATTTGCGTAAGTGATTTGTGAATGGCGCTGGACGCCATTCACGTTCACTTTGAAGCAAATGACGTCCTTGCGACGTCATTTGCCGCAATGCACGTCGGTAAAATTTCCCGACGGAGCATGCGCTCTACGCTCGGCACGGGAGCGCGCCTAATTTAAATGATTCCCGTCCCCTACGGGATCATTTACATTAGGCGCCCTTACGCAGGGCAATTTTACACAGCGCACACGCAATTTATGGAGCTACTGCTCCGTGAATCGCGGGTAGCGCAGGAAATTTGCGGGGGCGCAGGGCAAAAACGCTGACCTGCGCCTCCGTAACTAAGGGGCAAATCTACCTGAATCCGGGCCACTGGGTGCATGTTGTCAATTACCGCATATTCTGTCTTTCTGACAACCCATAACAGAAAGATAAAAAATAAAACAATAAATAAAAAAAAACTCCCAATTTTTTTTGTTTTGTTATTTTTTTCGTTTTTTTTTTATATATTCTGTTGTTTTTTAAAATATTTCTAGACAAAATTTTGAATTTTTTTTTAACACTGGTTGCATGCTGTCTATTACCTCATATTTTAACCCTTTTTTTTCTGCTTTTGTCTAAAAATATTTTAAATAACAATAAAATATATTTAAAAAAAAAAAAAGACAAAAAAATGTAAAAAAAAAAGATGTTTTTTTTTATTTAATTGTTTTCTTTTTTTTCTCTCTTGCTGTCACGGGTTGTCTTTTGAAAATTTTAAATTGTGAAGTATTTACTTTTTCCAAATCTATCTTTTTTTTTTTTTATCTTTATTAGTTTTCCATATAAATGCAACATTATAACTTAATACATTACATTTCGAAATCTATCTAACAAATAATAAAAAAAAAAAATGGCTGGAGTTCGGCTTTAATTTATATTATTATTATTTTTGTTTTTTACATTAATAAAAAAAAAGAAAATGGCTGGATTTCGGCTTGAATTTATATTATTATTTTTGTTTTTACATTAATAAAAAAAAAGAAAATGGCTGGATTTCGGCTTGAATTTATATTATTATTTTTGTTTTTTACATTAATAAAAAAAAAAAGAAAATGGCTGGATTTTGGCTTTAATTTATATTATTATTTTTGTTTTTACATTAATAAAAAAAAAGAAAATGGCTGGATTTCGGCTTTAATTTATATTATTATTTTTGTTTTTTATATTAATAAAAAAAAAGAAAATGGCTGGATTTCGGCTTTAATTTATATTATTATTTTTGTTTTTTACATTAATAAAAAAAAAGAAAATGGCTGGATTTCGGCTTTAATTTATATTATTATTTTTGTTTTTTACATTAATAAAAAAAAAGAAAATGGCTGGAGCTCGGCTTTAATTTATATTATTATTTTTGTTTTTTACATTAATAAAAAAAAAGAAAATGGCTGGAGCTCGGCTTTAATTTATATTATTATTATTTTTGTTTTTTACATTAATAAAAAAAAAGAAAATGGCTGGATTTCGGCTTTAATTTATATTATTATTATTTTTGTTTTTTACATTAATAAAAAAAAGAAAATGGCTGGAGTTCGGCTTTAATTTATATTATTATTTTTGTTTTTTACATTAATAAAAAAAAATGGCTGGAGTTCGGCTTTAATTTATATTATTATTTTTGTTTTTTACATTAATAAAAAAAAAGAAAATGGCTGGATTTCGGCTTTAATTTATATTATTATTTTTATTTTTTACATTAATAAAAAAAAAGAAAATGGCTGGATTTCGGCTTTAATTTATATTATTATTTTTGTTTTTTACATTAATAAAAAAAAGAAAATGGCTGGAGCTCGGCTTTAATTTATATTATTATTATTTTTGTTTTTTACATTAATAAAAAAAAAGAAAATGGCTGGATTTCGGCTTTAATTTATATTATTATTATTTCTGTTTTTTACATTAATAAAAAAAAGAAAATGGCTGGAGTTCGGCTTTAATTTATATTATTATTTTTGTTTTTTACATTAATAAAAAAAAATGGCTGGAGTTCGGCTTTAATTTATATTATTATTTTTGTTTTTTACATTAATAAAAAAAAATGGCTGGAGTTCGGCTTTAATTTATATTATTATTATTTTTGTTTTTTACATTAATAAAAAAAAAGAAAATGGCTGGATTTCAGCTTTAATTTATATTATTATTTTTGTTTTTTACATTAATAACAAAAAAATGGCTAGAGTTCGGCTTTAATTTATATTATTATTTTTGTTTTTTACATTAATAAAAAAAAATGGCTGGATTTCGGCTTTAATTTATATTATTATTTTTATTTTTTACATTAATAAAAAAAAAGAAAATGGCTGGATTTCGGCTTTAATTTATATTATTATTTTTGTTTTTTACATTAATAAAAAAAAAGAAAATGGCTGGATTTCGGCTTTAATTTATATTATTATTTTTGTTTTTTACATTAATAAAAAAAAAGAAAATGGCTGGATTTCGGCTTTTATTTATATTATTATTTTTATTTTTTACATTAATAAAAAAAAAGAAAATGGCTGGATTTCAGCTTTAATTTATATAATTATTTTTGTTTTTTACATTAATAAAAAAAAAAAGAAAATGGCTGGATTTCGGTTTTAATTTATATAATTATTTTTGTTTTTTACATTAATAATAAAAAAAAATGTCTGGAGTTCAGCTTTAATTTATATTATTATTTTTGTTTTTTACATTAATAAAAAAAAAAATGGCTGGAGTTTGGCTTTAATTTATATTATTATTTTTGTTTTTTACATTAATAAAAAAAAAATGGCTAGAGTTCGGATATAATTTATATTATTATTTTTGTTTTTTACATTAATAAAATAAAAAAAGATATTGTGAGCTCCTCAGTTGCTAGCGGAAGGTTTCCCTGTTTGGTATGCCCGGGGCAGGCGGCATCGGGTTCAGGACAAAGCGTTACAATTATAATGTTTAGTGGAAGTTTAATGCCAAACTTTTCCAGCTGGAAGCCGAGATAAGTGAACAGAAATTTCAGACCGGCATTCATATTTCCAGCTCATAAAGTTCAAGCGAGATCAGCGCCGATGTCTGTGGATAGAATGTCGCGACGTTTTACATTTAAAACGCGGACTGCTCGGAAAAAAGGGAAACCAATCTGGTAGATCTGATTATTCCGTCCCAAAATAAAAAATAAATAAAATTAAAAATAAATAAATAAAAAATAAATAAAACAAACTTGTTACATTTTTGTATATAGAGAAACTGCGACGGGCTGAATATACCGCCACCGTCCCAATCCTAATTATCCAACAATTATACTGTTAATACCGTATTTATCGGCGTATACCGCGCACTATTTTGCCCTGAAAATCAGGGCAAAATCGCGGGTGCGCGATATACGCCGATACCCGCTTTCCCGCGCCGAGTTTGAATACTGCGCCGGCATATACCGAGCGCAGTACACTCGTGTATAGTCGGGCAGTCTCGGCTCCACTCACGCTCACGTCCTGTACGTCCAGGACATCAGCGCGAGCATTGCCGACTATACGCGAGTGTACTGCGCTCGGTATATGCCGGCGCAGTGTTCAAACTCGGCGCGGGAAAGCGGGAAACGAGCGAGGAGGACGCCGCAGAAGGACGCCGGACCCGACGAAGAGGACACCCGAAGCCGCAGACGGACGCCAGACGCGACAAGGCCGCCGATGGACGCCGTGCAAGACACCAAACTGTAAGTACAAAAATCTTTTTTTCACAGGAATTTCTGGGAAACTTTAGGGGTGCGCGCTATACGCGGGAGCGCGCTATACCCCAATAAATACGGTAATTAATAACTAAATAAAAATTAATAATTAAAAATTAATTAATAATTAATAATACAACTATTATATTACAATCTGAAAAATGTATACAAAATAATTTTTTAACACCAAATAATAAAAAAAAAAAGATGCTTGCTGAATAATCATCTCTCCCTCCCTCCCTTTCTTAACCACTTCAGCCCCCCCGGACCATTTGGCTGGCCAAAGACCAGATCGCTTTTTTTGCGATTCGGCGCTGCGTCTCGCTTAAACTGACAATTGGGCGTGGCTCCCAAACAAAATTGCCACCCTTTTTTTTTTTGCCCCCACAAATAGAGCTTTCTTTTGGTGGTATTTGATCACCTCTGCGGTTTTTTTCGTTTTTTTTGCGCTATAAACAAAAAAATAGGGTCAGATTCTTGTACATCCGCGTAATATTGTGCGGGCGTAACGTATCTGATTTACGTTACTCCTCCGCAACTTACACGGGCAAGTGCTGTATTCTCAAAGCACTTGCTCCGTAAGTTGCGGCGGCGTAGCGTAAATCGTCCGGCGTAAGCCCGCCTAATTCAAATTTGGATCAGGGGGGCGTGTTTTATGTAAATGTACTGTCACCTGACGTGATTGACGTTTTTCCCGAACGGCGCATGCGCCGTCCGTGGAATTTCCCAGTGTGCATTGCTCCAAAGTACGCCGCAAGGACGTCATTGGTTTCGACGTGAACGTAAATGACGTCCAGCCCCATTCACGGACGACTTACGCAAACGACGTAACTTTTTCAAATTTCGACGCGGGAACGACGGCCATACTTAACATTGTTACGCCGCACTTACGCCACCATATAGCAGGGGTAACTATACGCCGGGAAAAGCCTAACGTAAACGGCGTAACTTTACTGCGTCGGCCTGGCGTACGTTCGGGATTTCGCGTATCTAGCTAATTTGCATACTCGGCCAGCGTAAATATGCAGTTACGATCCGACGGTGTAACACAGTTACGCCAGTCGGATCTACGGGGAATCTATGCCTAACTGATTCTAAGAATCAGGCGCATAGATACGACCACGCAACGCAGAGATACGACGGCGTATCTGGAGATACGCCGCTGTATCTCTTCTGAGAATCTGGGCCATAGAGCGACAATTTTTAGAAAAGAAAATGCAATATTTTGTACTTTTTTGCTATAATAAATATCCCCCCAAAAATATATAAAAATAAAAAACATTTTTTTTCCTCAGTTTACACCGATACGTATTCTTCAACTTACTTTTGGTAAAAAAATAAATAAAATCGCAATAAGCGTTTATTGATCGGTTTGCGCAAAATTTATAGCGTCTACAAAATAAGGGATAGTTTAATGGCGTTTTTATTATATATATTTTTTTTTTACTAGTAATGGCGGTGATCTGCGATTTTTATCGTGACTGCGACATTACGGCGGACACTTCGGACACTTTTGATGCCATTTTGGGACCATTGTCATTTATACAGCGATCGGTGCTATAAAAAAAGCACTGATTACTGTGAAAATGACACTGGCAGTAAAGGGGATTAAACAGGAGGGGGCGTTGTAGGGGTTAAGTGTTCCCTAATGTGTGTTTCTTACTGAAGGGGGGGTGGGGCTGGACGTGTGACGTCAGTGATCGTCGTTCCCTGTATCAGGGAACAGACGATCAGTGACAAGCCACAGAGAAGAACGGGGAAGGTGTGTTTACACTCACCTCTCCCCGTTCTTCAGCTCCTGTGACCCGATCGTGGAACACCTGTAGGGGGCGCTCCTACGGAGTGATTCTAACTGTTAGGGGGCGTGGCTTGCTGTGACACATCACTGATCACTGCTCCTGTTGACAGGGAACAGACGATCAGTGACATGTCACTAGGAAGAACGGGGAGATGTTGGCCCGGATTCACGTAGCACTTACGCCGGCATATCTCGAGATACGCCGCGTAAGTGTAAATGTGCGCCGTCGTATCTGTGCGCTGTACCCACAGAACTAGATACGCCTGAAAATAGGCTTCCTACGACCGACGTAACTTTCCTACGCCGTCGTATCCTAGGCGCATATTTACGCTGGCCGCAAGGGGCGCTCCCATTGATTTACGATTTGAATATGTAAATGAGTGAGATACGCCGATTCACGAACGTACTTGCGCCCGGCGCATTAATATACGCGGTTTACGTAAGCTTACGTCCGGCGTATAGTTATTCCCCATCTATGAGGCGCAACTCATGCAAAGGTATGGACCAGGGAACAGCCGTCGTATTTTACGTCGTTTACGTAGTAGTACGTGAATAGGGCTGGGCTTAGGTTACGTTCACGTCGTAGGCAGCGATTCGACGTATCTTATGGAGTATTTCCGACGTGATTCTGAGCATGCGCACTGGTTTGCGTCCACGGGACGGCGCATGCGCCGTTCGTTCAGCCCATCATTTGCATGGGGTCACGCTTCATTTAAATGGATCACGCCCACTTCCACCTACTTTAAATTAGGCCGGCTTACGCCTACGAATATACGTTACGCCGGCGCATCATTGGGAGCATTTGCTTTGTGAATACTGTGCTCGCCGCTCTGCGATACGTTGGCGTAACGTATATTCGATACGCTACGGCGGCATAAATATGCGCCGATGTATGTGAATCCAGGCCGTTGTGTTTACACTGACCTCTCCCCGTTCTTCAGCTCTGTGACCCGATCGCGGGATGCCGGCTGACATCGGATGTCCCCGCCGGCACGGTCACGGAGCTCGCGGCAGGGTCACGACCACACGGCGGCAATTTAAAGGGGACGTATAAATATATACGCCCATTTGCCCGCCCGTGCCATTCAATGTTCGCACGGCGGTCGGCAAGCGGTTAAATTGCCGCACTAAGGGGCCTACAAACCAGTTGTCTAAATTTGTTAACTTGTCTAAATGATTTAAGTGCTTTTTGAACCCTCTATAAACCATTAGAAGAGTAATGGAGTTCTCGGTGGCTGCGCCGTATCTCCCGGCTTTTATCCGTATACTTTACATCTAATGCATCGCACTAATGCGTATCACGTGTGTACGCGGCGTGGAAATGGACTGCATTACATGACGATAATTCCTCTGCCTTTCAGCCCGCAATAAGCTCTTAACTGATTTGTGTGACTTAAAAATATCACAATAATGATAATATAATAATAAAAAAAAAACAATAATTCTCAGAGGGAAGTCTCACCGACAAAGTAACAATGTATATCTTAAACAATATCTCCTCCTATATGGCAGTCACAGTGCGTGGAATATTAATGCGCACGCTAAAATAAGATCACGCTGTCTCCATCGCCTCCTCGTCTCGTTGTAAATGTACTTAGTAAGGGAACCGCCGCCAAAATTATTTTGTCTCTCGGTGCTAAAAAAAAAAAAATGTTGAATATTAACAAGCAGCTCTATATATCCATTCATTATTTTCGCTTCCGTATTCTGAATTCCATGAATACTAAATCATTAATTCATCCCTTGTTGCGTTTTCTTTACGGATCTTCTTCGGGACGCTGTCTCCCGTCCTTATTTTATAAACCACGGGCCAGATTCAGGTAGAATCGGCTTACTCTGCGGCGGCGTAACGTATCACATTTACGTTACGCCGCCGCAAGTTTTACGGGGCAAGTGCTTGATTCACAAAGCACTTGCCTGTAAAGTTGTGGCGGCGTAGCGTAAATCCGCCCGGCTAATTCAAATGGGGCGGGGGACCATTTAAATTAGGCGCGTTCCCGCGCCGAACGTACTGCGCATGCTCCGTTCCCTAAAATGTCCCGATGTGCATTGCGCTAAATGACGTCGCAAGGACATCGTTGGTTTCCGACGTTAACGTAAATGTCGTCCGGCGCCATTCACGGACGACTTACGCAAACGACGTGAAATTTCAAAATTTTGACGCGGGAACGACGGCCATACTTAACATTGGCTGGAGCACCTAGGGGGGCATGTTTATCTTTACGATTACGGAAACTACGTAAATTTACAGCGACGGGCAAAGCGTACGTTCGTGAATCGGCGTAACTGGTCATTTGCATATTCTACGCCGACCGCAATGGAATCGCCACCTAGCGGCCTGGAATTGCAGCCTAAGATCCGACGGTGTAAGTCACTTACACCTGTCGGATCTTAGGGAGATCTATGCGTAACCTGATTCTATGAATCGGGCGCATAGATACGATCGACGGAACTCAGAGATACGACGGCGTATCTTTTATGAATCTGGCCCCATGCTTATTATTACAGGCCATCTAAGACTAGAATAAAAAATTGTATCAAATACTTACCGTAATTTTCATTTCCTGGTGCCAGTCCATGGCAGCGGACACATGGTAGTATGCTGCCAAGTTGGCACCTGGAAAATGAAAAATTGTATCAAATACCGTATTTATCGGCGTATACCGCGCACTATTTTGCCCTGAAAATCAGCGCAGTACACTCGTGAATCTTCGGCCAGTCTCGGCGCCTCTCATACTGACGTCCTGACGTCCTGAGCGTACAGGACGTCAGTGCGAGAGGCGCCCGAGCCTGCCCGAAGATTCACGAGTGTACTGCGCTCGCTATATGCGGGCGCAGTATTCAAAGTCGTGGCGGGAAACGAGCGGGAGGACGCCGCCGAAGGACGCCGGACCCGCCGAAGATGGACACCGGACCCGCCGAAGATGGACACCGGACCCGCCGAAGATGGACACCGGACCCGCCGAAGATGGACGCCCGACCCGCCGAAGATGGACGCCCGACCCGCCGAAGTAGAGGCCGCAGATGGACGCCGCGCAAGACATCAAAACTGTAAGTACAAAAAAACAAAAATCTTTTTTTCCCACAGGATTGGGGGCCACTTTGGGGGTGCGCGGTATACGCCAGAGCGCGTTATACTGCGATAAATACGGTACTTACCGTAATCTTCCTTTCCTGGTGCCAATCCATGGCAGTGTATGGTTAGTATGTTGCCAAGTTTTGGCAGCAGGAAAATTGTAGTAAATACTTACCAGAATTTTCCTTTTTCTGGCATCAATCAAACAGCATACACGTGGTAGTATGCTGCCAAGTTGGCTCCAGAAAAATAAAAAATTGAACAATATACTTACTGTAATTTTCCTAAAATGGAAAATTGTATCAAATACTTACCGTAATTTTCCTTTCCTGGCACCAATCAATGGAAACATACACGTGGTAGTATGCTGCCAAGATGGCGCCAGGAAAATTGTAAATTGTAGTAAATGCTTATCGGGATTTTCCTTTCCTGGCATCAATCCAAAAGCATGCATGTGGTAGTGTGCTGCCAAGTTGGCGCCAGGAAAATGAAAAACTGTATCAAATACTTACCAAAATTTTCATTTCCTGGCGCCAATCCATGGCAACGGACACATGGTAGTATGCTTCCAAGTTGGCACCAGGAAAATTTAAAATTGTATCAAAGACTTACCATAATTTTCCTTTCCTGGTGCCAATCCATGGCAGCGTACACGTGGTTAGTATGCTGCCAAGTTTTGGCAGCAGGAAAATTGAAAATTGTACATTATACTTACTGTAATTTTCCTAAAATGGAAAATTGTATCAAATACTTACCGTCATTTTCCTTTCCTGGCACCAATCCATGGCAGCAGACACATGGTAGTATGCTGCCAAGTTGGCGCCAGGAAGATTGTAAATTGTAGTAAATGCTTATCGGGATTTTCCTTTTCTGGCATCAATCCAAAAGCATACATGTGGTAGTATGCTGCCAAGTTGGCACCAGGAAAATGAAAAATTGTATCAAATACTTACCGTAATTTTCCTTTCCTGGCGCCAATCCATGGCAGCGTGCACGTGGTTAGTATGCTGCCAAGTTTTGGCAGCAGGAAAATTTAAAATTGTATCAAATACTTACCGTAATTTTTCTTTCCTGGCGCCAATCCATGGCAGCGTACACGTGGTTAGTATGCTGCCAAGTTTTGGCAGCAGGAAAATTGAAAATTGTAGTAAATACTTACCAGAATTTTCCTTTTTCTGGCATCAATCTCACAACATAAACGTGGTAGTATGCTGCCATGTTGGCACCAGGAAAATTGATAATTGTATCAAATACTTACCGTAAATCTTCTTTTCCTGGTACCAATTCATGGAAGCTTACATTTGGTAGTATGTTGCCAAGTTGGCACCAGGAAAATGAAAAATGTTATCAAATACTTACCATGATTTTCCTTTCCTGGCGCCAATCCATGGCAGCGGACACATGGTAGTATGCTGCCAAGTTGGCACCAGGAACATTTTTAATTGTATCATATACTTACTGTAATTTTCATAAAATGAAAAAATGTATCAAATACTTGCACACTTGTAGAGGAAGAGTGGGGCTACACGTGTGCCAAGTTCCGGGTCCAGGGGACCTACGACTGGCCGGTACCGGGTCCCCAAATTCACTGGAGAAATGACCGCTTAACATGGGAGTCTATGGAAGGGGTGCCCGGGTTTGAAAAATCGTTGCTCCCCGGGCCGTAAGTCCCTCGGACAACAAACTTTGCACACTTGTAAAAGAGTGGGGCTACATGTGTGCCAAGTTACGGGTCCAGGGGACTTACATCTGGCCGGTACCGGGTCCCCAAATTCACTGGAGAAATTACCGTTTAACATGGAAGTCTATGGAAGGGGTGCCGGGCTTTGAAAAATCGGTGCTCCCCGGCCGTAGGTCCCCCGGACTACAAACTTTGCACACTTGTAGAGGAAGAGTGGGGCTACATGTGTGCCAAGTTTGGGGTCCAGGGGACCTACGGCCGACCGGTACCGGGTCCCCAAAATCACCGGAGAAATTCCAGTTTTAACATGGGAGTCTATGGAAAGGGTGCCCAGGTTTGAAAAATCGGTGCTCCGCGGCCGTAGGTCACCCGGACAACAAACTTTTCACACTTGTAGAGGAAGAGTGGGGCTACATGTGTGCCAAGTTTGGCGTCCAGGGGACTTACGACCGGCTGGTACCGGGTCCCCAAATTCACTGGAGAAATTATCGTTTAACATGGGAGTCTATGGAAGGGGTGCCCGGCTTTGAAAAATCGGTGCTCTGCGGCCGTAGGTCCCTCAGACAACAAACTTTGCACACTTGTAGAGGAGAAATGGGGCTATATGTGTGCCAAGTTCCAGGTCCAGGGGACTTACGACCGGTTGGTACCGGGTCCCCAAATTCACTGCAGAAATTATCGTTTAACATGGGAGTCTATGGAAGGGGTGCCCGGCTTTGAAAAATCGGTGCTCTGTGGTCGTAGGTCCCCCGGAAAACAAACTTTTCACACTTCTAAAGTAGTGGGGCTACACGTGTGCCAAGTTTTGGGTCCAGGGGACCTACGGCCGGCCGGTACCGGGTCCCCAAATTCACCAGAAAATGACCATTTAACATGGGAGTCTATGGAAGGGGTGCCGGGCTTTGAAATATCGGTGCTCCCCGGCCGTAGGTCCCCCAGACAACAAACTTTGCACACTTGTAAAGGAGTGGGGCTACATGTGTGCCAAGTTACAGGTCCAGGGGACTTACGACCGGCCGGTACCGGGTCTCCAAAGTCACCGGAAAAATGACCGTTTAACATGGGAGTCTATGGAAGGGGTGCCAGGCTTTGAAAAATCGTTGCTCCCCGGCCGTAGGTCCCCTAAAGAACAAACTTTGCGCACTTGTAGAGGAGAAATGGGGCTACATGTGTGCCGAGTTCCGGGTTCAGAGGACCTAAGACCGGCCAGTACCAGCTCCCCAAAATCACCGGAGAAATTACCATTTAACATGGGAGTCTATGGAAGGGGTGCCCGGATTTGAAAAATCGGTGCTGCCCGGCCGTAGGTCCCCCGGACAACAAACTTTGCACATTTGTAAAGCAGTGGGGCTACATGTGTGCCAAGTTTGGGGTCGGCTTATACTCGAGTATATACGGTAACTACCGTATGTTACAATATACCATATTTGGAATTTCTCTTTAATTGTTGACTGAATTTCTGCTGTAACCGAGAGTTCTGGAGAGAGAACGGGGAGTTCAGGTCTAACTAAAGTTTCAGCCTAAATTGGTATTTCTAGATTTCTTCTTGCGTTTAGCAGGTATATATATAAGGCAGAAGATAGGAGGTTGCCAAACCCACAGACCACAAACATTCCCTACAAACCCAAAACCAGAACAAGAGCGAAAGGAGGAACAACGGCTTCTGGAACAGCCAATGAGTGACGTAATGTGCAGGTGAGCGACCCGCGAACCTCCATTAAATTAGATTCATACACAGGAGAACCAACTTGGGTCCAGGCCGTTCTGATAACATCTCTCAGCAAAGAGTTTTTCCTCTCCGTCTTCCAAGGCTCTTTACTCTCGGCACTCATTTTAACCTGTGCCAGAAATACATTAGCTGCAGTAAAATGTACCATGCATATGAATAGATTGGCCAAGGCCGACCCTACGAAGACCAATTACAAAGGCATTTCTCACTTTTGTAATACAAAAGCGTTGCTTTCTTTACATGCTCAGGTTACCCCCCTTTTTTTGATAAGCGGCGGGGACAAATATTTCGGCTTAGCCGGTGTTACCTTGGTTGAAACCCAACTTGTCAAAAATTCCCCTTTGCAATTCAAATTAGGTTTACCAAATTTATTCCAAAGTCTGTATCGCTGATGAAATTTATTTGCACTTTAGATGGATCTTTTTTTTTTTTTGTCCGTTTTAGTTGCTATGACATAATAATTGAACTCAGGTGTTCTTCATTTGGTGAACGGTGCAAAGCGGGTCTTCTGAGCTACAGGCTACGAAGAAGAAATGTATTTTCATTTTTTGACTGATCTCCGGCTAGAACAAATAAACCCACTACCTTTCCCACTAACCTTTACCTAACCGCTAGATAAAAAAAGAAGACAAAAGCCTGTCAGGAAGGGCATGCCAACATCCAAGATGGCGGCCGTAGAAGACAGCCAGTGACTCCTGTTCCTGTGAGAGCGCCGTTAGCGCGCGTGCACCCCTGGATCGTTTGGCGCCAGACAGGCCATTTAAACTGGGCCACTTCCAGGACTCCGGTGCCGTCCGTTCTAAAGCATTTGTAGGTAGATTCAGGTACAGACGCGTAACTTTGCGGCGGCGTAGCTTAAGGAATTTAAGCTACGCCGCCGTAATTAGCAAGGCAAGTACATGATTCACAATGTACTTGCCTGCTAAGTTACGTCGGTGTAGCCTGAATCGGCGGGCGTAAGGGCGGCTAATTCAAATGTGTTGGAGGGGGCGTGTTTTATGGTAATGAGGCTTGACCTCACGTTTTTGACGTTTTTTTTTTTACTGCGCATGCGCCAGGCGACTACATTACCCAGTGTGCATTGCGGCTAAGTACGCCGCATGGGCCTATTGATTTTGACGTGGACGTAAACAACGTAAATCCCGATTCACGGACGACTTACGCAAACGACGTAAAAATTTCAAATTTTGACGCGGGAACGGCGGCCATACTTGACATTACTATTCCACTAGAGCAGGGATCCTCAAACTACGGCCCTCCAGCTGTGGTGGAACTACACATCCCATGAGCCATTGTAACACAGTGACATTCACAGACATGACTGGGCATGATGGGAATTGTAGTTCCTGAACAACTGGAGGGCCATAGTTTGAAGACCCATGCACTAGAGCCTAGCTCTAACTTTACGTGGCCTATCTCTTACGTAAACAGCGTAAAAGTACTGCGTTGGCCGGGCGTCGGCATATCTCCTCATTTACATATTCTACGCCGACCGCAATGGAAGCGCCACCTAGCGGCCATCCAAAATATTGCAATCTAAGATAGGACGGCGCAAGCCATCGTATCTTAGATATGTTTAAGCGCATCTCTGTTTGAGCATACGCTTAAACATAGGTCGGCGTAGATTCTGAGTTAGGCCGGCTTATCTACTGATAAGCCGGCCTAACTCTTTCTGAATCTACCTATTGGTGTATCCTGATCCTGTATCTGATTCCTGTTTCTGTTACCCGACCCGGCTTGTCTCTGACGCCTCTGCCTTCTACCTGCATCTGACCCGGCTTGTTTGACCTTGCTCCTGCCTACCTCCCCTGCTACCTCGCTGCCAGCCCAATGCCGACCCGGCCTGCACCTTGACTCCGCTCCTGCCTCCGCTTTGGTTCCTGACGTGCCCACCAGTGTATGACCCGGCCTGCCTGCACCTGCTTCCTCTCCAGTCCTTCTCAGTCCTGCTGTGCACCCATCCATCCGCAACTTCTGCCCTCCTACCTGTGGTGCTCCCGCACTAAGCCGTTTCCGCTATCTGCTGACAGCTGCTCCTGGGCTTCTCCTGCACCGGTGTCCTCCTGCGGTTTCTTTAGAGGTTCCAGCCCAGCAACTTCATCAGCGATCCTGCCAGGCACTCGTGCGACTCTGTACTCTTGCGCTTCCTGTCTGCTCTACCAGGGGCTCGGAGTCAGAGCTGTAAGAGAGGCCGTCCTCCGCACATCAGGCTCTACCGCCAGGGATGTGACAAAGCCCCAGTGTCACATACCTGGATTGCTACGTACACGCGATCGGAATTTCCTTGGGTGGTTTTTCCGTCGGAATTCCGCTCAAGCTTGGCTTGCATACACACGGTCACACAAAAGTTCTCTGAACTTTTGACCCCCAAGAACGGGTACAAGTGACGTACAACACTACGACGAGCCGAGAAAAGTTCAGTGCTTCCGAGCATGCGTCGAATTGTTTCCGAAGCATGCGTCTGAATTTTGCGCCTCGGAATTGCTACAGACGATTGGAATTTTTTTCCGTCTGAAAATTTGAGAACCAGCTCTCAAATTCTTGATGGCGGAAATTCCGACAGGAAAAGTCCGATGGAGCCTACACACAGAATTTCCGACCAAAAGCTCACGTCTGACTTTTCTTGTCGGAAATTCCGACCGTGTGTATGGGGAATTAAAGGAGCTTGAGATGATGAGGGTGGCCTCTTGCACATTTCCCATCAGAGCACCTCTGAAAGTTGAGACAGGGACTGCTAGAGCAATGGAAGGGTGTTGGTGCCAGGAAGCCGGAACCATGGACTTGAACTTGGGGTCAGGTAAGCAGAAGAACGGCAGAAGAACGGCGATTAAGGCACCCCAACTTCACACAGACCACGGGAGAGCCAAGATGGGCCATCAGCTAAGTTCGGTAAAAGTTGAGAAGGAAGGAGCCAAATCAAGAGTAGGAGTAAGGTCAGAGATTAGCAGAGCTTGGCCACATGTTGGGCAACAATGTATAGAACTGATAGGCAAAATTTTGGTCAAGAGTCCAGGCTGAGGTTGGTGACACGGGTAGTTGGCAGACAAAAACAGGCAGAATCACAGAAATAATGGCACCCTAACTTTACACAGACCAGTGGAGAGCCAAGATGGGTCAACGGCTAAGTTCAGTAACAGTTGAGAAGGAAGGAGCCAAATCATGAGTAGGAGTAAGGTCAGATATTAGCAGAGCTTGGCCACATGTTGGGTAACAATGTATAGAACTGATAGGCAACGTTTTGGTCAAGAGTCCAGGCTGAGGTTGGTGATACAGGTAGTTGACAGACAAAAAAAGTCAGAATCACAGAAATAAGGGCACCCTAACTTCACACAGACCAATGTAGAGCCGAGTTTGGTTACAAACCAAGTTCAGTAACAGTTAGGAAGGAAGGAGCCAAATCACGAGTAGGATTAAGGTTGGAGATTAGCAGAGCTTGGCCACGTGCAGGCAACGATGTATAGAGCAACATTTTGGTCAAGAGTCCAGGCTGAAGTCAGTAACACAGGTAGGTGGCAGACAAAAACAGGCAGAAGCACAGAAATAAGGGCACCCTTACTTCACACAGACCAGTGGAGAGCCAAGATGGGTCAACGGCTAAGTTCGGTAACAGTTGAGAAGCAAGAAGTCAAATCACGAGTAGGATTAAGGTCAGAGATTAGCAGGCAAAGATGTATAGAGCTGATAAGGAACATTTTAGTCAAGAGTCCAGGCGGAGGTCGGTAACACAGGTAGGTGGCAGACAAAAACAGGCAGAAGCATAAAAATAAGGGCACCCTAACATCACATAGACCAATGTAGAGCTAAGTTGGGTTACCAGCCAAAATGTTGGTCAAGAGTCCAGGCTGAGGTTGGTGACACAGACAGTTGGCGGACAAACAGGCAGAATCACAGAAATAATGGCACCCTAACTTCACACAGATCATTGGACGGCCGAGTTGGGTTACAAACCAAGTTTGGAAAACAGTTGAGAAGGAAGGAGCTAAATCACGAATAGGATTGAGGTCAGAGAGATTAGCAGAGCTTGGCCACGTGCAGGCAATGATGTATAGAACTGATAAGCAAAATTCTGGTCAAGAGTCCAAGAAGCACAGAAATAAGGGCACCCTTACTTCACACAGACCAATGGAGAGCCGAGTTGAGTTACCAGCTAAATTGGGTAACAGTTGAGAAGGAAGGAACCAAATCATGAGTAGGATTAAGGTCAAAGATTAGCAGAGCTTGGCCACGTGCAGGCAACAATGTATAGAACTGATAAGCAAAATTTTGGTCAAGAGTCCAAGCTGAGGTCGGTAACACAGGTAGGTGGAAGACAAAAACAGGCAGAAGCACAGAAATAAGGGCACCCTAACTTCACACAGACCATTGGAAATCCGAGTTGGGTTACCAGCTAAATTCGGTAACAGCTGAGAAGGAAGGAGCCAAATCTTGAGAAGGATTGAGGTCAGAGATTAGCAGAGCTTGGCCACGTGCAGGCAACGATGTATAGAACTGATAAGCAAAATTTTGGTCAAGAGTGCAAGAAGCACAGAAATAAGGGCACCCTTACTTCACACAGACCAATGGAGAGCCGAGTTGGGTTACCAGCCAAGTTCGGTAACAGTTGAGAAGGAAAGAGCCAAATCATGAGTAGGATTAAGGTCAAAGATTAGCAGAGCTTGGCCACGTTCAGGCAATGATGTATAGACCTGATAGGCAAAATTTTGGTCAAGATTCTAGGCTGAAGTCGGTGACACGGGTAGGTGACAGAATAAAACAGACATAAGCACAAAAATAAGGGCACCCTAACTCTTTACACAGACCAATGGAGAGCAGTCAGGTCACCAGCCAGGTCTGGTAACAGTTGAGAAGGAAGGAGCCAAATCATGAGAAGGATTTAGGTCAAAGATTAGCAGAGGTTGGCAATGCTGGGATCAGGAAAGTAGAAGCACAGAGATGATGGCTCCCTAACGTCACACAGACCAGTGGAGAACCGAGTCAGGTCACCAGTAAAAGGTGAGAAGGATGGCACCGAATTAGGAGTAGCACTGAGGTCAGAGATGAGCAGAGGTTGGCTCTCCCTGCTGATAGTCACTTTCCCTGTCAAGTGTAAAAGAGGAATCACCGCTCTAAGATACTAATCAGAAAGTCTCCTCACCTGACCCAAAGCCATGGGTGCTGGCAATGCATGGAATGATGCAAAATGAAGGAAAAACGTTCTGGACAGCCGGACTCCAAAAATAAATTGCTTTTATTGTAAAATCAAAAAAACACACAAAAAGCATGCCACGGGGTAAAAACTGACGCGTTTCACACCAAACTTTAGTGCTTATTCATAGCTTAACCCCGTCAAGTGTGTACTCTTTCCCTCACCTATACACTAGGAGCAGGGTCTTCAAAATATTGTTTCGGAAGGTGTCTGTCCTCGTTGGTGGTCTTAAAGGAGTCTGTAAAATGTCCTCAAGACTTTTATTGGTGCTCACTGCTCAAAGAGTCTGTTCCTATCCGCAGTCCTCAAGGACGGACTCCTGAAGACTTTCATAAGCGCTCAAGTTTTCTGTCCTCATTTGTGGCCTTCAAGGAGTGTGTACAGACTCCTCAAGACTTTTATTGGTGCTCAAGGAGTCTGTCCTCATTGGTGGTTTTTAAGGAGTCTGTATAATGCCCACAAGACCTTTGATGGTGCTCAAGGAGCTTTTCCTCATTGGTGGTCTTCAAGGAATCTGTAAAATGTCCTCAAGACTTTTATTGGTGATGAAGGAGTCTGTCCTCGTTGGTGGTCTTCAAAGAGTCTGTACAGACTCCTCAAGACTTTTATTGGTGCTCAAAGAGTCTGTCCTCATTGGTGGTCTTCAAGGAGTCTGTAAAATGTCCCCAAGACTTTTATTGGTGCACAAGGAGCTTGTCCTCATTGGTGGTCTTCAAGGAGTCTGTAAAATGTCCCCAAGACTTTTTTTGGTGCACAAGGAGCTTGTCCTCATTGGTGGTCTTCAAGGAGTCTGTAAAATGTCCCCAAGACTTTTATTGGTGCTAAAGCAGCTTGTCCTCATCGTCAGTCCTCAGGCTTGTGTCTTAAAGGAGTCTGTAAAATGTCCTCAAGACTTTTATTGGTGCTAACTGCTCAAAGAGTCTGTTCCTATCCGCAGTCCTCAAGGACTAAGCGATCAAGGTGTCTGTCCTCATTTGTGGCCTTCATGGAGTGTGTACAGACTCCTCAAGACTTTTATTGGTGCTCAAGGAGTCTGTCCTCATTGGTGGTCTTCAAGGAGTCTGTATAATGTCCCAAAGACTTTTATTGGTGCTCAAGGAGTTTGTCCTCATTGGTGGTCTTCAAGGAGTCTGTACAGACTCCTCAAGACTTTTATTGGTGCTCAAAGAGTCTGTCCTCATTGGTGGACTTCAAGGAATCTGTAAAATGTCCCCAATACTTTTATTGGTGCACAAGGAGCTTGTCCTCATTGGTGGTCTTCAAGGAGTCTGTATAATGTCCCAAAGACTTTTATTGGTGATCAAGGAGTCTGTCCTCATTGGTGGCCTTCAAGGAATCTGTAAAATGTCCTCAATACTTTTATTGGTGATCAAGGAGTCTGTCCTCGTTGGTGGTCTTCAAAGAGTCTGTACAGACTCCTCAAGACTTTTATTGGTGCTCAAAGAGTCTGTCCTCATTGGTGGTCTTCAAGGAGTCTGTAAAATGTCCCCAAGACTTTTATTGGTGCACAAGGAGCTTGTCCTCATTGGTGGTCTTCAAGGAATCTGTAAAATGTCCCCAAGACTTTTATTGGTGCTCACTGCTCAAAGAGTCTGTTCCTATCTGTAGTCCTCAAGGACGGACTCCTGAAGAATTTCATAAGCGCTCAAGGTGTCTGTCCTCATTTGTGGCCTTCAAGGAGTGTGTACAGACTCCTCAAGACTTTTATTGGTGCTCAAGGAGTTTCTCCTCATTGGTGGTCTTTAAGGAGTCTGTATAATGCCCCCAAGACTTTTATTGGTGATCAAGGAGCTTGTCCTCATTGGTGGTCTTCAAGGAGTGTATACAGACTCCTCAGGACTTTTAGGGATATGATGGTAGAATCAGATCATTTTTGAGGATGAACCTAAAAAAAAAAATAAAGCAGATACAGATAAAAAATATTGAATTGTAACATGTTAAAGCTTCTATGAGATTTTTTGGTTGGATTTCCATACGCCGTTCAGTACTTTAATAGTTCAGCGAGAGTCTGCGGGAAGGCTGCCAGTTCAGGGAACAGAGGAGGTCACGAGCCATCGTCATTCTGCTTATTACCCCAGAAATATGCAAGGCCTGAGCCAGACCCCTCCATTCCAGGCCGGGGTGGAGGAACTCATATATCATGCATGCACTATGAAATCATGAGGAATATGCAAAACTCGTCTTCTGCACTCATCATACCCCATGGCTCTCATGTGGTGGGAAACAGCAGCTGCCAATACACTATGTGGAGGGGGGGACGGAGGGGTCCTCTGAAGGTATAGTTGCTGGTTTTATTTTTTGTTAGTGACCCCGGCAAATAGGCCACATTCACACCCAGGGCCGATCCTAGGGTCACAGGCGCCTGGGTGCAGAAATATTTCTGGCGCCCCACATGGGCGTGGTCATTTTACTAACTCCTCCCCTTTACAAATGTTTCTATGGCAATGACTCAACCACAGAGATGCTCCCCCACAAAGTTTTCATTACCCTGGGATCCTTACATGATCTCTTACCAATAAACAAAATACAGGAAGAGAAGCAGAGTACTTTATTGGGACCTGGAGGGGGACCTCTAATGGACACAGAGAGGGCTTCTGTTAGAGAGTCTGTTAGATGTTCGGCGCCCCCACCTCTGCAGGTGCCTGGGTGCAATGCACCCTGTGCACCATGCATAGGATCGGCCCTGTTCACACCTGCGAATGGGCCCAACAGTGTTTACGTGTGGGAACCACATTGGGGCTCAAGGAGTTTGTTCTCATCAGTCCTCAAGGATTGACTCCTGAAGACTTTCATGAGCGCTCAACGAGTCTGTCATCATTGGTGGTCTTCAAAGAGTCAGTGCAAACTCCTCAAGACTTGTATTGGTGCTCAAAGAGTCTTTCCTAGTTGGTGGTCTTCAAGGAGTCTGAAAATTGTCCTCAAGACTTTTATTGGTGCTCAAGGAGTCTCTCCTCGTTGGTGGTCTTCAAGGAGTCTGTCCTCTTCGGCAGTCTTCAAGGAGCCTGTCCTCTTCGACCGTCTTCAAGGACTGACTCCTGAAGACTTTCATGAGCACTCAACGAGTCTGTCCTCATTGGTGCCCTCCAAAGAGTCTGTGCAAACTCCTCAAGACTTGTATTGGTGCTCAAGGAGTGGTCTGTCCTTGTTGGTGGTACTCAAGACTTCCATTGGTGCTCACTCTTCTTCGGCAGTTTCAAGAACTGACTCGTGAAGACCCCTGAAATATGCAAGGCTTGAGCCAGACCCCTCCATTCCAGGCCGGGGTGGAGGAACTCATATATCATGCATGCACCATGAAATCACAAGGAATATGCAAAACTTGTCTTCTGCACTCATCATACCCCATGGCTCTCATGTGGTGGGAAACAGCAGCTGCCAATCAAAATGTAGAAGGGGGGGGGTCCTCTGAAAATGGGGTACAGTTGCTGGTTTTATTTTTTTAGTGACCCCGGCAATTAGGCCACATTCACGAATGAGACCAACAGTGTTTACGTGTGAGAATCCCAGTGGTGCTCAAGGAGTTTGTCCTCATCAGTCCACCACCAAATTCCCCCTCCTAGTACACATCTTCTCCCCCCTTACCTCAAATCCCCCCCCCAGAAAACAAATTCCCCCAAATCCCCCCCCCAGAAAACAAATTCCCCCAAATCCCCCCCCCCCAGAAAACAAATTCCCTCTCCCAAATTCCCCCTCCTAGTACACATCTTCTCCCCCCTTACCTCAAATCCCCCCCCAGAAAACAAATTCCCCCAAATCCCCCCCCCCAGAAAACAAATTCCCTCTCCCAAATTCCCCCTCCTAGTACACATCTTCTCCCCCCTTACCTCAAATCCCCCCCCAGAAAAAAAATTACCTCTCCCAAATTCCCCCTCCTAGCACAAAATCTTCTCCCCCCCTGCTTTATGCAAATCACTATTCTTACCCCCCCCCTACCCCCCACTACCAAATTCCCCCTCCTAGTACACATCTTATCCCCCCTTACCTCAAATCCCCCCTCCCAGAAAACAAATTCCCCCAAATCCCCCCTCCCAGAAAACAAATTCCCCCAAATCCCCCCTCCCAGAAAACAAATTCCCCCAAATCCCCCCTCCCATAAAACAAATTCCCCCAAATTCCCCCTCCTAGTACACATCTTATCCCCCCTTACCTCAAATCCCCCCCCAGAAAAAAAATTACCTCTCCCAAATTCCCCCTCCTAGCACAAAATCTTCTCCCCCCCTGCTTTATGCAAATCACTATTCTTACCCCCCCCTACCCCCCACTACCAAATTCCCCCTCCTAGTACACATCTTATCCCCCCTTACCTCAAATCCCCCCTCCCAGAAAACAAATTCCCCCAAATCCCCCCTCCTAGTACAAAATCTCCCCCCCCCCCCCGCTTTACGCAAATCACTATTCTTACCCCCCCACACTACCAAATTCCCCCTTCTAGTACGCACCGATGGGCAGAGATAGGGGGCACTGATAGGTGGCACTGATATGCAGCACTGCTAGGTATCGATAGACGGCACTGATGGGCACTGAAAGGCTGCACTGATGGGTACTTATGGGTGGCACTGATAGACAACACTGCTGGGCACTGATGGGAAGCACTTATAGGCATCATTGATGGGCACTGATGGGAAGCACTGATAGGCAGCATTGATGGGCACTGATAGGCAGCACTGATAGGCATCATTGATGGGCACTGATGGGAAGCACTGATAGGCAGCATTGATGGGCACTGATGGGCACTGATAGGCAGCACTGATAGGCATCATTGATGGGCACTGATGGGAAAGCATTGATGGGCACTGATGGCTGGCACACATCTACAGTATATATAATATATTTGAGTTTCACTTTTTGAATTGAATTACTGAAAAAAATTTTTTTTAGATATTCGAATCTTTTGAGACTCGGCTTTATAAAGTCCGTCTTATCTCTCAGAATTTTCTTCACTTTCCCTTTAAATGGAAACAAGTTCCTCATAAGAGATACAATGTTTCCATCCCCGGAGAATATTCGGCGTGTCCCCCTCCCCTCCCCCCCCCCCCGGGTCACAAATCTTCTATTAGAAAAGCGAAATTCGAAGAACAATCTATCAAAACGTCCCGTCCGTCAGTGGGCGTGGCCTGTCCCCGATCGGAGCGCGCCAATATATTATGTGCTCAGATTATTTAATCGCTTGAAGAAAAAATAGGCTTTCATCCGGGGGGGGGGGGGGGGGGGGGGGGGGAGTCGATCCTAATAAAAGGCAGGCTCGGCACAGAGTTTCACCCCCCAGGCTGCGTTCTCAGGACCGCCGTCCAACTTCCGAGGGCCATGAATTGCGTGTCCTCGCGTGTGCCCAGACACGGGGGGGGGAGAGGAAATCCGCCGTGTGCGTCCGCCCCGAATCCTAACATTAGCATATGAGCACCAAATATTCTCCAATAAGAAGGTGGGTGGAGCCTGCTGAGGCCCCTCCTACAGCTCCCCCCTCTGCACAGCCCAGTAATGATGTCACGGCTACTTTTGCAAGGTAATATCTGGGTTTGCAGAGGCATTTGGTGCTCATAAAGGGGATTCATACCCTCGGCGGGTGTGGAGGAAAGGATTTAGCCGCTTGCCAACCGAGCTTCAGCCGGGAGAGACGGCTACAGCGTGGTTGTCCGGTCCTGGGGGGACGTCTGTTGGTGGGGGAGGGGCGCGCTCTGTGATTGGTGAATTCTTCGGATACAACTGATTACAGATCGAGGTAAAGGGCCAATCACAGCGCATCCCATGTACACAAATGTCAGCATTTCCTTTCCTCAGCGCTGTCCCTGTGTGAGGGAAGGAAAGACGATAAACGCCGATCCTCTGAGAGCCAAACATTTACACTGATTATCAGTGCAGCCTCATCAGTGCCCATCAGTGCAGCCTCATCAGTGCCCACCAGTGCAGCCTCATCAGTGCCCATCAGTGCAGCCTCGTCAGTGCCCATCAGGGCAGTCTCATCAGTGCCCATCAGTTCAGACTCATCAGTGCCCATCAGTGCAGGCTCATCAGTGCAGCCTCATCAGTGCCCATCAGTGCAGCCTCATCAGTTCCCATCAGTGTATCCTCATCAGTGCCCATCAGGGCAGTCTCATCAGTGCCCATCAGTTCAGACTCATCAGTGCCCATCAGTGCAGGCTCATCAGTGCAGTCTCATTAGTGCCCATCAGTGCAGCCTCATCAGTGCCCATCAGTGTATCCTCATCAGTGCCCATCAGTGCCCTTTTTAGGTTATTCTTATTTTTCTTGTTTGATATTAGTGTTCTGCTTTTTATTTATTTATTGTTTTAGTTTGTTTGTTAGGTAATAGTGTTCAGCTTTTTATTTTATTTATTGTTATTTTTTGTTTGTTTGTTTTCATTATTATTATTTCATTATTATTTAGTTAATTTTTTTGTTGATGTTTTTGTTTGTTATTAGTGATAGTGATATTTATTTTTTGTATTTGATATTTTTTATGATTATTGTTGTTGCATGTTATTAGTGTTCTGCTGTCTATTTCATTTTCTTTTTAGTTTCTTTGTTTGTTTTTTTATTAGTGTTCCGTTATTTTTTATTTTTAGTTATTTTCTTGTTTGATTTTATTACTAGTGCTCAGCTTTTCTTTTTCTTTTTTCTTTTTCTTTTTGTTATCAGTGTTCTGCTTTTTTAGTTTATTTATTGTATAATTATTTGTTTGTTATTTTTCTTTTGTTTGTTATTAGTGTTCTGCTATTTGTATTTAATTATTTATTTATGTATTTGCTGTGTGTTTTTCTTTCTTTCTGTTTCTTTCTATTATCGGGATGCCAGGATAATGAATGTCGTTTTGTACCAGTCGGCATCATTATCACCATTGTAACCCAAAAACAAAGTAACAAGAAAATATTTTTTTTTTCCCCCAACCAGAACCAACTTTCAGCAGTCACAGATGATAGACAGATAGAGGGGACGGGAAGGTGAAGTGGATGATATTTATTATTTTTATTATTATTTTTAAGAAAAATGTATTATTATTTTTTTATTATTATTATTTATGTATTGGCTTTGTGTTTTTTATTTTATTAATGTTCTGCTTTTTTATTTTATTTATTGTTTTTTTTCTTGTTATTTATTATTACAAATATGTATTATAATTTTTTTATTATTATTGTTTATGTATTTGCTTTGTGTTTTTTATTTTATTAATGTTCTGCTTTTTTATTTTTATTTTTATTTTATTTATTTTTTTGTTATTTATTATTAGAAATATTTATTATAATTTTGTTTTATTATTATTATTTATGTATTTGCTGTGTGTTTTTTATTTTATTAATATTCTGCTTTTTTATTTTATTTATTGTTTTTTTTCTTGTTATTTGTTATTAGAAATATTTATTATTTTTTTTATTATTATTATTATTATTTATGTATTTGCTGTGTGTTTTTTATTACTGTTCTTCTTTTTTATTTTTATTTATTGTTTTTTTTTTTGTTATTTATTATTAGAAATATTTATTATACTTTTTTATTATTATTTATGTATTTGCTGTGTGTTTTTTATTTTATTAATGTTCTGCTTTTTTATTTTATTTATTGTTTGTTTTATTATTTATTATTAGAAATATTTATTATAATTTTTTTATTATTATTATTTATGTATTTGCTTAGTGTTTTTTATTTTATTAATGTTCTGCTTTTTTTTGTTATTTATTATTAGAAATATTTATTATAATTTTATTATTATTATTATTTATGTATTTGCTGTGTGTTTTTATTTTATTAATGTTCTGCTTTTTTATTTTATTTATTATTATTTTTTTGTTATTTATTATTAGAAATATTTATTATATTTTTTTTTATTATTATTTATGTATTTGCTGTGTGTTTTTTTTATTTTATTAATGTTCTGCTTTTTTTTTTGTTATTTATTATTAGAAATATTTATTATATTTTTTTTTATTATTATTTATGTATTTGCTGTGTGTTTTTTATTTTATTAATGTTCTGCTTTTTTATTTTATTTATTGTTTTTATTATTATTATTATTATTATTATTATTATTATTATTATTAGAAATATTTATTAGAATTTTTTATTATTATTATTTATGTATTTGCTGTGTGTTTTTTATTTTATTAATGTTCTGCTTTTTTTTCTATTTATTGTTTTTTGTTATTTATTATTAGAAATATTTATTATAATTTTTTTATTATTATTATTATTTATGTATTTGCTGTGTGTTTTTTATTTTATTTATTGTTTTTTTTTTTGTTATTTATTATTAGAAATATTTATTATCATTTTTTTATTATTATTATTTATGTATTTGCTGTGTGTTTTTTATTTTATTAATGTTCTGTTTTTTTATTTTATTTATTGTTTTTTTTTGTTATTTATTATTAGAAATATTTATTATTATTTTTTTTTATTCATTTTTTTATGTAGCACCTTCAATTTACACAGCACAGTCCATCTTATACATTCACATTAGTCCCTGTCCCCAGGAGCTTACAATCTAAGGTCCGTATCTCACATACATATCCATATAGTAATTTAGCCAGGAGCCAATTGTCCTACCAACAAGTCTCTGGATTGAGGGAGGAACCTCACGCAAGGACATGCAAACTCCATGCAGATAGTGTCCTGGCCTGGATTCAGACTGAGGACCCCCGGTGCTATGCGAAGATTTTTTGCCGACCGGTATGACACGGACTAGGTGGCACAAATTGGCAAAGCCTCGTGCCCTTCCATTCTCCCGGGTGGGTAGGGTGCCGGCTGGAGGTTTCAGGAGAGACAGATGTTAGAGTGCAAAAGACATGGAAATCAATGCGGCTCAGAAATGCTCCGGAGCAGAGACTTGGGGAGAAGCCAAGTAACGTGTTTGAAGAACCCCCCGAGGAGGAATACATCAAGATATCCTGACTTCCTACACCCCTGCGGTGCCGGAGCCCACGGTGACCTCCTATGCCTGGTACACCCCTGTGGTGCCAGAGCCCCACGGTGACCTCCTATGCCTGGTACACCCCTGTGGTGCCGGAGGCCCATGGTGACCTCCTATGCCTGGTACACCCCTGTGGTGCGGTGGCCCACTGTGACCTTCTATGCCTGGTACACCCCTGTGATGCCGGAGCCCACGGTGACCTCCTATGCCTGGTACACCCCTGTGGTGCCGGAGCCCACGGTGACCTCCTATGCCTGGTATACCCGTGTGGTGCCGGAGCCCCACGGTGACCTCCTATGCCTGGTACACCCCTGTGGTGCCGGAGGACCATGGTGATCTCCTATGCCTGGCACACCCCTGTGGTGCCGGAGGCCCACGGTGACCTTCTATGCCTGGTATACCCCTGTGGTGCCGGAGCCCACGGTGACCTCCTATGCCTTGTACACCCCTGTGGTGCGGTGGCCCACTGTGACCTCCTATGCCTGGTACACCCCTGTGGTGCCAGAGCCCACGGTGACCTCCTATGCCTGGTACACCCCTGTGGTGCCGGAGCCCCGCGGTGACCTCCTATGCCTGGTACACCCCTGTGGTGCCGGAGCCCACGGTGACCTTCTATGCCTGGTACACCCCTGTGGTGGCGGAGCCCACGGTGACCTCCTATGCCTGGTACACCCCTGTGGTGCCGAAGCCCACGGTGACCTCCTATGCCTGGTACATTCCTGTGGTGCCGATGGCCCACGGTGACCTCCTATGCCTGGCACACCCCTGTGGTGCCGGAGCCCACGGTGACCTCCTATGCCTGGCACACCCCTGTGGTGCCGGAGCCCACGATGACCTCCTATGCCCCTCAACATCATTGCAAGACCTTTATTCTTGGGACTTACATGGGTTGTCCTGGGTGCTGAGGAAGGCAAGGGGTTAACGATCTTATCGAATGTCGGTGATGACGTGTCATTCCCCAGGTCCCAATTAAAACCGTAGCCTGAAGACGTATCAGAGGGAAGGTGTCACCTGGAGTCATCGTTCGTTCCTTTGTTAGATCGGTTCAGACAGCTTGCAGGGTGGAAGGAAAGGAGCATGGAGCTTCGGGGGCTGCCGTGTGCCAAGGAATCCACCTCCCCTAAGACGGCACCATCAACAGGCTTTGCCAAAATTAGAACATCATCCAACGAGATTAGAGAGTCAACGAGAACCCGGCCACCAAAATTTCATAGACACTCCGCGTCGTTTTCAAACCAATGCTTTCAGTTAAAATAGTGCCACCATAAAGGTCACCGGTCAGGAAAGTCCATTTTTAGGGTGACAACCCTTCATCCATGTCCCCCTATGGCGCTCCTCTGTTGTCATCTTCTGATGGAGACTAGAAAGAGCCATGTCAACACACGTGGCATGGCCCACTGTTGTCAATGTGAGGAAACCAACCCTGAAAAGTGCCAGGTAGCCATCACATGCATGTGGACCTCCGGGCTCAAGGAATGTTCTTTTATAGGGTGACAACTCTTTTTGTCCATGTCTGGGAATTGTGCTCATACGTTGTGACCCTGCCAACACACATGGCATGGTGGTCCACTGTTGTCAACATCAGGAAACCTACCCCGAGAGGTGCCATGTGGCCAACACTAGATGCATGTGGACCTCAAGGTGGAAGAAATGTCCTTTTATAGGGTGGCAACACTTTGTCCATATCTCCCAATTGTGCTCCCGCATTGTCCCCTCTGTCACATGGTCTTCTGATGGAGACTACAAGTGGCCGTTTCAATACACGTGGCATGGTTCAATATTGTCACCATTGGGCAACCCACCCTGAGAAGCACCATGTAGCCACCACTAGATGCATGCGGACCTCAAGGCTTAAGGAATGTAATTTTATAGAGTGACAACTCTTTGTCCATGTCTCCCAATTGTGCTCCTGCATTGTCCCCCTGTCAACTCACGTGGCATGGTCCACTGTTGTCACCATCAGGAAATCCACCCTGAGAAGCACCATGTAGCCACCACTATATGCATGTGGACCTCCAGGCTCAAGGAATGTCCTTTTATAGGGTGACAACTCTTTGTCCATGTCTGGAAATTGTGCTTGTACGTTGTGAGCCTGCCAACTTAGATGGCATGGTGGTCCACTGTGGTCAACATCAGGAAACCTACCCCGAGAAGTGCCATGTGACTAACACTAGATGCATGTGGACCTCAAGGTGGAAGGAATGTCCTTTTATAGGGTGGCAACTCTTTGTCCATATCTCCCAATTATAGTCCTGCATTGTCACCCTGTGACATGCTCTTCTGATTGAGACTACGAGTGGCCATTTCAACACACGTGGCATGGTCCACTGTTGTCACCGTCAGGAAACCCACCCTGAGGAGTGCCATGTAGCCACCACTAGATTCACGAGGACCTCCAGGCTCAAGGAATGTCCTTTTATAGGGTGACAACTCTTTGTCCATGTCTGGGAATTGTGCTTATACGTTGTGACCCTGCCAACATACATGGCATGGTGGTCCACTGTGGTCAACATCAGGAAACCTACCCCGAGAAGTGCCATGTAGCCAACACTAGATTCACGAGGACATCAAGGCTCAAGGAATGTCCTTTTAAAGGGTGATAACTCTTTTGTCCATATCTCCCAATTGTGCTTCTGAATTGTCCCCCTGTCAACACACGTGGCATGGTCCACTGTTGTCACCGTCAGGAAACCCACCCTGAGAAGTGCCATGTGACCAACACTAGATGCATGTGGACCTCAAGGCTCAAGGAATGTCTTTTATAGAGTGATAACTCTTTTGTCCATATCTCCCAATTGTGCTTCTGAATTGTCCCCCTGTCAACACAAGTGGCATGGTCCACTGTTGTCACTGTCAGGAAACCCACCCTGAGGAGTGCCATGTAGCCACCACTAGATTCATGAGGACCTCAAGGCTCAAGGAATGTCCTTTTATAGGGTGACAACTGTTTGTCCCTGTCTCCCAGTTGTGCTCCTGCATTGTCCCCTCTGTCACATGGTCTTCTGATGGAGACTACGA
Source organism: Rana temporaria (assembly GCF_905171775.1). Lineage (NCBI taxonomy): Eukaryota > Metazoa > Chordata > Amphibia > Anura > Ranidae > Rana > Rana temporaria. The sequence goes on from NC_053497.1 coordinate 1,669,981, forward strand.
GTGGCCGTTTCACCGGCCATATATAATGTCGCCTGTCTCCGCCCCCCACGTATAATTGCTGCCATCTCTCCTGAAGAAGCGGCACGATGCGTCCCGGGCTCATCCATTTCCTGCTCGTCTATTGCTTTATAATTGGATTATAAAATATCATCTGTGCCTCGCGGGGGGGGGGGGGGGGGGCAGGACTTGCGCTCGCTACTTTTATTTTTTTCCGGTATAAAGTGCTCCATTCGATTCGCCGTCCGTTTTAACCCATTCATGGAGCCGGTACGAGGACGGCGCCGGATACCGTATCACTTTGCAGCGCGCCGATCATTTTTTTTTTTCCCTTTCCCATCCAAACCGACCACGATGGACGGCGAGATGGTTGGGAGGAGAGGGGGGAGAAAATAACGCCATTCTTTCCAGCAGCATCAGCAGCTTCTCAAAGTCAGACGGTCTCTTCCAGGATGAATCGGGCGCAGCGGCGGCGGTGACACCGGGGTTATTAGCCCGCGGCAGCTGTCTGTCTTTTAATAACTCCCCTTCCCAGGGAGCTCCGAGCCGAGGATTACTTCAGGAGGAGCTTTATTAATAGATAAGTCCGAGTCCGCGACAAAAAAAAAAAAAAACACGCAGATGCGGATTACCTGATTGGTCGCCGCTTTTATTAAAATAGGACACTCCTGGATACAATGTAACAAAAAAAAACAATCAATTCTTCCTCTGAGATTAATACAAAAAGCAAAAAAAAATGATAAAAAATAAAATTAAAATAATAATAAATAATAATAAAAAAAAGATAACCAATCTGCTCAGTGCGCCCGCGTTTTTTTTTTTTTCACGCCTGTGTTCGACCGTTTAATACCGGCCACTGTCACCCACTTCCTGCCCAGGCCAATTTTTAGCATTTAGAGCTGTCACACTTTGAATGACAATTTTGTGCTATCGTAACCACTGTACACATATGACATTTTTATTTTATTTTTTTTCCACACAAATAGAGCTTTCTTCTTTTCAATAGAAGCCCAAAAAAAAAAAAAAAACATAAATACTTTTCTTTTAAAAAAAATTCCATCGTTTTTTGTTTATTTAGTTAACAAAAAATTAAGTCAAAAATGTAGAACATGTAAAAAAAACAAAGAAAGGCAGAATGTGAATATTAATAAAAAAAAAAACAATAATGCAGAACATGTATAAAAAAAAAAAAAAAAAAACAAAAAAAAAAAAAATGCAGAACCTGTATACAAAACAAAAACAAAAATGCAGAACATGTATTAAAAAAAAATATGCAGAACATGTATAAAAAAAAATATAGAACATGAATAAAAAAAAAAACAATAATGCAGAACATGTATAAAAAAAACACAAAAAACATAATAAAAAAAATGCAGAACATGTATACAAAACAAAAAAAAAATGCAGTACATGTATAAAAAAATAAATAAATGCTTTTCTTTTAAAAAAAATCCATAGTTTTTTGTTTATTTACTTAACAAAAAATCTAATCAAAAATGTAGAACATGTAAAAAAACAAAAATGCAGAACATGAATAATAAAAAAAAATAATAATGCAGAACATGTATAAAAAAAACCCACAGAAAACATAATAAAAAAAATGCAGAACATGTATACAAAACAAAAACAAAAATGCAGAACATGTATTTAAAAAAAAAAAGCAGAACATGTATAAAAAAAAAATATAGAACATGAATAAAAAAAAAAAAAAACAATAATGCAGAACATGTATAAAAAAAACCCCACAAAAAAAACATAATAAAAAAAATGCAGAACATGTTGTATACATTTTAAACAAAAACGAAAATACAGTACATGTATAAAAAAAAAAATGCAGAACATGAATAAAAATAATTAAAAAAAAAAACAATAATGCAGAACATGTATAAAAAAAACAAAAAAAACAGAAAAAATAAATGCAGAACATGTACAGCAATTTATAAAAAAACAAAAACGAAAAACAGAAAACTTAACAAAAAAAAAAACACAGAACATGTATATATATAAAACAACTGAAAACATAACAAAAATAAATAAACAAAAACAAAAATGCAGAGCATGTATCAAAAAAAGTATAGATAAATGAACTCGATTGAATGCTTGGTCTTTTTTCTGCTGCTACTTTTCGATGTTTCTATGAAAATTATTCCTGGTACTGAAAAAAAAAAATCGTCAGCTAGAAATAGCGTCTTCGGATCACGTGACAGCCAATTGCCAGTCCTTCTTGCCCACCAGGCGTTAAGAACGTTTGCCCAAAAAAAATTGGGCATGGTTTGTTTGCATTAAATAAAATGTTAGTATATTTGTCCTAAAAATATGCGTTTAAAAAAATGACTGTGCAAACGTCATGCAACGCAAAAAAAATGCTGCTACCGCTATCTTATTCTCCAGGTCGTCCGCTTTCAGAAAATATATAGGGCCAGATTCATGTACTTTTACGGCGGCGTAACGTATCCCGTTTACGTTACACCGCCGCAAGTTTTCATCATAAGTGCTTGATTCACAAAGCACTTGCCTGTAAACTTGCGGCGGCGTAGCGTAAAGCCGTCCGGCGCAAGCCCGCCTAATTCAAATGGGGCGTGTACCATTTAAATTAGGCGCGTTCCCGCGCCGAATGTACTGCGCATGCTCCGTTTTGAAATTTCCCGCCGTGCTTTGCGCTAAATGACGTCGCCCCGACGTAATGTTTTGAACGGCGACGTGCGTTACGTCCTTTCCTATTCACGGACGACTTACGCAAAAAATAATAATTTGAAATTCGACGCGGGAACGACGGCCATACTTTAACATGGGCTGTCTATTGTTACACCACCTCAATAGCAGCCGTAACTTTGTGACGGGAAAAGCCGACAGGCGACGACGTAAGAGAATGCGACGAACGCGCGTACCTTCGTGGATCGCCGTAAACAGCTAATTTGCATACCCGACGTGGAAAACAACGCGATCTCCACCCAGCGGGCGCCGAAGTATTGCATCCTAAGATCCGAAGGCGTACGCCTGTCGGATCTTAGCCAGAAGCCGTCGTATCTTGTTTGAGAATTCCAAATAAAGATACGACGCGGCAAATTTGAAAATACGCCGGAGTATCAGCAGATATCAGCAGATACTCCGGCGTACTTCTTCTCTGAATCTGGCCCATACTTTTTGGGGTATTTACAGTCATTTCTAGCAAAAAAAAAATGCTGATTTTTGCAAAAAAATAAAAAAATCTGCTCTGGTACACAAGTGGTTAACGATCACAGAGTTGCATTCATTTGTATCTTTTATATCTAATTAATTATTAATTGGCATCTTAATTGCTATTTTTTTATATCTGTCTGGAGTCCTTGTTTTCCGATCACTTTGAAACGTTCGGAAGCCTGCCGGCGTTCTCCAGCGTCTGACAAGGTCCTTCGTCCTCGTCACCTGAAGCTGTCCGGGTCAGACTGTCTGTGATCCACCCCCGAGGTCATCCATCCCGACATGACAGCGACTTTCTGAAAAAAAGCCGTAATCACCAGAGACAAGCGACGTGTTTGCAGGATTCGGGGCCCCGCGCCTCCCTGACGGCGTTAGATAAGCGCAGACATCGAAAAAATACAAAATAACGTGTTTTTTTTCTTCCCGTGCGCGGCGTGAGACGGAGCTGGGGGCTACTTATTCACAGGGAAGGCGGTCGTACGACTACTGAGATAAGTAAAGGCTCCGGGCCCCAACTGGGGACAAAGAGACTCTTCAGATCTGCGCGGGAGAAAACGGGTTTATGTGAGGAGAACGTCGGCTTTTAGGTTAACTTGTTGCTTGCCGGCGGGAAGGACAATGTGTTTTCTAAGGTACTTAAGGAACAGAGACTTCTCAACTACGTTTTTGGGGTCTATCAATAAAAAAATGAATTAGCAGAGCTCCTTCGTCCAACCAATCTGTATGTACGTTCTGAGAACCGGGCGAAAAAAAAAAAACGAATGTTCTTTAGGCTATTTTCACTTCTGAACGAATGTGCTTTTATAAATGGCAGTCGGAATGAGCCGGCGGTTGGATCTATATCTAGGTTCAGATACAACCTTGGCTGTTTGAGCCTTCAGGTGAACTCCAGAACTGTAGCCTGTTCGGCTCCTTGAAAAATAATTCATACCCCCTTAAAATTTTCCACATTTTGTCATGTTACAAGTCTTAAGGCGTCCTTAGGAAGACCCCAACTTTGGGGGGTTTGTAGCCAAAGTCCTACTCCACCATTGGTCTACCACCTATGCTTCCAGAGATACGAGGGCTCCTTGGGCAGCCTGTCAGAAGCTACATTCCTGCCCCACAACCACTAGGCCAGGGTTGTAGGGTAGAGGCCCTTGTCCTCATCAACATGGAGGCAGGGTGCTTTGCTGAGGGGGTCCTACATCCCTGCCCCACAACCACTGGGCCAGGGTTGTGGGATAGAGGCCCTTGTCCTCATCAACATGGAGGCAAGGTGCAATGCTGAGGGGGTCCTTTATCTCTGCCCCACAACCACTGGGCCAGGGTTCTGGGGAAGAAGTCCTTGTCCTCATCAACACAAAGGCAAGGTGCTTTGCTGAGGGGGTCCTACATCCCTGCCCCACAACCACTAGGCCAGGGTTGTGGGGTAGAGGCCCTTGTCCTCATGAACATGGAGGCAAGGTGCTTTGCTGAGGGGGTCCTACACCCCTGCCCCACAACCCCTGGGCCAGGATGGTGGGGAAGAGGCCCCTGTCCTCATCAACATGGAGGCAAGGTGCTTTGCTGAGGGGATCCCATCTGGCAAGGCACCCCCTCCATGTTGAGGGTAGGGGGCCTGGTATGGTTTTGGTGAAGGGGGCACATGCTTTTTTTTTTGTGGGAGCCCCCTTTAAAATCCATAATGTCCTCCCGTTAGGGTTCATATCTACGTGAAGTTTTATTAGGCAGATCACGATTTACAATAAAAACGCAGCGGGACTCGATTCATGCCATGCAGCCCAACATAAGGAAGTAAAAAAAGATGGAGACAGACGTGACTGCCGCCCTACCAGAGATATGAATGTATTGTAATAATGCAACAAATCACCAATCTGTCTTTTCCAGAGGAGCTGAACGGCTGGAGCAGCCTCGACGTTGCCCATTAACAGCGAGAGCTAAAGCTTGATAGCGGAATATTAAGCCATTTATATATCGGGGGAATGGGAGCTCATTAAGACGGCAGCATGCCAACCTTAAGCTCTTCTGACGTCAAGTCATTTTTTTTTTTTCCGGCATCCCGCTAGACGGCTCAGCCCCGTAAGGAGCGTTACAAAAAAAAATGTAATCAAACGATTTGTTTAATGCGGGAAGAACGACGCAATATTTCATCGCGTTTGTTTAGAAAGCCGCTGATCTGATGTGTCCACCAGAAAAGTCATGAGATGGAAACTACGATTGGGCGATCGGGAGCGTCCGCGGACGTCCTCCAGAAACCACGCCCCCCTCCCCACCCACGTGCCCCCCTGGGGGGAGCTTATCTGATTCACGTCCTTGGGACGCAGCTGATCACAGTGAAGGGCCAATCACAGCCGATCGCATGTCAACACACTTGCTGGTTTTCGGCGATCCTTTCCTCACACGCAGTCACATGGCGAGAGGAGAGGAGGTAACCCATACTGTTGACAGGGGACACCTATCAGTCCATTAGTGCCAATCAGTGCTGCCTATCAGTGCCCAACAGTGTCACATATCAGTGCCTCCTCATCAGTGCTGCCTATCAGTGGCAATTAGTGCTGCGTATCAGTGTGCAATACTGCCGCCTATCAATGCCCATCAGTGCCACCTATCAGTGCCCAACAGTGTCACATATCAGTGCTTCCTCATTGGCGCCACCTATCAGTGGCAATCAGTGCTGCCCATCAGTGCCACATATCGGTGCCCATCAATGCTGCCTATCAGTGCCCAACAGTGTCACTTATCAGTGCCTCCTCATCAGTGCCACCAATTCAGTGCCAATCATTGCTGACTACCAGTGCCCATTACTGCCGCCTATCAATGCCCATCAGTGCCCAACAGTGTCACATTTCAATGCCTCCTCATCAGTGCCACCTATCAGTGTCAATCAGTGCCTCCTATCAGGGCCCAACAGTGTCACATATCAGTGCCACCTATCAGTGACAATTAGTGCTGCGTATCAGTGTCCAATACTGCCGCCTATCAATGCCTATCAGTGCCCAACAGTGTCACATATCAGTGCTTCCTCATCAGCACCACCTATCAGTGCCCATCAATGCTGCCTATCAGTGCCACATATCGATGCCCATCAATGCTGCCTATCAGTGCCCAACAGTGTCACTTATCAGTGCCTCCTCATCAGTGCCACCTATCAGTGCCAATCATTGCTGACTACCAGTGCCCATTACTGCCGCCTATCAATGCCCATCAGTGCAGCCTATCAGTGCCCAACAGTGTCACATTTTAATGCCTCCTCATCAGTGCCACCTATCAGTGGCAATTAGTGCTGCGTATCAGTGTCCAATAGTGATGCCTATCAATGCCCATCAGTGCCACCTATCAGTGCCAAACAGTGTCACATATCAGTGCTTCCTCATATTAGTGGCAATCAGTGCCACCTATCAGTGCCCATTAATGCTGCCTATCAGTGCCACATATCTTTGCCCATCAATGCTGCCTATCAGTGCCCAACAGTGTCACTTATCAGTGCCTCCTCATCAGTGCCACCGATTCAGTGCCAATCATTGCTGACTACCAGTGCCCATTACTGCCGCCTATCAATGCTCATCAGTGCCACCTATCAGTGCCCAACAGTGTCACATATTAGTGCTTCCTCATCGGCGCCACATATCAGTGGCAATCAGTGCCACCCATCAGTGCCCATCAATGCTGCTTATCAGTTCCCAACAGTGTCACTTATCAGTGCCTCCGCATCAGTGCCACCTATCAGTGCCAATCATTGCTGACTACCAGTGCCCATTACTGCCGCCTATCAGTGCCGAACAGTGTCACATATCAGTGCCTCCTCATCAGTGCCACCTGTCCCAGTGCCACCTGTCCCCATCAATGCTGTCTATCAGTGCCCAACAGTGCAGCCTATCAGTGCCCCTCAGTGCAGCCTATCAGTGCCCAACGGTAGCGCCTATCAGTGCCGAACAGTGCCACCTATCATTGCCTAATGGGAAAAAAATTATACAATTTTATATCCACAGTTGATATTTATTTATTTAATACATTTTATGTTATATTATATCTATAGATAGATATATTTATCATACAACATAAAACTAAATAAATAAATATCAACTGTGGGTATAAAATTGTATCATTTTTTTTTTCCTTTTTTTTTTTTCCTTTTATTGGTTGAACTAAATTGCCTTTTTTTAACCAGACTAATTAAGTATTGTACATATACATGTTTAATTTTTTTTATAATTATGTAAATAAATGTAATAATAATACTAAGAATAATAAATAAATAAATATATATATATGTATATTATTATTATTATTATTATTATTATATTTATGTACATAATTATAAACATACAACATATTTAGAATATATGTATATATTATAATTATATTGTATTTTTGAAATTATGTCATTAAATTATGGAATTTATAATTATTTTATTCATTTATATACATTACAAATATGTGTGCAGCAGGTGAGCCAATCACGAAGCATAAATAAATAAATAAATAAATAAATAAATAAATAATGTATTTAGCTGACAATGTTTTTCCATATAGGAACACATCTGTTGCTCGCCCCATAAACGCGCCGCGCTCCGCAGAACGCACGCGGCTGCCAATGTGAATTTCCCTGATAATATTCAGCTCCTGGGCTCAGCCAATGGCGTACCAGACAGGGAAAAGCCGAGGCCGGAGGACTGTAATGTGAGTTGCCCCTCCCCCGATTATCGCTTCCACATACAAAGTTCACGGATGATTCTAACACGGAGCTTCAATAGAAGTATTTAAAGATTTCTTCTTTTCTTTTCTTTCGCGTTTAATCCGCTTTCAGGGCAACTATAAAATATTTTATGGCGCCATTACTCTAAAACCCCGATAAATATTTATGAATTATGCCGGCTTTACTACCCTGGAAAACTTGGCAACCAAAGAATACGTTTGGCTCCTGAGTATCAGAACATGAAAAGTCCCGCAGAAGGCGGCGCCCCCACCGCGCCAGGAAGTGAGGGGTACAATAGATTTTATTTATGTGTCGATCATTCATAACTCAGCATGGGGGGGGGGGGGCGGCTTCTCAGACTCGGAGAAGATAACCAGACCCTTCATGGTCTGATCTGTAGAAACGTAGGCCCAGGAACCGCCCCCCCCAATACAAGGCACCCCCCTTCCTGCCCCCCCCAATACCAGGCACCCCCCTTCCTGCCTCCCCCCAATACCAGGCACCCCCCCTTCCTGCCCCTCCCAATACTGGGCACTCCCCCCTTCTGCCCCTCCCAATACCAGGCACCCCCCTTCCTGCCCCTCCCAATACTGGGTACTCCCCCCTTCTGCCCCTCCCAATACCAGGCACCCCCCCTTCCTGCCCCCCCAATACCGGGCACTTTCACTCCCTTCCTGCCACCCCAATACCTGGCACTTTTACCCCCTTCCTGCCCCCCTAATACCGGGCACTTTTACCCCTTTCCTGCCTCCCCAATACCTGGCACTTTCACCCCTTTTCCTGCCCCCCCAATACCGTGCCCTTTCACCCTCTTCCTGCCCCCCAATAGTGGACACTCCATACTTCCTGCCCCCCCATACCAGACACTCATCCCCTTCCTGCCCCCCCAATACCAGACACTTTCACCCCCTTCCTGCCCCCCAATAGTGGACACTCCCCACTTCCTTCCCCCAAATACCAGATACTCACCCCCTTCCTGCCCCCCCAATACCTGGCACTTTCACCCTTTTCCTGCCTTTCAATAGTGGACACTCCCCACTTCCAGCCCCCCCCCCCCCATACCAGACACTCATCCCCTTCCTGCCCCCCCAATACCGGGCACTTTCACACCCTTCCTGCCCCCCCAATACCTGGAAATTTTACCCCCTTACTGCCCCTTCAATACCTGGCACTTTCACCCCCTTTCCTGCCCCCCCAATTCCTGGCACTTTCTCCCCCTTCCTGCCCCCCAATAGTGGACACTCCCTACTTCCTGCCCCCAATACCAGACACTCACCCCCTTCCTGCCCCCCAATATCGGGCACTTTAACCCTCTTCTTGCCCCCCAATAGTGGACACTCCCTACTTCCTGCCCCCCAATACCAGACACTCACCCCCTTCCTGCCCCCCCCCCCAATACCAGGCACGTTCACCCTTTTCCTGCCCCCCAATAGTGGACACTCCCTACTTTCTGCCCCCCAATACCAGACACTCACCCCCTTCCTGCCCCCCCAATACTGGGCACTTTCACCCTTTTCCTGCCCCCCAATAGTGGACACTCCCCACTTCCTGCCCCCAATACCAGACACTCACCCCCTTCCTGCCCTCCCAATACCGGGCACTTTCACCCCCTTCCTGCCCCCCAATACCGGGCACTTTGACCCCCTTCCTGCCCCCAATAGTGGACACTCCTGGACACTCAATGGAGGTCATAGGAGGGATTGGCAGAGAGGGGTGGTGGACACTGAATGGAGGCCAGTGGAGGGATTGGCAGAGTGGGCTGGAGGACACTGAATGGAGGCCAGTGGTGGGATTGGCAGAGTGGGCTGGAGGACACTGAATGAAGACCAGTGGAGGGATTGGCAGAGAGGGGTGGTGGACACTGAATGGAGGTCAGTGGAGGGATAGGCAGAGAGGGGTGGAGGACACTGAATGAAGACCAGTGGAGAGATTGGCAGAGAGGGGTGGTAGACACTGAATGGAGGTCAGTGTAGGGATTGTCAGAGAGGGGTGGAGGACACTGAATGAAGACCAGTGGAGGGATTGGCAGAGAGGGGTGTAGGACGCTAAATGAAGACCAATGGAGGGATTGGCGGAGAGGGAAGGAGGACACTGAATGGAGGCCAGTGGAGGAATTGGCAGAGAGGGGAGGAGGACACTCAATGGAGGTCAGTGGAGGGATTGGCAGAGTGGGGTGGAGGACACTGAATGGAGGTCAATGGAGGAATTGGCAGAGAGGGGTGGTGGACACTGAATGGAGGCCACTCAGGCCAGTGGAGGAATTGGCAGAGTGGGGTGGAGGACACTGAATGGAGGCCACTCAGGCCAGTGGAGGGATTGGCAGAGAGGGGTGGAGGACACTGAATGGAGGTCAGTGGTGGGATTGGCAGAGGGGGGTGGTGGACACTAAATGGAAGTCAGTGGAGGGATTGACAGAGTGGGGTGGAGGACACTGAATGGAGGTCAGTGGAGGGATTGGCAGAGTGGGGTGGAGGACACTGAATGGAGGTCAGTGGAGGGATTGGCAGAGAGGGGTGGAGGACACTGAATGGAGGTCAGTGGAGAGATTGGCAGAGTTGGGTGGAGGACACTGAATGGAAGTCAGTGGAGGGATTGACAGAGAGGGGTGGAGGACACTGAATGGAGGCCAGTGGGGGGATTGGCAGAGAGGGGAGGACGTGAGACTCTTATACATGGAACCGGCTGGAACCCGTCAAACCAGCCTCTTCCCCGGCAAGACTTCCACTGCCTATAATATCGCATTCTAACACAAAACAATGAAGAAAAGTGAAGCATTGTTCCCGTATTACATCCATTGACATCTGTTAGTTGCATGAAGCTGACAGATTGACTTTCTTGCTCGGCGTGTGACCCGGTGACGGGGTGAAGACGGCACTGACGGCGCATTTGGCAGGACTGGAGAGTAAAGAGGACATTTTGCCCTTGCTTGGCCCGCACCGCCAACGGCCAACACCCCCCCAAGCCAAGCTCTCCCTGGCTCTGTCATTCTACGCAACACTAATCGGACACAACACATATTGAGATGAATTTTACCGCATGAAAGGACTTAATGAGAACCTTGTAATAAAGGTCGTGCGGCAAAATCAGAGAAGTGAACGTTCTACCAAAGCAACGTGATTACTTCATGCTTACCGTGGTTTGTATGGAGCCCTCCTCCGAGTGTATGGAGCTCTCCTCCAAGTGTATGGAGCCCTCCTCCGAGTGTATGGAGCTCTCCTCCAAGTGTATGGAGCTCTCCTCCAAGTGTATGGAGCTCTCCTCCAAGTGTATGGAGCTCTCCTCCGAGTGTATAGAGCCCTCCTCCAAGTGTATGGAGCCCTCCTCCAAGTGTATGGAGCCCTCCTCCGAGTGTATGGAGCTCTCCACCGAGTGTATGGAGCCCTCCTCCGAGTGTATGGAGCCCTCCTCCGAGTGTATGGAGCTCTCCTCCGAGTGTATGGAGCCCTCCTCCGAGTGTATGGAGCTCTCCACCGAGTGTATAGAGCCCTCCTCCGAGTGTATGGAGCTCTCCTCCGAGTGTATGGAGCTCTCCTCCAAGTGTATGGAGCCCTCCTTAAAGTGTATGGAGCCCTCCTCCGAGTGTATGGATCCCTCTTCCGAGTGTATGGAGCCCTCCTTAAAGTGTATGGAGCCCTCCTCCGAGTGTATGGATCCCTCTTCCGAGTGTATGGAGCTCTCCTCCGAGTGTATGGAGCCCTACTCACTGAATGGAGGTCAGTGTAGGGATTGTCAGAGAGGGGTGGAGGACACTGAATGAAGACCAGTGGAGGGATTGGCAGAGAGGGGTGTAGGACGCTAAATGAAGACCAATGGAGGGATTGGCGGAGAGGGAAGGAGGACACTGAATGGAGGCCAGTGGAGGAATTGGCAGAGAGGGGAGGAGGACACTCAATGGAGGTCAGTGGAGGGATTGGCAGAGTGGGGTGGAGGACACTGAATGGAGGTCAATGGAGGAATTGGCAGAGAGGGGTGGTGGACACTGAATGGAGGCCACTCAGGCCAGTGGAGGAATTGGCAGAGTGGGGTGGAGGACACTGAATGGAGGCCACTCAGGCCAGTGGAGGGATTGGCAGAGAGGGGTGGAGGACACTGAATGGAGGTCAGTGGTGGGATTGGCAGAGGGGGGTGGTGGACACTAAATGGAAGTCAGTGGAGGGATTGACAGAGTGGGGTGGAGGACACTGAATGGAGGTCAGTGGAGGGATTGGCAGAGTGGGGTGGAGGACACTGAATGGAGGTCAGTGGAGAGATTGGCAGAGTTGGGTGGAGGACACTGAATGGAAGTCAGTGGAGGGATTGACAGAGAGGGGTGGAGGACACTGAATGGAGGCCAGTGGGGGGATTGGCAGAGAGGGGAGGACGTGAGACTCTTATACATGGAACCGGCTGGAACCCGTCAAACCAGCCTCTTCCCCGGCAAGACTTCCACTGCCGATAATATCACATTCTAACACAAAACAATGAAGAAAAGTGAAGCATTGTTCCCGTATTACATCCATTGACATCTGTTAGTTGCATGAAGCTGACAGATTGACTTTCTTGCTCGGCGTGTGACCCGGTGACGGAGTGAAGACGGCACTGACGGCGCATTTGGCAGGACTGGAGAGTAAAGAGGACATTTTGCCCTTGCTTGGCCCGCACCGCCAACGGCCAACACCCCCCCCAAGCTCTCCCTGGCTCTGTCATTCTACGCAACACTAATCTGACACAACACATATTGAGATGAATTTTACCGCATGAAAGGACTTAATGAGAACCTTGTAATAAAGGTCGTGCGGCAAAATCAGAGAAGTGAACGTTCTACCAAAGCAACGTGATTACTTCATGCTTACCGCGGTTTGTATGGAGCTCTCCTCCGAGTGTATGGAGCCCTCCTCTGAGTGTATGGAGCCCTCCTCCGAGTGTATGGAGCCCTCCTCCGAGTGTATGGAGCTCTCTACCGAGTGTATGGCGCTCTCCTCCGAGTGTATGGAGCTCTCCCTTGAGTGTATGGTGCTCTCCACCGAGTGTATGGAGCCCTCCTCCGAGTGTATGGAGCCCTCCTCCAAGTGTATGGAGCCCTACTCTGAGTGTATGGAGCCCTCCTCCGAGTGTATGGAGCTCTCCTCCGAGTGTATGGAGCCCTCCTCCGAGTGTATGGAGCTCTCCTCCGAGTGTATGGAGCCCTCCTCCAAGTGTATGGAGCCCTACTCTGAGTGTATGGAGCCCTCCTCCGAGTGTATGGAGCTCTCCTCCGAGTGTATGGAGCCCTCCTCCAAGTGTATGGAGCCCTACTCTGAGTGTATGGAGCCCTCCTCCGAGTGTATGGAGCTCTCCAATGAGTGTATGGAGCCCTCCTCCGAGTGTATGGAGCCCTCCTCCGAGTGTATGGAGCCCTCCTCCAAGTGTATGGAGCCCTATTCTGAGTGTATGGAGCCCTCCTCCGAGTGTATGGAGCTCTCCAATGAGTGTATGGAGCCCTCCTCCGAGTGTATGGAGCCCTCCTCCGAGTGTATGGAGCTCTCCACCGAGTGTATGGCGCTCTCCACCGAGTGTATGGAGCTCTCCTCCGAGTGTATGGAGCTCTCCAACGAGTTTATGGAGCCCTCCTCCAAGTGTATGGAGCCCTCCTCCGAGTGTATGGAGCCCTCCTCCGAGTGTATGGAGCCCTACTGCGAGTGTATGAAGCTCTACTCCGAGTGTATGGAGCTCTCCTCCGAGTGTATGGAGCCCTCTTCCAAGTGTATGGAGCTCTCCACCGAGTGTATGGAGCCCTCCTCCGAGTGTATGGAGCCCTCCTCCGAGAGTATGGAGCCCTCCTCCGAGTGTATGGAGCCCTCCTCCGAGTGTATGCAGCTCTCCTCCAAGTGTATGGAGCCCTCCTCCGAGTGTATGGAACACTCCTCCAAGTGTATGGAGCCCTCCTCCAAGTGTATGGAGCCCTCCTCTGAGTGTATGGAGCTCTCCTCCAAGTGTATGGAGCCCTCCACCGAGTGTATGGAGCCCTCCTCCGAGTGTATGGAGCTCTCCACCGAGTGTATGGAGCCCTCCTCCAAGTGTATGGAGCTCTCCAATGAGTGTATGGAGCCCTCTTCCGAGTGTTTGGAGCCCTCCTCCTAGTGTATGGAGCTCTCCACCGAGTGTATGGAACCCTCCTCCGAGTGTATGGAGCTCTCCACCGAGTGTATGGAGCCCTCCTCCGAGTGTATGGAGCCCTCCTCCAAGTGTATGGAGCTCTCCAATGAGTGTATAGAGCTCTCCTCCGAGTGTTTGGAGCCCTCCTCCTAGTGTATGGAGCTCTCCACCGAGTGTATGGAACCCTCCTCCGAGTGTATGGAACCCTCCTCCGAGTGTATGGAGCTCTCCACCGAGTGTATGGAGCCCTCCTCCGAGTGTATGGAGCCCTCCTCCAAGTGTATGGAGCTCTCCACCGAGTGTATGGAGCCCTCCTCCGACTGTATGGAGCCCTACTCCAAGTGTATGGAGCTCTCCAATGAGTGTATGGAGCCCTCCTCCGAGTGTATGGAGCTCTCCACCGAGTGTATGGAGCTCTCCTCCGTGTGTATGGAGCTCTCCTCCGAGTGTATGGAGGGTGGAGCGGAGAAGATAATAGTGGAGAATGCAGGCCCCAGGTGGAGCAGAGAAGATAATGGTGGAGAATGCGGGCCCCAGTTAGAGCGGAGAAGAAAATGGTGGAGAATGCGGGCCCCAGGTGGAGCGGGGAAGAAAATGGTGGAGGATGCGGTCCCTAGGTGGAGCGGAGAAGAAAATGGTGGAGAATGCTGGCCCCAGGTGGAGCGGAGATGAAAATGGTGGAGAATGCGGGCCCCAGGTGGAGCGGAGAAGAAAATGGTGGAGAATGCGGGCCCCAGGTGGAGCGGAGAAGAAAATGGTGGAGAATGCGGGCCCCAGGTGGAGCGGAGAAGATAATGGTGGAGAATGCGGGCCCCAGGTGGAGCGGAGAAGAAAATGGTGGAGAATGCGGGCCCCAGGTGGAGCGAAGATGAAAATGGTGGAGAATGCGGGCTCCAGGTGGAGCAGAGAAGAAAATGATTGAGAATGCGGGCCTCAGGTGGAGGGGAGAAGAAAATGGTGGAGAATGCAGGCCCCAGGTGGAGCGGAGAAGAAAATGGTGGAGAATGCGGGCCCCAGATGGAGCGGAGAAGTAAATGGTGGAGAATGCGGGCCCCAGGTGGAGCGGAGAAGAAAATAGTGGAGAATGCGGGCCCCAGGTGGAGCGGAGAAGAAAATGGTGGAGAATGCTGGCCCCAGGTGGAGCGGAGAAGAAAATAGTGGAGAATGCGGGCCCCAGGAGGAGCGGAGAAGAAAATGGTGAAGAATGCGGGCCCCAGGTGGAGCGGATAAGATAATAGTGGAGAATGTGGGCCCCAGGTGGAGCGGAGAAGAAAATGGTGGAGAATGCGGGCCCCAGGTGAAGCGGAGAAGAAAATGGTGGAGAATGCGGACCCCAGGTGGAGCAGAGAAGAAAATGGTGGAGAATGCAGAACCCAGGTGGAGCGGAGAAGAAAATGGTGGAGAATGCAGGCACCAGGTGGAGCGGAGAAGAAAACGGTGGAGAATGCGGGCCCCAGGTGGAGCGGAGAAGAAAACGGTGGAGAATGCGGGCCCCAGGTGGAGCGGAGGAGATAATAGTGGAGAATGCGGGCTCCAGGTGGCGCGGAGAAGAAAATGATGGAGAATGCAGGCCCCAGGTGGAGCGGAGAAGGAAATGGTGGAGAATGCGGGCCCCAGGTGGAGCGGAGAAGAAAATGGTGGAGAATGCGGGCCCAAGGTGGAGCGGAGAAGAAAATGGTGGAGAATGCGGGCACCAGGTGGAGCGGAGAAGAAAATGGTGGAGAATGAGGGCTCCAGGTGGAGAGGAGAAGAAAGTGGTGGAGAATGCGGGCCCCAGGTGGAGCGGAGAAGAAAACGGTGGAGAATGCGGGCCCCAGGTGGAGCGGAGGAGATAATAGTGGAGAATGCGGGCTCCAGGTGGCGCGGAGAAGAAAATGATGGAGAATGCAGGCCCCAGGTGGAGCGGAGAAGGAAATGGTGGAGAATGCGGGCCCCAGGTGGAGCGGAGAAGAAAATGGTGGAGAATGCGGGCCCAAGGTGGAGCGGAGAAGAAAATGGTGGAGAATGCGGGCCCCAGGTGGAGCGGAGAAGAAAATGGTGGAGAATGAGGGCTCCAGGTGGAGCGGAGAAGGAAATGGTGGAGAATGCGGGCCCCAGGTGGAGCGGAGAAGAAAATGGTGGAGAATGCGGGCCCAAGGTGGAGCGGAGAAGAAAATGGTGGAGAATGCGGGCCCCAGGTGGAGCGGAGAAGAAAATGGTGGAGAATGCGAGCCCCAGTTGGAGCGGAGAAGAAAATGGTGGAGAATGCGGGCCCCAGGTGGAGTGGAGAAGATATTGGTGGAGAATGCGGGCCCCAGGTGGAGTGGAGAAGATATTGGTGGAGAATGCAGGCCCCAGGTGGAGCGGAGATGAAAATGGTGGAGAATGCGGGCCCCAGGTGGAGCGGAGAAGTAAATGGTGGAGAATGCGGGCCCCAGGTGGAGCGGAGAAGAAAATGGTGGAGAATGCGGCGTCCAGGTGTTGGTGTTTTTTTTTTTGGGGGAGGGGCTGTGTCAGCGACTCGCTCGTTCTTCTCCTATCCGGTCACATCTGTTTATTTTCATTAGCAGGATCCTCTGACAAGTGAAGGGGGGTCTCGGCGGGATTGGCGGTGTCGGTAAGGATTGGCGGCGGCGGCGGAGTCTCTGGCTGGGATGAAGCCGCAGCAGAATTCCTGGGGAAGAAATCTGGACAGATGTGTTAACTCGTTCACCGTCTTTACAAGGTATCGGGCCCCCCCCCCCCCCCCGGGACATCACATCTCCGAGGCTGAGAGCTCCTTCCATTATTGGAGCGATTTGTTACATTGTCATATTCCCGTCACTTCTCATACCGATACATTGTGGACACTCTTCAGACCGGCGGGGGGGAGAAAGAGGGGGGCGGGGCAATTTTCCACCGACCAGCACACGGCGAACAGAATTCACAGTTTTCGTTTTACATTTTCTATATACCGTATCTCACAAAAGTAAGTACACCTCTCACGTTTTTTTATATATATATATATATAAATCTTTTCTTGTATCTTTTTCATGTGCCAAATGACACTTTGCTACAATGTTAAATAGTGAGTGTATGCGGGCCCCAGGTGGAGCGGAGATAAAAAATTATGGAGAATGCGGGCCCCAGGTGGAACGGAGAAGAAAATGGTGGAGAATGCGGGCCCCAGGTGGAGCGGAGAAGAAAATGGTGGAGAATGCGGGCCCCAGATGGAGCATAGAAGTAAATGGTGGAGAATGCGGTCCCCAGGTGGAGCGGAGAAGAGAATGGTGGAGAATGCGGGCCCCAGGTGGAGCAGAGAAGAGAATGGTGGAGAATGCAGGCCCCAGGTGGAGCAGAGAAGAGAATGGTGGAGAATGCGGGCCCCAGGTGGAGCGGAGAAGATAATGGTGGAGAATGCGGGCCCCAGGTGGAGCGGAAAAGAAAATGGTGGAGAATGCGGGCCCCAGGTGGAGTGGAGAAGAAAATGGTGGAGAATGCTGGCCCCAGGTGGAGCGGAGAAGAAAATGGTGCAGAATGCTGGCCCCAGGTGGAGTGGAGAAGAAAATTGGGGAGAATGCGGGCCCCAGGTGGAGTGGAGAAGTAAATGGTGGAGAATGCGGGCCCCAGGTGGAGCGGAGAAGAAAATGGTGCAGAATGCGGGCCCCAGGTGGAGCGGAGAAGAAAATTGGGGAGAATGCGGGCCCCAGGTGGAGCGGAGAAGAAAATGGTGCAGAATGCGGACTCCAGGTGGAGCGGAGAAGTAAATGGTGGAGAATGCAGGCCCCAGGTGGAGCGGAGAAGATAATGGTGGAGAATGCGGGCCCCAGGTGGAGCGGAGAAGAAAATGGTGCAGAATGCGGACTCCAGGTGGAGCGAAGAAGTAAATGGTGGAGAATGCGGGCCCTAGGTGGAGCGGAGAAGAAAATGGTGGAGAATGCGGGACCCAGGTGGAGCGGAGAAGTAAATGGTGGAGAATGCAGGCCCCAGGTGGAGCGGAGAAGATAATGGTGGAGAATGCGGGCCCCAGGTGGAGCGGAGAAGAAAATGGTGCAGAATGCGGACTCCAGGTGAAGCGAAGAAGTAAATGGTGGAGAATGCGGGCCCTAGGTGGAGCGGAGAAGAAAATGGTGGAGAATGTGGGCCCCAGGTGGAGTGGAGAAGTAAATGGTGGAGAATGTGGGCCCCAGGTGGAGTGGAGAAGTAAATGGTGGAGAATGCGGGCCCCAGGTGGAGCGGAGAAGAAAATACAGCCGGGATTCTCGTCAGGAAAAAAAACGTTGTTTCTCCTGACGAGATTCCTGGCGAGATTTTCTTGCCGGCCGAATGTACAGATGTACGATTCAAAGGAACCGCCGTTCTTTTGAATGGCACGAACGCGGTGACGTCATCGACTACGACGGGCATGCGGTCGTCACATTCGATGCCGCCGTCGCCGCCATCTTGCTTCACCCTACCCATGCCTTGGAAGCTACCGCGCATGCGTCAAAGTCATTTCGAGCATGCGCGGGTTTCCATGGAGGCAGGTAAGTATACAGACTTCAGTGTCAACCTGTGAAGCTCTGGTGACCTCCATGCCAAGAGGGTTAAGGCGGCGATGGAAAAATAATGGTGGCCACACAAAGTATTGACACTTTGGGCCCAATTTGGACATTTTCACTTAGGGGTGTACTGATTTTTGTTGCTATTGGTTTAGACATTAATGGGAGGAATAGTGACCCATCATTGGTGTCAGTGGGAGGAATAGTGTCCCATCATTGGTGTCAGTGGGGGGAATAGTGTCCCATCATTGGTGTCAGTGGGAGGAATAGTGTCCCATCATTGGTATCAGTGAGAGGAATAGTGTCCCATCATTGGTGTCAGTGAGAGGAATAGTGTCCCATCATTGGTGTCAGTGGAAGGAATAGTGTCCCATCATTGGTGTCAGTGGAAGGAATAGCGTCCCATCATTGGTGTCAGTGGGAGGAATAGTGTCCCATCATTGGTATCAGTGGGAGGAATAGTGTCCCATCATTGGTGTCAGTGGGAGGAATAGTGTCCCATCATTGGTATCAGTGGAAGGAATAGTGTCCCATCATTGGTATCAGTGGGAGGAATAGTGCCCCATCATTGGTGTCAGTGGGAGGAATAGTGTCCCATCATTGGTATCAGTGGGAGGAATAGTGTCCCATCATTGGTGTCAGTGGAAGGAATAGTGTCCCATCATTGGTATCAGTGGGAGGAATAGTGTCCCATCATTGGTGTCAGTGGGAGGAATAGTGTCCCATCATTGGTGTCAGTGAGAGGAATAGTGTCCCATCATTGGTGTCAGTGGGAGGAATAGTGTCCCATCATTGGTGTCAGCGTTTGATGGCCCAGTGGCAGCGTTTGATGGCACAGTGACAGCGTTTGTTTTGTTTTTTTTTTCAAATTCTTTTCAGTTTATTTGCGCCCCCCCAAAAGATTTTTAGCACCAGCCGCCACTGCCGTTGGGTAATGATGACAGCCTGGCACTCAGAGGTCATACAAGTTGTTGAATTGCCGAAGAATGATTACCTGAACCATAGGAGGTGTGAACGCCGGCGGCAATTAAAGGATTATTTAATGGAGCGCAAATGACTAAACATGAGAGACACCTATTACTGGGCATGACGAGAGGAGAGAGCGCTGGAGGACACGGGGCAAATCTTCTCAGGATGCCATCCGAAATCCAAGCCTCCTTGTTAACATTCCATATTAAGCCCTGGCAGTGATTTATTAAAACCTCCCGTAACGTGAAGCATCCTGGACCTGATTAATCATGCATTGCAGTGGCAGTAATTTGTGATGGTATTGGATCTGTCACAAGGCTCCGAGAGAACATCTCTTTCTAACTTTATTATCTCTCTCACCCAAGGAAGCGTCTCCATGTGTGAACAGAGCGGGGCCTGATGTGTCGGGGTAGGGAGGGGAGATGAGTGGGGGGGGGGGACGATGACTTTGGAAGAAGCTTATGTAACATCTCTATGATTTCCCATTCAACCTTTTTTCGGGATCTGCTCCAGATGTGACGGGCCTGGTCATTTCATGACACGCTTCATGTTTATTTTCTTTCCCACCTTCTTTTTATTAAAGATCTGTATGGGCCTTGCCTGGTATGCGAAGCCCATTTATCAAAAAGTTAACAAAAAAAAAATACAATAGCGGGAATGAGGGCAATAAATCAATACATTCGGCTCCTGAGCAATGCCGTTCCTCTGGGAGTAAAGCCTTGGAAAACATATGTAGCTACTGCTGACATCATTAGGAGATGTCTTGGGTGGAATATAAATGTTACATCTTGGGTTTTTTAACGGGAAGACAGTGAACAGACCATCCCGTCCAACTCCATGAACCTACTGGTGGGCCCTTTCTTAAGAAACACAATTAGAGACAAAAAAAAATACTAAAAAGGAACTTCCCAGGGACGACTGAAAACCATTGGCCTGGAGGTCAACTATTACTAGGAAAGGACTAGAAACCATTGGCTGGAGGTCAACTATTACTAAGGGAGGACTGGAAACCATTTTCCTGGAGGTCAACTATTACCAGAAGAGGACTGGAAAAAATTGGCCTGGAGGTTGACTATTACTAGGGGAGGACTGGAAACCATTGGTCTGGAGGTCAACTATTACTAGGGGAGGACTGGAAACCATTTTCCTGGAAGTCAACTATTACCAGAAGAGGACTGGAAAAAATTGGCCTGGAGGTCAACTATTACTAGGGGAGGACTGGAAACCATTGGTCTGGAGGTCAACTATTACTAGGGGAGGACTGGAAACCATTGACCCGGAGGTCAACTATTACTAGGGGAGGACTGGAAACCATTGGCCCGGAGGTCAACTATTACTAGGGGAGGACTGAAAACCATTTTCTTGGAGGTCAACTATTACTAAAATAAGGACTGGAAACCATTGGCCTGGAGGTCAACTATTACTAGGGAAGGACTGGAAACCATTGGCCTGGAGGTCAATTATTACTAGGGGAGGACTGGAAACCATTTTCCTGGAGGTCAACTATTACTAAAATAAGGACTGGAAACCATTGGCCTGGAGTTCAACTATTACCAGGAGAAGACTGGAAACCATTGGCCTGGAGGTCAACTATTACTGGGGGAGGACTGGAAACCATTGGCCCGGAGGTCAACTATTACTAGGGGAGGACTGGAAACCATTTGCCTGGAGGTCAACTATTACTAGGGGAGGACTGGAAACCATTGGCCCGGAGGTCAACTATTACTAGGGGAGGACTGGAAACCATTGGCCCGGAGGTCAACTATTACTAGGGGAGGACTGGAAACCATTGGCCCGGAGGTCAACTATTACTAGGGGAGGACTGGAAACCATTTTCTTGGAGGTCAACTATTACTAAAATAAGGACTGGAAACCATTGGCCTGGAGGTCAACTATTACTAGGGAGGGACTGGAAACCATTGGCCTGGAGGTCAATTATTACTAGGGGAGGACAGAAAACCATTTTAATTGAGGTCAACTATTTCTAAAATAAGGGCTGGAAACCATTGGCCTGGAGTTCAACTATTACCAGGAGAGGACTGGAAACCAATAGCCTGGAGGTCAACTATTACCATTACCATTGGCTTTGGGGTAAATACAACCAAGGTGCCCCTTCATGGTAGGAACAGATTTCTGAGAACAGCGTGCCATGGTCACTTGGTGGCATGACTGGTTGGGTACCCAGGGTAACAATCCAGGTTGGGTATTAACTTCATATTTACCCTGTGTCACTTACCTTATAGAGGTCAAGGTTGATGATAAAGTGCGATAGAACACAGAGTGGCACAGGCACCTTTGGAAAGTTCTTGCCAACAGAAGAGCAGCTCCTGAGCAATGCCATTCCTGTGGGAGTAAAGCCTTGGAAAACATATGTAGCTACTGCTGACATCATTAGGAGATGTCTTGGGTGGAATATAAATGTTACGTCTTGGTTTTTACGGGAAGACAATAAACAGACCATCCTGGCCAACTCCCTGAACCTACCGGTGGGCCCTTTCCTAAGAAAAAAAAATAGAGACAAGTAAAAGACTAAAAAGGAACTTCCCAGAGAGTTCTGGAAACTCTTGGCATGGAGGTCAACTATTACCAGGAGATGACTGGAAACAATTGGCTTGGGGGGTAAATACCACCCTTTCATGGTAGGAACAGATTTCTGTGGGCTGAGAAAAGTGTACCATGGTCACTTTGTGGCATGACTGGCTGTATAACTGGGGTAACAATCCAGGTTGGGTACCTGACAGGGCCAAACTGATGAGAGGGCTCTCCCTTAGACCTCCTGTCCATATTTCCCCACCAAGGTTGATGATAGGGTGTGATAGAACATGGAATGGTATGGGCAACCAATAGCAGGAATGAGGGAAATAAATCAATACATTCAGCTCCTGAGCAATGCAGTTTCTCCTAATGATGTCAGCTACTGCTGACATCATTAGGAGATGTCTTGGGTGGAATATAAATGTTATGTCTTGTTTTTTTTTACGGGAAGACAATGAGCAGACGATCGCGGCCAACTCTCTGAGTTTAATTACCACCTTAATTAGCCACAGAACCGGTGTAATTAATATGTGTTTGGGTTTAAAGGGATGAGGTGGCGACCCTAGAAAAAGGGTCAGAAGTACCAAGCATGAAAAAAAGACCCCAAAAAAAAGATTTTCTTGTAAAATTGTCCAAAAATAATGTTAGTTGATATGATACATATACTAGCGTACAACGATATTCCGTCAGGGCTTACATCTACTGAACATGATGTCAGCCACGTCTGTTTCCATAGACTTTAGAAGGAACCCGGTAGCTCCTGTCACCTCCTGTCAGTAGTCTCAGGAGGAGGTATTCACTACCTCATACAACATCCCAACCCCCACCCAACCCAACTATGTTCTAATCTCCAGCATGGGGGGGAGTGTGAAATAACTTCCACGCTAATAATAATCTTGTTACACAGATACATTTCCATCAGACACATACAAATGATCCACTTGGCCCCAGGCCCTTTCATGTAAGCCAGCTGAGTGCTTTATGCCTTGGTGAGTAATGATCTCGGAATCTTCTTCTCCTTTCACCTCATCAATCTGGAAGGGTGAAGACACACAGCAGCTGGGTGACAGGTCCTCTTTACCTGAACCCAAATCCATCTCTGTGATGGCCAATGCCAACACATGGCTTCTAAGGCCGTGAGGGGTCCAAACGCGCCTGGGGCTGATTGTAGAAGAACATTTGTACAGGCTGAAGATGAACAACTAAAGGGGGGGGCAACCTTCTGTTTGATGTGTTCTTAGGGAGTTCACCGCCATATTTCATAAGTAGGTCTGCTAAAAGCTTTCTTCCTATCAATGCCAGAGGGGCCAAACCTGGCAGCGGAGCAGATACAGAAGTATCCTTTCCCGCCTAGTATTTCCACCCCGTAGGCAGCTGAAGATAAATTTTAAGCTTGTATTTTATCTTCCTTGGTTCCCCATCAACGTGCTAACAATATGTTCATTTTTATTATCTACTCTTCTCTATGTAACGCAGGTAGATCAAGACTGGTGGGAGGGGCTGGCAGGGCACAGCACCCTGGGGGCAAAGTATTAATGGCCATAGGAGCCAACACCATGGTAATGGCCATGGGCGGGGGGGGGGGGGACATATTAATGGCCATAGAAGACCAACACCATATTAATGGCTGTGACGGTATCGGTATGATATCCCCGTCAACGTTCCCTTCTTCCCATAACGAAAATCACCCCAATATTCCACGAGGAGGGATATCCCTGGAATCGCCCAGAAAGCCACACATGAGACCAGCTTACTGCTTGAACAACACAGACTTTAATGTTATAACACACACAGCTTATATGTCATTTCCAAAACTGTTACAATGACAAATCTCCGCCCCCCTCACACTGGGGCTTCCATACAGATGACTAGGTAGACACGACGGGGCCGATGCTGAAACACATTTTCTTTAGACAATGACATCAATGACGCTGAGCACTAGCTGTACTGAATACATCAACCAGACCGCTCGACCCCGCATATAGAGAGATAATTACCACAATGAAGCAATCAGAATAATTAACACAAGCCACTTAAACCCAGCTCTCCTTCACACAACACAATAGATCAATTAACCTTTAGAAATAGTGAGGGGACATTAGCACATCAATAACCTGGCTAGCAGGGAGCAGTAAACTGAGACATATAGGCAAATGTATCACAATGGCCATGAGGGAGGGGGCAAAACATTTTAATGGCCATAGGAGGGAAACTCCATACTATGGGCCGGGGGGGGGGGGCAACAAATCAATGGCCATAGGAGGGCAACTCTATTGTAATGGCAATGAGGGAGGTGCAACATATTAATGGCAATGGGAGGGCAACTCCATATTAATGGCCCTAGGAGGGCAGCTCCCTATTAACGCCCATGATAAGGGGAACGTATTATTGGTCATAGGTGACCAACTCCATATTAATGACCATAGGAGACCAACTCCATATTAATGGCCATGAAGGGGGGCAACATATTAATGGCAATGGGAGGGCAACTCCATATTAATGGCCATGGGGGGGGGGGGGCAACATATTAATGGCCATAGGAGGCCATCTCTGCATTAATGGACGGGGGGACATATTAATGGCCATAGGGGAGGGAGCAACATATTATTGAGCATAGGAGGGCAAATCCATATTAATGGCCATGGGGGGGGACATATTAATGGCCATAGGAGGGCAACTCCATATTAATGGCCATGAGGAGGGCAACATATTAATGGCCAGACGATGTCAACTTCTTATTAATGGCAATGGTGAGGCAACATATTAATGGCCACATGAGGCCAACTTCATATTAATGGCCATGAGTGGGGCAACATATTAATGGCCAGAAGAGGCCAACTCCATTGTAATGACCATGGGGGGGAGGAGGGGGGGACATATTAATGGCCATAGGAGGGCAACTCCATATTAATGGCCATGGGGGGGCAACATATTAATGGCCATAGGTGGGCAACTTCATATTAATGGCCAAGGTGGGGCAACATTTTAATAGCCAAAGAAGGCCAACATAATATTATTTGCCATGAGTGGGGCAAAATATTAATGGCCAAATGAGGCCAACTTCCTATTAATGGCCAAGGTGGGGCAACATATTAATGGCCAAAGAAGGCCAACATAATATTATTGGCCATGGTGGGGCAACATATATATTAATGGCCAGAAGAGGCCAACTCCATTGTAATGACTATAGGGTGGGGGGGGGGGGTCATAGAAGGGCAACTCCATATTAATGGCCAAGTGGGGGGGCAGCCCGATATCGTTGCCCGTGAGGAGGGCAACATATTAATGGCCAGACGAGATCAACTCCATATTAATGGCCATGAGGAGGGCAACATATTAATGGCCAAATGAGGCCAACTTCATATTAATGGCCAGAAGAGGCAAACTCCATTGTATTAACCATGGGGGATGGAGGGGGGAAATATTAGAAGGTATAGGAGAGCAACTCCATATTAATGGGCAAGTGGGAGGGCAACATATTAATGGAGATACACCGCGTAAGTGTAACTATGCGCCGTCGTATCTGTGCGCCGTGCCCACAATCTGAGAGACGCTTAAAAATAGGCTTCCAACGACTGACGTAACTTGCCTACGCCGTCGTATCGTGGGCGCATATTTACGCTGGGCGCATTTTCCGCTCCCATTGATTTTCTATGCACATATGCAAATGAGGGAGATACGCCGATTGCGTAAGTCGTACGTCCGGCGTAAAGTTATTCCCCATATATGAGGCACAACTCATGCAAAGGTATGGACCAGGGAACACAAGCCGTCGTATTTTACGTCCTTTACGTAGTACGTGAATATGACTAGGCGTAGGTTACGTTCACGTCGTAGGTAGTGATTCGACGTATCTTCGGCTGATGTTTCGACGTGATTCTGAGCATGCGCACTGGGATGCGGCCACGGGACGGCACATGCGCCGTTCGTTTTAAGTACTTCTATGGCGCTTGGCCCATCATTTGCATGGGGTCACGCCTCATTAGCATGGCTCACGCCCACTTCCACCTACACTGGCTTACGCCGAGGAAACCCAGCGTTGATTTGAGAGCGAGTGGGAGCACTGGCTTCCTGAATACGGTGCTTGCCTCTCTGCGCAGCATCGGCGTAGCGTATATTCGATACGCTACGCCGGCATAAATATGCGCCAATGTATGTGAATCCGGGCCATTGTATTTATTTTATTTATTTTTTATAAAATATATTTTTTTTTAATATATATATATATTTTTGTTTTTATTAAAGGGCCCAGAGGTCCCCAGGGCCCCCGGATGGCAACACCCCTTTTTCTTTTTTTTTTTTATAAAATCTTTTTTTTTTTTATATATATATTTTTTTTATTTTTATTAAAGGGCCCAGGTGCCCTGGATGCCTACCCCACTTTCTTTATAATTTTTTTTTTTTTTGTAAGGGGCCCAGAGGTCCCCAGGGCAACTCCCCCCCCCCCCAATTCGTGGCACCCCCTACTTCTCAATTCACGCCCCCCCTGCTTCTCAATTAGTGGCGGCACCCCCCCAGCTTCTTAAATCACGGCAGCCCCCGCTTCTCAATTTTCAATTTGAGGCGGCACCACCACACCCCCCCGGTTCTCTGCTCAAGTGGGCCATACAGTCACTCCCGTCGCTACAGGACAGGCAAAGCAAACAATTGCTTGGGGCCCCGAGCTGGCCGGGGGCCCCCAACTTCTCCTTCCCAGGCTGTAGCGTGGCCGAGCTCCTCCTGTCAGTCCGACCGAGTACCGCGCGGTACAGGAGATTCAGTGTCCTGTTACCGGCCGGACAGACAGAAAGTGCTTACTTCCTGTCAGTCCGGCCGGGAACAGGACACTGAATCTCCTGTACCGCTCGGGACCCGGCCGGCAGTGTCGTACTAATGGGGGGCGGGGCCACACACTGGGGGGTGTCAGGTCGGCGCCCCCCCTCCGTGTCTGAAGCAGCTGCAGGGAGACTCGAGGCAGCCCCCTCCTCTCACGGCCGCCGGCTGTCTGAGCGCCCCGGTCAGCGGTGTTCGGCACTTCCCACACTAAGTGTGACACAGTCACAGGCACATCCGAGTGAAGCCTCCTCACCTCCTATCTTTATGTGTACAGAGGAGGGACCTTCTGTGCATGTGCCATCACCACGCTGATCTGCAGCATCTGAACATGAGGTACTGAATTGGGGAGGGGGGTCTCTGCACTGGGGGGGTGTCTCTGCACTGGGGGGTGTCTCTGCACTGGGGGGTCTCTGCACTGAGGGGGGTCTCTGCACTGGGGGGGTCTCTGCACTACGGGGGTCTCTGCACTGAGGGTGGTTTGCACTGGGGGGGTTTCTGCACTGGGGGGTTTCTGCACTGGGGGGTCTCTGCATTGGGGGGGTATATCTGCACTGGGGGGGTGTCTCTGCACTGGGGGGGGTCTCTGCACTGAGGGGAGTTTGCACTGAAGGGGGGTCTTTGCACTGGGGGGGTTAGCACTGAGGAGGGTCTCTGCACTGAGGGGGTTTGCACTGAAAAATGTCTGTGTAACATGCAGAGGGTCCAGAGCTATGGGGGGCTGTGTAATGTAAAGGGGTCCAAAGGTGCAGGGTGCTATTTAATGTAAAGGGGGGGGCTGTGTAATGTAAGGGGGTCCAGAAGTGCAAGGTGCTGTGTAATGTAAAGGGGTCCAGAGGTGCAGGGTGCTGTGTAATGTAAAGGGGTCCAGAGGTGCAGTTGTGGAGAGGGGGTACACAGTAGTAACAAAGAGATATTGAAGGATGCAAAGGGCACAGTGGGTTGTTTTTACAGTTTTACGTGGGGGGGTGCCAGATATTGGATCCGCCCTGGGTGCCAAATGCTCTAGGTACGCCCCTGCCGGCTGGTGTTCTGCCATCCATGTTCATTTTGCTTGGGGCCCCCTAATTCCTTCAAACGGCCCTGCATACAGTGAAGTAGATTAGACAATTGGTTGCCACACGTTCATAAGAACAATGACACCGGGGAAAAAAAGAGCAAAAAAAACAACTATGTAAAAAAAAAGCAAACAAATGAAGTTAATTCGGGGGCAACAAACAAAAGATAATATTTCGCCATGGAAACAGACGCGGCGTCTTGTTCAGACATTTCACCGATGTCTTTGTAAGAACTTCTCGTGTCTCTCGTTATCCCCGCCAAGTCTTTGTTTCCTCTAATTCACGAGCGTTCCCGCCGCTCTCTAATGTTTCTGACAGCCTGGAATTCATCGCCGCTTAGCACAAGATACGAGATTTAATTGCGAGAGATACGGAATGATAAATACGAGTTCCACAGGAGAGGAAAGCAGAAAATATTTTCTATTAAACAATTTATTGAAGATTTTAGAAGGTGCGTGTTTTTTTTTTATCTGAAACAGTCAATTATTTCTCTATTTCTGATTTGAGAAATAATATAAAAAGTGGTTTAATATTAAATTAGAAAAGAACAAACAGATCATTATATGGATTACATTGTATCTATACCGGGATTGGCCCCATTCACCGAATAGGCAAAGGGCTAAATTGGTAAATTTCTTTACCATCGTGATATTTAAGTTGTACGTGAAGCCAAAACTTTTGCTTTAGGCCCCGTACACACGACCGGTTTTCTCGGCAGAATTCTGCAAGAAACTCGATGGGAGACGTATTCCTGCCGAGAAAACCGGTCGTGTGTACACTTTTCGCCGAGAAACCCGTCGGGAAACTCGTCGAGCCAAAAAGAGAGCATGTTCTCTATTTCCTCGTTTGGCTCGACGAGTTTTCTGACAGCCGAACAAGGAACTCGACGAGCAAAACGTGTTTTGCTCGTCGAGCTTCTCGGTCGTGTGTACGGGGCCTTAGACCTGCGGGCCTCCAGCTGTTGCGGGAACTACAACTCCCATCATGCCTCTGCCTCTGGGAGTCATGCTTGCAACTGTCAGCAGCTTGCAATGCCTCCTGGGACTTGTAGTTCCACAACAGCTGGTGGTCCACAGGTTGAGCACCCATGTTCTAGTGTTAGATAAAGAAATGAAGGGCTAAAACTCCCTGCCAGCCGGTGCCGGGTTATTTATTTTTGCTGTCTATTTCCTATTGGAGAAAACTACCTTCACTTCCTGTCCCCATCCCAAAAACAGGAAGTGACAGGAAATCCCTCATAAGCGAGGGAAACCGGGTGTGTCACCTGAACTAGTGTCCCCATTGGAAGATTTCCCCTCTATTCCTGTTCTGGGGGCAACCCAAAAAAATACAGTTTTCTTTTACTTTAACTTTTGTTGATAACGGTAAAAAGAGCAAATAGCGAGGATGAATCCCCCTAATGAGGGCGCACACTGCAATATATATAGTTATACTTTAAGATTAATACATTTTTAGATTTTACACACATTGCAAATGATATATTTATAGAAATTACATTTTATTATTATTATTATTATTATTATTATTATTATTATTATTATTATTATTATTATTATTATTATTATTATTATTATATATGACAGGGGTTCTAATCCATCTCCACTGTAGTTAAAAAAAAATAATAGCTTTTACTTATACTTTAAGATTAATTAAATTTAAGATACATTTTATACACATTAGAAATTATATATGAACATAAATTTAAAAAATGTAATGTCATTATTATTATTTCTGTTATGCTACTTATTATTATTATCGTTATTGTTTTATTATTATTATTATTATTATTATTATTATTTTTATTATTATCATCATTATTGTTAGATTATTATTATCAAGATCATTATTGTAGTATTATTATTATTATTATTATTATTATTATTATTATTATTATTCATGACAGGGGTTCTAATCCATCTCCACTTTAATAAAAACATAAATAAAAAAAAGCCTTTAGTTATACTTTATTATTTATTTTCAGATTTTAAACACATTAAAAATTATATATGTATATAACCTTTTGAGCTTACAATTTGTTATTATTATTATTATTATTATTATTATTATTATTATTATTATTAGTAGTAGTATTATTATTATTATTATTTCTGATATTATTATTGTCTTTGTATTATTATTATTATTATTATTATTATGCTCATTATTGTTATTATTATTAAGATCATTATTGCTATATTGCTATTATTATTTATTATTATTATTATAATTATTATTTGTATTATTATTATTAGTATTATTATTATTATTATTATTATTATTATTATTATTATTAGATGATTGCTATTATTATTAAGATCATTATTGCTATATTACTATTTCTATTATTATTAATATTAATTAATTATTTTTATTATAAGTTGTTATTATTACTGTTATTGTTATGATCATTATTGTCTTTGTATTATTATTATTATTATTATTATTATTATTAGATTGCTATTATTATTAGGATCACTATTGCTATATTGCTATTATTATTATTATTATTATTATTAATATTATTATTATTATATTATTGCATTTATGTACAGTAAATGATGATATTGTATTATATTGTATTTTTATTATAGATTGTCATTATTACTGTTATTGCTATTATTATTGTATTTCCATGCATTTATAAATAAATATATATATATAGTAATATATTATATGTATAATTTTTTTTAAATATATATATATATATATATATATATATATATATATATATATATATATATATATATATGTATATATATATATATATATATATATATATATATATATATATATATATATATATATATATATATATATATATATAATGTGTTTATTTATAAATGCATGTAAATACAATATTAATAATTAGTAATAATGAATAGTAATAATGAAAGCACTGTATATATAAATATATATATATATGTGCAATACAGTAATATATTATATGTATAAATGTTAATATAATAATTTTTTAAATAATTTAACATATATATATATATATATATGTGTGTGTTTGTTAGAGTAATAATACAATGCATATTTACAACATATATATATATATATATCTTTATTATTACTATTATTATTTTTTTTCATTTGCATTTTTGTAGTCCTGATGAAGGGGAAGTTGTTCCCCTAAACGCGTCAGCTTTTTGTATTCATCCATCTGGTGAAGGTTAGATGAGGTTTTCTTGGACTCATTTTGATCGTTGTTGATGCTTCCCTAAATATTTGCGTGGCGATGAGGCGCAATGCGGCGCGCACATCTGTATCCACAAATCAGAGCGATATATTTCATAGCGGAATATTTTTCCTCGCCGTGCCCCTTACACAAGAGGCTCTCCTCAGACGGCGTCTACCTGTACGCCGCCGGGTATTACTATGTGCGCCTCATCACGTGCCGCGTTTTACATCTCAGGCGGGAGACGGATCCGAAGGGTTTTCCATTAATTTTCTGATTGTTTTCTTTTTTCGGAATGTCAGAGCGAGTTAATGCGATTTGATCTCGTGTTTTCTTAGCCATATAAAAAGGGACCTCAATCACATTCCGGCGGCAAAAAGTCAATGGGAATAAATTTGGCGCCCAGAACAGCAATAAATGAAAAGCAATTTCAGGACCGCTGAACGCGCCGGGAGCAGAAAACGTCCGTCCCGGATCCCCTCCCCCCGCTTCACTTTCACAAGGACATCATCGGCAAATGAAGACGACTTACAAATGATATTGGAGACCTCCCTGGATATCACGTCTTCATCCACCAATGCCGCGTTCACCGCGACGCACTACGGAAACAGTTACCTTAAAAGAGGAACGGTCACCTTTTAAAAAAATTCCCACCAAGGCCTGGGGTGTCCCTTTAACTGGACTATTAAGCTGGGGAAGAGGGGGATGGGAAGGTCTTCCTGATCATAAGACCACTTTCTGTGGCTTTCACGGTGGTCACATGATCAGGAGCCGGTCCTGCCGACTCCTAAACATTCCGAGAGACCGGGAGCTGTCATGGGGGTCACATGATCGAGAGCTGGTCCTGCCGACTCCTAAACATTCCTAGAGACCGGGAGCTGTCATGGGGGTCACATGATCAGGAACCGGTCCTGCCGACTCCTAAACCTTCCCGAGAAACCGGGAGCTGTGATGGGGGGTCACATGATCAGGAGCTGGTCCTGCCGACTCCTAAACATTCCGAGAGGCCGGGAGCCGTCATGGTGGTCACATGATCAGGAGCTGGTCCTGCCGACTCCTAAACATTCCGAGAGACCGGGAGCTGTGATGGGGGTCACATGATCAGGAGCCGGTCCTGCCGACTCCTAAACATTCCGAGAGACCGGGAGCTGTCATGGTGGTCACATGATCGAGAGCTGGTCCTGCCGACTCCTAAACATTCCGAGAGACCGGGAGCTGTCACGGTGGTCACATGATCAGGAGCCGGTCCTGCCGACTCCTAAACATTCCTAGAGACCGGGAGCTGTCATGGTGGTCACATGATCAGGAGCCGGTCCTGCCGACTCCTAAACATTCCGAGAGACCGGGAGCTGTCATGGGGGTCACATGATCGAGAGCTGGTCCTGCCGCCTCCTAAACATTCCGAGAGACCGGGAGCTGTCAAGGTGGTCACATGATCAGGAGCTGGTCCTGCCGACTCCTAAACATTCCGAGAGACCGGGAGCTGTCACGGGGGTCACATGATCAGGAGCCGGTCCTGCCGACTCCTAAACATTCCGAGAGACCGGGAGCTGTCACGGGGGTCACATGATCAGGAGCCGGTCCTGCCGACTCCTAAACATTCCGAGAGACCGGGAGCTGTCATGGTGGTCACATGATCAGGAGCCGGTCCTGCCGACTCCTAAACATTCCTAGAGACCGGGAGCTGTCATGGGGGTCACATGATCGAGAGCTGGTCCTGCCGCCTCCTAAACATTCCGAGAGACCGGGAGCTGTCATGGGGGTCACATGATCAGGAGCCGGTCCTGCCGACTCCTAGACATTCCGAGAGACCGGGAGCCATCATGGTGGTCACATGATCAGGAGCCGGTCCTGCCGACTCCTAAACATTCCGAGAGACCGGGAGCTGTTATGGGGGTCACATGATCAGGAGCCGGTCCTGCCGACTCCTAAACATTCCGAGAGACCGGGAGCTGTCATGGGGGTCACATGATCAGGAGCCGGTCCTGCCGACTCCTAAACATTCCGAGAGACCGGGAGCCGTCATGGGGGTCACATGATCAGGAGCCGGTCCTGCCGACTCCTAAACATTCCGAGAGACCGGGAGCTGTCATGGGGGTCACATGATCAGGAGCCGGTCCTGCCGACTCCTAAACATTCCGAGAGACCGGGAGCTGTCATGGGGGTCACATGATCAGGAGCCGGTCCTGCCGACTCCTAAACATTCCGAGAGACCGGGAGCTGTCATGGGGGTCACAAGATCAGGAGCCGGTCCTGCCGACTCCTAAACATTCCGAGAGACCGGGAGCTGTTATGGGGGTCACATGATCAGGAGCCGGTCCTGCCGACTCCTAAACATTCCGAGAGACCGGGAGCTGTCATGGGGGTCACATGATCGAGAGCTGGTCCCACTGGCTCTTGATCATTCCGAAAGACCAGGAGCTGTCTTTGAAACCTCCACTTTTTGTCACTCCATCACATGGATATAGAATACAGGGGTTCGATGCATTTGCTTATATCAGTGTCCCCCTCAGAGTTCCCCCTTACATCAGTGTCCCCATCAGAGTTCCCCCTTACATCAGTGTCCCCATCAGAGTTCCGCCCCAGACTGACATCCTCCAATCAAGACATTTTTATATTTGCATAACTCCTCCCACTGCTTGTATCAGGACTGAGGGCTTTTTGAGAGAAGTACTGAAGAAGGATTCTGGGATGATTTCAGGAAGCCAAGTACAGCCCCCTGCTGGCCCCTCCCACCAGCTGTGATCTGAGAAGCACAGAGACCCAGTGATGACATCACTGGTTATAAAATATGATACATAATACAAACTTAATTTAAGTTAATCATTTCGAAATTGATGAGGGGGGAGGGGGGAAACCAAGGAATGCTAAATATATTCAGATTAACCGCTTCCCACCCGCCGGCCGTCATATGACCGCCTTGACTTTGAGTGGTGATATCTGAATGACGGGGGCAGCTACAGGCATCATTCAGATATCGTCTTTTAGAGCCGGCAATTCCTTACACCATAAGAAGATCATAGCGGCTGTTCCACTGCTTGATCGTTCCTATGGGAGGCGAGGGGGGACGCAGGGCCGCCATCAGGGGGTACAGGCAGTACACCTGTAAGGGGCCCGGAGGTCCCCAGGGGCCCGGCTGGCAACCTCCCTTTTTTTTAGGGGTCCGGAGGTCCCCAGGGCCCCAGATGGCAACCCCCCTTTTTTTATATATATATATATATTTTAGGGGTCTGGAGGTCCCCAGGGTCTTTTTTTTTATATATATTTTTATTTTTTATTTATAAATTTATATATATTTATTATTATCATTATTATTATTATTATTATTATTATTATTATTATTATTATTATTATTAAAGGGCCCAGAGGTCCCCAGGGCCCCCGGATGGCAACCCCCCCTTTTTTTTTTATAATTTTTTTTTTTATATTATTTAATTTTTTTTTCTTTTGTATATATATATATATATTATTTATTAAAGGGCTCAGAGGTCCCCAGGGCCCCATGTTGCAAACCCCCTTTTTTGTTATAAATGTTTATATTTTTATTTTTGTTTATATACTTTTTTTTATTAAAGGGCCCAGAGGTCCCCAGGGCCCTGGATGGCAACCCCCCTTTTCTTTTTTTTATAAATGTTTATTTATTTTTTTGTATATATTTTTTTTAATTAATTTTTTATTAAAGGGCCCAGAGGTTTTTAATTTTTTATTTTTATTAAAAGACCCAGAGGTCCCGGATGGCAACCCCCCCTTTTTTTGTAATTTCTTTTTATATATATATTATTAAAGGGCAACCCCTCTTTTTTTTATATATTTTTCTTTATCTCTCCTTTTTTTTGTAAAGCGACCCCCCCCCCCCCCCTGCTTCTCAATTCGTGGCAGCCCCCCCGCTTATGAATTTCAGACGGCAGCACCCCCCGGTTCTCTGCTCCAGGGGGCCCATGCCTGAAGCTGTGTAAGGAAGGGTCCCCATAATTCCTGATGGCGGCCCTGGGGGGACATCCCCCCCCCTCCCACCGCCCTGCGGTGCTTCTAACGACTCGCTGATACGATCGATGAGTCGGAGAAAGGAAACCACCGGCCCCCGGATGTTTGTCACAGTGGTGACAATTGATGGCACAGTGGCTGCGTTGCATGGCATGGCACAGTGACTGCATTTGACAGCATGGCACAGTGGTGACAATTGATGGCACAGTGGCTGCGTTGCATGGCATGGCACAGTGACTGCATTTGACAGCATGGCACAGTGGTGATAATTGATGACACAGTGACTGCGTTTGATGGCATGGCACAGTGTTGATAATTGATGGCACAGTGGCTGTGTTTGATGGCATGGCACAGTGGCTGCGTTTGATGGCACAGTGGCTGCGTTTAATGGCATGGCACAGTGGTGAAAATTGATGGCACAGTGGCTGCGTTTGATGGCATGGCACAGTGACTGCGTTTGATGGCATGGCACAGTGGTGACAATTGATGGCACAGTGGCTGCGTTTGATGGCACAGTGGTGACAATTGATGGCACAGTGGTGACAATTGATGCCACAGTGGCTGCGTTTAATGGCATGGCACAGTGGTGAAAATTGATGGCACAGTGGCTGCGTTTGATGGCATGGCACAGTGACTGCGTTTGATGACATGGCACAGTGGTGACAATTGATGGCACAGTGGCTGCATTTGACAGCATGGCACAGTGGTGATAATTGATGACACAGTGACTGCGTTTGATGGTGTGGCACAGTGGCTGCGTTTGATGGCACAGTGGTCACAATTGATGCCACAGTGGCTGCGTTTAATGGCATGTCACAGTGACTGCATTTGATGGCATGGCACAGTGGTGAAAATTGATGGCACAGTGGCTGCGTTTCATGGCATGGCACAGTGACTGCGTTTGATGGCATGGCACAGTGGTGACAATTGATGGCACAGTGGTGACAATTGATGGCACAGTGGTGACAATTGATGGCACAGTGGCTGCGTTTTATGGCATGGCACAGTGGCTGCGTTTGATGGGCACAGTGAGGCTGCAATTTTTTTTCGTTTGCGCCCCCCTCAAAAATTTTGAGCACCAGCCGCCACTGGACGGGGGGGCCTACAGTAATCGCGGCACGCAATGACGCAACGTACGGGGGGGTGGAGACTTGGCTGGCAATCATTACCTGCCAGGAAAACTCACAATGCCTTCCGAAAGCCAAGGAACCAAGCCTCCCCCCCCCCCCCCGCCGCACTCGTCATACATCAGACGTAATTTTCATACCTATCTGCAGTAAGGTTGTTCTATAAAATCGCCTCCAGATGCCGGGAAATTATGACAAATTAACTATCTAGTGAGCAAGAATCTACATCTGGCCTCAAGCAACGCAAAAAAAACTTCAAAGCATATTTGTCTACTATTAACAAAAAAAGAAAAAAGCCCCATTGGGGGTCATCATCATCATTTTCTCCGTCAAGTGGGGGGTAATAAGGGCCCCGGGTTCGGTCATCCAAAGGGGCCCAACCAGAGTGCGGTTCTATCACAGGAATCTAGGGGTCAGATTCACAGAAAAAGTACGCCGGCGTATCTGCTGATATCTGCTGATACTTCGGCGTACTTTCAAATTTGCCGCGTCGTATCTTTATTTGTAATTCACAAACCAAGATACGACGGCTTTTGGCTAAGATCCGACAGGCGTACGCCTTCGGATCTTAGGTGTAATTCTCCGGCGGCCGCTGGGTGGAGTTCCCGTCGTTTTCCTGCGTCGGGTATGCAAATTAGCTGATTACGGCGATCCACGAAGATACGCGCGTTCGTCGCAATCTCTTACGTCGTCGCTAGTCGGTTTTTTCCCGTCGCAAAACTAAGGCTGCTTTTTCATGGCTCACATTTAGAATAGCCCATGTTAAAGTACGGCCGTCGTTCCCGCGTCGAATTTCAAATTTTTTGCGCAAGACGTCCGGGAATACGAAAGTACGTTACGCACGTCGCCGTTCAAAAAACACGTCGGGGCGCCGTAATTTCGCGCAAAGCACGGCGGGAATTTTCCGAACGGAGCATGCGCAAGAACGTTCGGCGCGGGAGCGCGGCTAATTTAAATGGTGCCCGCCCCATTTGAATTAGGCAGGGCTTGCGCCGGACGGCTTTACGCTACGCCGCCGCAAGTTTACACGTAAGTGCTTTGTGAATCAAGCACTTACGCTGAAAAACTTGGGGCGGTGTAACGTAAAGGGGATAAGTTACGTTACGCCGCCGCGCGGCTACGTGAATCTGGCCCTAGATGAATAGAGATGTATTGGACGGTCCTACCAAGACGTACGGGACGGGAGGAGGAAGTATTAATCAGAGTGGAAGTGTAATACAGTCACGGAAACAGAGGCAGCTAGTAAAAAAATATATAAAAAATAAAAAAATAATACAAATGGTTGTGATATAAAATAAGACGAAACCCCCAGAGCGCCCCCCCCGCGCGGTTCAACCAAAGTCCAGAGAAAAGCCAGCGATTTCGGCGTCCGCGTCCCACCATGTGCTTCCAATTTGCAGTCACTTCCTCTGTTTTTATTATCCAGTTGTTCGTAGCGATCGATCGTCGGACCCCCGTCCAGGTCAGAGCCGCGTACAGCAGGATGCGACGTACGTTGTGCGTCTCCCGTAAAATGTTACAGACTCGCTTTATGATGTCATTTTATTCATCCATCTGGACGTTGGAGGTTTACATGTTAAAAAAATGGCCAACCCCCTCCCCCCGACCCCCATCGATGGGGTTACATTGTTGTGTGTCGCACAGCTGGAGCGCAAGGCATTGACATGGGAAGGAAAAATACAACATACAAGTTCCAGGATGTGGAACAGATTGGAAGAGTGGAAGTGATAACTGGGAACACATCCGAGAGCATAGTGTGCAGGAGAAGGGGAGCCAGAAGAGGAGGATCCCGGTACATCTGATAGCAGAGTGTGCAGAAGAAGAGGAGCCAGAAGAGGAGGATCCCGGTACCAGGACTGCCATCAGGAATTATGGGGCCCCTTACACAGCTTCAGGCATGGGCCCCCTGGAGCGGGGGGGGGGGGGGGTGCTGCCGCCGCTAATTGAGAAAATTGAGAAGCGGGGGGGCCCTTTACAAAAAAAATATATATATATATATAAAAAAAAAGGGGGGTTGCCATCTGCAGCCCTGGGGACCCCTGGGCCCTTTAATAAAAAAAAGGGGTGCCATCTGGGGACCTCTGGGCCCTTCAATAAAAAAAAATATATATGTTTAAAAAAATGTAAAAAAAAAAGAAATAAAAAAAAAGTAAAAATAAATAAATATAAAAAAAAAGGGGGGTTGCCATATGGGGCCCTGGGGACCTCTGGGCCCTTTAATTAAAAATACAAAAAT
Organism: Rana temporaria; assembly: GCF_905171775.1. Taxonomy (NCBI): domain Eukaryota; kingdom Metazoa; phylum Chordata; class Amphibia; order Anura; family Ranidae; genus Rana; species Rana temporaria. The sequence goes on from NC_053497.1 coordinate 1,708,351, forward strand.
ATAAATAATGTTTTTTTATATGAAAAATAAATACAAAAAGGGGAGTTGCCATCCGGGGCCCTCCGGGCCCTTTAAAAAAAAAAAAAATATATATATATATATACATAAAAAAAATCTAAAAAATAAAAATAAAAAAAATATATATATACATAAAATACAATTAAAAAATAAAAATCTAAAAAATAATAATTATTATTTTTTTTAAAAGGGGGGGTTGCCATCCGGAGCCCTGGGGACCTCTGGGCCCTTTAATAAAAAAAAAAGGGGGGGTTGGCATCTGGGCCCCTGGGGACCTCCGGGCCCCTTACAGGTGTACTGCCTGTACCCCCCTGATGGCGGCCCTGCACGGTACATCTGATAGAAGAGTGTGCAGAAGAAGGGGAGCCAGAAGAGGAGGATCCCGGTACATCTGATAGCAGAGTGTGTAGAAGAAGGGGAGCCAGAAGAGGAGGATCCCAGGACATCGGATAGCAGAGTGTGCAGAAGAAGGGGAGCCAGAAGAGGAGGATCCCGGTACATCTGATAGCAGAGTGTGCAGGAGAAGGGGAGCCAGAAGAGGAGGATCCCGGTACATCTGATAGCAGAGTGTGCAGAAGAAGGGGAGCCAGAAAAGGAGGATCCCGGTACGTCTGATAGCAGAGTGTGCAGGAGAAGGGGAGCCAGAAGAGGAGGATCCCGGTACATCTGATAGCAGAGTGTGCAGAAGAAGGGGAGCCAGAAGAGGAGGATCCCGGTACATCTGATAGCAGAGTGTGCAGAAGAAGGGGAGCCAGAAAAGGAGGATCCCGGTACGTCTGATAGCAGAGTGTGCAGGAGAAGGGGAGCCAGAAGAGGAGGATCCCAGGACATCTGATAGCAGAGTGTGCAGAAGAAGGGGAGCCAGAAAAGGAGGATCCCGGTACATCTGATAGCAGAGTGTGGAGAAGAAGGGGAGCCAGAAGAGGAGGATCCCGGTACATCTGATAGCAGAGTGTGCAGAAGAAGGGGAGCCAGAAGAAGAGGATCTGATAGCAGAGTGTGCAGAAGAAGGGGAGCCAGAAGAGGAGGATCCCGGTACATCTGATAGCAGAGTGTGGAGAAGAAGGGGAGCCAGAAGAGGAGGATCCCGGTACATCTGATAGCAGAGTGTGCAGAAGAAGGGGAGCCAGAAGAAGAGGATCCCGGTACATCTGATAGCAGAGTGTGCAGAAGGGGAGCCAGAAGAGGAGGATCCTGGTACATCTGATAGCAGAGTGTGCAGAAGAAGGGGAGCCAGAAGAAGAGGATCCCGGTACATCTGATAGCAGAGTGTGCAGAAGAAGGGGAGCCAGAAGAGAAGGATCCCGGTACATCTGACAGCAGAGTGTGCAGAAGAAGGGGAGCCAGAAGAGGAGGATCCCGGTACATCTGATAGCAGAGTGTGCAGAAGAAGGGGAGCCAGAAGAGGAGGATCCCGGTACATCTGATAGCAGAGTGTGCAGGAGAAGGGGAGCCAGAAGAAGAGGATCCCGGGACATCTGATAGCAGAGTGTGCAGAAGAAGGGGAGCCAGAAGAGGAGGATCCCGGTACATCTGATAGAAGAGTGTGCAGAAGAAGGGGAGCCAGAAGAAGAGGATCCCGGGACATCTGATAGCAGAGTGTGCAGAAGAAGGGGAGCCAGAAGAGGAGGATCCCGGGACATCTGATAGAAGAGTGTGCAGAAGAAGGGGAGCCAGAAGAAAAGGATCCCGGTACATCTAGCGTGGCGGTGATTCAATAAGGGAGCGCATTGGCACCGCCCCCTCTCTCCTGCCACCTCTCTTGTGTATTGCATGGATCTATCTATGGTCGCCCCCTATTCAGGTGTCCGGCCCCTTGTGGGGGAGCGCTGGGCACCTGAATTACAGCGGTTGTGTTTTTTTGTTAAGCAGCTGATTGGAGCCGTAGGCTCTAATGGGCATCCAAAAAGGAGAACAGCGGGCGCCATGCTGGGGGCGCTCGGTGTTCACTCAGCGTTGTGTTAGGAAAGGGGATGAATCGCTTTCCTAACACTGACCCGCCTCTCAGCCAATCAGGTGCTGGGGTCTGTTACCTGTCACCCGATTGGCTGAAAACAACAGGCGCTGTGGTTGGACGCCTGACGAGGACGGGAGAAGACATCGAGGAGCGTGGACGTGGAGGACACCACCGTGACCCCCTGCAAGACAGGTAAGGGGATGCACACTGGCAGCAATTGCTGGGGTTCAGTGGCTGCGTTTGATGGGCACAGTGGCTATGTTTAGGTACACTAGCTGCATTTGATGGCACGTTGGGTGCATTTGATGGGCACAGTGGCTATGTTTAGGTACAGTAGCTGCATTTGATGGGCACAGTGGCTGAGTTTGATGGGCACAGTGGCTGAGTTTGATGGGCACAGTGGCTAAGTTTGATGGGCACAGTGGCGGCAATTGATTGGCACAGTGGCAGCGTTTGGGCACAGTGGCTGCGTTTGATGGGCACAGTGGCTGCATTTGATGACACAGTGCCTGTATTTGATGGACACAGTGGCTGAGTTTGATGGGCACAGTGGCGGCAATTGATGGGCACAGTAGCTGCGTTTGATGGGCACAGTAGCTGAGTTTGATGGGCACAGTAGCGGCAATTGATGGGCACAGTAGCTGCGTTTGATGGGCACAGTAGCGGCAATTGATGGGCACAGTAGCTGCGTTTGATGGGCACAGTAGCTGAGTTTGATGGGCACAGTGGCGGCAATTGATGGGCACAGTGGCGGCAATTGTCGGGGGGGGGGGGTTTCAATTTGTTTGCACCCTCCAAAAATTTGGAGCACCATCCTCCACTGACATCTAGTAATACAGTGTGAAGAAGAAGAGGAACCCAAAGAAGTGGATCCCGGTACATCTGGTAGCAGAGTGTGAAGAAGAGGATCCAGAAGAAGAGGATCCTGGCACATCTGGTAGCAGAGTGTGAAGAAGAAGAGGATCCAGAAGAAGAGGATCCTGGTACATTTGGTAGCAGAGTGTGAAGAAGAAGAGGATCCAGAAGAAGTGGATCCTGGTACATCTGGCAGCAGAGTGTGAAGAAGAGGATCCAGAAGAAGAGGATCCTGGTACATCTGGTAGCAGAGTGTGAAGAAGAAGAGGATCCAGAAGAAGAGAATCCTGGTACATCTGGTAGCAGAGTGTAAAGAAGAAAAGGATCCAGAAGAAGAGGATCCTGGTACATTTGGTAGCAGAGTGTGAAGAAGAAGAGGATCCAGAAGAAGAGGATCCTGGTACATCTGGTACCAGAGTGTGAAAAAGGAGAGGAACCCAAAGAAGAGGATCCCGGTACATCTGATAGCAGTGTGTGCAGAAGAAGGGGAGCCAGAAGAAGAGGATCCCGGTACATCTGATAGCAGTGTGTGCAGAAGAAGGGGATCCAGAAGAAGAGGATCCCGGTACATCTGATAGCAGAGTGTGCAGAAGAAGGGGATCCAGAAGAAGAGGATCCCGGTACATCTGATAGCAGAGTGTGAAGAAGAAGTAGAGGATCCAAAAGATTAGGATCCCAGTACATCTGATAACACACTGTTATAAAGAAGAGGATCCCAGTACACCTAACAGCAAAGTGCAAAGAAAAAGAAGAGGATCCTGGTACATCTATACGCACAGTGTGAAGAAGGGTTAGGGTTAGGGTGTTAGGGTTGGTGTTAGGGTTAGGGTTAGGGGTAGGGTTGGGGTTGGGGTTAGGGTTAGGGTTGGGGTTGGGGTTGGGATTAGGGTTTCAACTTGAAGAACAAGGCAAGGATTGGGTCTCAAGAGGCTTGGCTGACCCACCCATACCAGTGTACCGCCTACCTCAGGGAATAAACAAGTCAGGGAATGAACAAGTCGGGGAAAGCGCTTAGCTAACCCTCTAGCTCAGAACTGGCTCTGTCAGTAAGGAACATGGCATCCTTGGTCAACAAATCCATGTCACACAATGGCTTGGGAAGCTTTTTTTTTATTACGTGAAGAAGGGTTAGGGTTGGGGTTACGGGGTTAGGGGGTTAGGGTGTTAGGGGTAGGGTTGGAAGTAGGGTTAGGGTTAGGGTTAAAGATGGGGTTAGAGTTAAGGTTAGGGGTTAGGGTTAGGGTTGGGGTTAGGGTTAGTGTTGGGGGTTAGGGTTTCACCTTGGAGAACAAGGCTTGGACTCAGGGATTGGGTCTCCAGAGGTCAATGGTCAAGAGGCTTGGCTGACCCACCCCCACCAGTGTAGCGCCTACCCCAACTAAGTCGGGGATAAACAAGTTGGGGAATGAACAAGTCAAGGAAAGCACTTAGCTAACCCTCTAGCTCAGAACTGGCTCTGTCAATAAGGAACGTGGCATCCTTGGTCAACCAATCCATGTCACACAATGGCTTTTATAGGGAAGCTTTTTTTTTTATTAAGCCAACTTCAGCAACTTCCGAAGAAAAGGAACATTGTACATACAGCATATTAGCACAGCGTGAAGAAGACGAGGATCCCAAAGAAGATGAACCCTGTAAATCTATTCACACAGGGTGAAGGAGAAGAGGATCCCAGTACATTCTAATACTGTAGCACAATGTGAAGAAGAAGAGGATCCCAAGGAAGAGGATCCTGGTACATCTAATAGCACAGTGTGAAGAAGAGGGTCCCCAAGAAGAGGATCCCATAGAAGAGGATCCTGGTACATCTAATAGCACAGTGTGAAGAAGAAGAGGATCCCAAAGAGGAAGATCCCGAAGAAGAGGATCCCGGTATATCTAATAGCACAGTGTGAAGAAGAAGAGGATCCCGTTCATCTAATAGCACAGCATGAAGAAGAGGATCCCGTAGAAGAGGATCCTGGTACATCTAATAGCACAGCATGAAGAAGAGGATCCCCAAGAAGAGGATCCCGTGGAAGAGGATCCCGGTACATCTAATAGCACAGTGTAAAGAAGAAGAGGATCCCAAAGAGGAAGATCCTAATACATTTAATCGCTTATATGGGAGAAGAGTTTTATTTTTTTTAAATAATTTCAGCAAAGTCCAAAAAAAAATGTTTTGCTTTGCAAGTTTGGTGAAATTGTTGACTTGTTGGTGAAATCTAAGGCCGCGTACACACGAGCAAACATGTACGATGAAAGCGGTCCGTCGGACCGTTTTCACCGTACATGCCTGCCAGAGGGCTTCTGTACGATGGTTGTACTAACCATCGTACAGAAGTCCGCGCGTAAACACTACGCGGGGCGTGTCCGCGTCGTCGCTGCGACGATGACGCGGCGACGTGGGCGGGCCTGCCATTTAAAGGCTTCCACGCATGCGTCGAAGTCATTCGACGCATGCGAGGGACGGCGGGCGCTCGGACATGTACGGTAGGTCTGTACTGACGACCGTACATGTCCGAGCGGGCAGGATTCCAGCGGACGGTTTTAAAACACGTCCAGGAATATTTGCCCGCTGGGAAAAGGCCCGGCGGGCAAATGTTTGCTGGAATTCGGCCCGCTCGCGCCTACACACGACCGAACATGTCTGCTGAAACTGGCCCGCGGACCAGTTTCAGCATACATGTTTGGTCGTGTGTACGGGGCCTAACCCTTATAAAAACGTCGCTTTGATTCATTTTTTTGAACAGCAACTTTCCACCAATTTTTCCATGACTGGTTTACAAAGTCTACTTCATATCTTCCAATCACACTGTAGATCTCTTTCAATAACATTTCTTTCGTATGTCCACATTCATTTCTGACCTCTGTGCTCTACTGAGGATTGGCTAAACTCTACCAATGACCCTAACCCTATTGGTAAACCTAACCCTAATGTAAACCTCTAACTCTATTCCTCTTGCCCACTTGCTCAAAACTGGCTCTGTCGATAAGGAACGTGGCATCCTTGGTCAACAAATCCATGTCACACAATGGCTTGGGAAGCTTTTTTTTTTATTACGTGAAGAAGGGTTAGGGTTATGGGGTTAGGGTGTTAGGGGTAGGGTTGGAAGTAGGGTTAGGGTTAAAGATGGGGTTAGAGTTAAGGTTAGAGGTTAGGGTTAGGGGTTGGGGTTTCACCTTGAAGAACAAGGCTTGGACTCAGGGATTGGGTCTCCAGAGGTCAATGGTCAAGAGGCTCGGCTGACCCACCCCCACCAGTGTAGCGCCTACCCCACTTTCTCAAAACTGGCTCTGTCGATTAGGAACGTGGCATCCTTGGTCAACAAATCCATGTCACACAATGGCTTGGGAAGCTTTTTTTTTATTACGTGAAGAAGGATTAGGGTTGGGGTTAGGGGGTTAGGGTGTTAGGGGTAGGGTTGGAAGTAGGGTTAGGGTTAATGATGGGGTTAGAGTTAAGGTTAGGGGTTAGGGTTGGGGTTAGGGGTTGGGGTTTCACCTTGAAGAACAAGGCTTGGACTCAGGGATTGGGTCTCCAGAGGTCAATGGTCAAGAGGCTCGGCTGACCCACCCCCACCAGTGTAGCGCCTACCCCACTTGCTCAAAACTGGCTCTGTCGATAAGGAACGTGGCATCCTTGGTCAACCAATCCATATCACACAATGGCTTTTATAAGTAAGCTTTTTTTATTAAGCTAACTTCAGCAAAGTCAAAATTATTATTTGCACATTGCAGGTTTGGTGAAATTGCTGCTCTATAAAAAACATTTGTTTTGGTAAATCTTTTGAATGACAACTTCCACCAACATTTCCACGATTGGTTTCCAACCGGCCAATCAAACGCTTTCAAAAAGATTTGTTTGATGGATTATTTGAGCGGCAACTTCCACCATCATTTCCATGAGTGGTTTCCAACTGGCCAATCAAACCCTTATAAAAATTATTATTTGTTAAAAAAATTTGAACGGCAGCTTCCACCAACATTTCCATGGCTGGTTTCCAACCAACCAATCAAACCCTTATAAAAAAAGATTTCTGTGATGATTTTTTTAAAATAGCAACTTCCACCAATATTTCCATGATTGGTTGTCAACAAGCCAATCAAACCCTTGTAAAACTATTTCTTTGATGATTTTTTTGAATGGCAACTTCCACCAAAATTTACATGGCTGGTTTCCAACCAACCAATCAAACCCCTAGGGCTCATTTACCACTTGCGTCGGCTTCAACACACATTAACGGATAGTTTAGCTCAGAGAAACAAGGGCTCAGCCCAGCCCTGACAAAGCGTCTTTAAAAGCTTCCATAGAAGTCTATGGCAAAGCTCACTTGAAGCCCCACTGAAGCCTCATTGAAGCCACACAAAGCCTTCCGAAGCCCCACCAAAGTCTCATCGAAGACCCCACCCAACCAGCCAATGATTGATTTTTCTGAGTGGCAACTTCAATCAACAGATCCATGGCTGGTTTTCCAACCGGCTAATCAAACATTTATAAAAAGATTTGTCACATGGATTTTTTGAGTGGCAACTTCCACCAACATTTCCCCGATTAGTTTCCAATTGGCCAATCAAACCCTTATAAAGAAAATCTTTGATTAATTTTTTAAATGGCAACTTCCACCAATATTTCCATGAGTGGTTCCCAACTGTCTGGTCACAGCATAAATTTCTCTCTATAAAATTCCTCCCGTATGTTCCCATGCATGTTTTACCCCTGTGGTCCGGTGAGGATTGACCAAACTCGTAGCAGACATCTGTGTTTCAGAAGTTTTTTTTTCCTTCTGATTAATTTTTTGAATGGCAACTTCCACCAATATATCCATGGCTGGTTTCCAATCGGTCAATCAAACGCCTATAAAAAGATTTCTTTAAAGAATTTTTTTGAACGCCAGCTTACACCAAAATTTCCATGGCTGGTTTCCAACCAGCCAATCAAACCCTTACAAAAAGATTTGTTTGGTGGATTTTTCTGAGTGGCAACTTCCACCATCATTTCCATGAGTGGTTTCCAACTGGCCAATCAAACCCTTATAAAAAATATTATTTGATGAGTTTCTTGAATGCCAACTCCCACCAACATTTCCACGATTGGTTTCTAACTGGCCAATCAAACCCTTACAAAAAGATTTCTGTGATGAATTTTTTGAATGGCAACTTCCACCAATATTTCCATGATTGGTTGTCAACCGGCTAATCAAACCCTTGTAAAAAGATTTCTTTGATTAATTTTTTGAATGGCAACTTGCACCATGATTGGTTTCCAACCGGCCAATCAAATCCTTATAAAAAGATATGTTTGATGGATCTTTTGAGTGGCAACCTCCACCAACATTTCCACGATTAGTTTCCAATTGGCCAATCAAACCCTTATAAAAAAAATCTTTGATTAATTTTTTGAATGGCAACTTCCACCAATATTTCCATGAGTGGTTCCCAACCGTCTGATCACAGCATAAATTTCTCTCCATAAAATTCCTCCCGTATGTTCCCATGCATGTTTTACCCCTGTGGTCCGGTGAGGATTGGCCAAACTCGTAGCAGACATCTGTGTTTCAGAAGGTTATTTTTTTTCCCCTTCTGATTAATTTTTTGAATGGCAACTTCCACCCTTATAAAAAAAATCTTGAAGCCACACAAAGCCTTTCCGAAAGCCCCACAAAAGGCTCATCGAAGACCCCACCCAACCACCCCCCCCCCCCCCCCAACCAGCCAATGATTGATTTTTCTGAGTGGCAACTTCCATCAATAGGTCCATGGCTGGTTTCCAACCGGCTAATCAAACCCTTCTAAAAAGATTTGTTTCATGGATTTTTTGAGCGGCAACTTTCACCAACATTTCCACGATTAGTTTCCAACCAGCCAATCAAACCCTTATAAAAAGGTTTTTTGATGAATCTTTTGAGTGGCAACTTCCACCAACATTTCCATGATTAGTTTCCAATTGGCCAAACCCTTATAATTTTTTAAATGGCAACTTCCACCAATATTTCCATGAGTGGTTCCCAACCGTCTGATCACAGCATAAATTTCTCTCCATAAAATTCCTCCCGTATGTTCCCATGCATGTTTTACCCCTGTGGTCCGGTGAGGATTGGCCAAACTCGTAGCAGACATCTGTGCTTCAGAAGGTTTTTCGTTTTTTTCTTTTCCCCTTCTGAGGGTTTTAAATCGTCAGAGCTGTCCATGTTCATCTGTCCGCGATGTACGAGTGTTAGAAGAAAAGGTGCACATGATACAGCGCAGTGCCGAAGGCCCAGAGGAAAGACCTGTCTGAATGGAATGACTGTTGGATGCTGACTTAAGATCTTTTTTTGTGTGTGTGCAAAGTAAGTCCATGTGGGACTCGGGTCACACAGGAGATGGGCAGAAACAGCTTGTTTTGTTTTACACTCGAGGCAGGGACAGCCGCGTGATGGATACGTTCGGCGTCCGCCTGCGAAGGCATTAAACAAGAACATATAGCAACTTTAATGACCCACTTCTGCTTCTATTACCGTTGTCTAAGAGTAATGTATCCCCGACACCAACGTCCAAACCCAATGGTCCCCTATAAAAAGCAAAATTGTGAATATTCAGGGGCCCCCGTCGATGGGAAAGAAATAAAAAATAAAAAATAAATAAAAAAGAAAAGAAAAGAATAAAAGCAAGGAAGTGGTGTGATAGAGCTCAAAGATATAGATTTATATTTTACAAGACGTCTCTTAGTTCTTGGCAGGCGGACAGAAATATGATTTGTGCCGTAGAGTTATCATGCATTATGTAGAAACTGCAGAACAATAAGAAAAAAGCGAACTCATGGTTTAGCTATTATACTTTGGACGCCATTCAGACCCGGCCCGGGACGGCGGGAAGTGCGGGGTTAAGTGAGAGCGATCGATGCGAACGTTTCTTGCGAAATCAGATTTTTTTGGGGTGGTTGGGATGATGAAATCAGGTGCATCCTGTCTTTTGGCTCTGTCTTTTTTTTTTTTTTTTAAGGTCTGATCTTTCTCTTATGGAGGTGAGTTGAAGTTTATTTCATCGCCCATTGTTCTATGAATAATTGCATTTTTTTTTTTCGTTCCATATATCACATTTTTTTTTTTTTTTTAAAGGGCAAGAAAGCTAACCTCAATTTTAAATCATGCTTCCCCTTCCCAGTCCTGACCCCCCCCCCAGTTCCCCTGATATTTAAAAAATATTACCTCTCAATAGAAATAAACTTAAACTGAGCAACATTTTTTTGCCATTGTATTTTCTTTTTAAATAAAAAAACAATAAATTATACTTACCTCTGAATAGAAGTAAACTCAAACTGAGCAACATTTTCTTGCCATTGTATTTTTTTATAAATTAAAAAAAAAAAATATATATATATATATATATATATATATATATATATATATATATATATATATATATATATATATATATATATATATATATATATATATATATATATATATATATATATATAAATTTACCAATAGAAGTAAACTCAAACGGAGCAACATTTTCTTGCCATTGTATTTTTTTTATAAATAAATAAATACAAAATAATAAAAAAATATATATATATATATATCAATAGAAGTAAACTCAATCTGAGCAACATTTTCTTGCCATTGTATTTTTTTATAAATTAAAAAATAATATATATTAAAAATAATATATATAAATTTACCAATAGAAAGTAAACTCAAACTGAGCAACATTTTCTTGCCATTGTATTTTTTTTATAAATTTAAAAAATATATATATATATATATATATATATATATATATATATATATATATATATATATATATATATATATATATATATATATATATATATATAAATTTACCAATAGAAGTAAACTCAAACTGAGCAACATTTTCTCCATTTTTTTTTTTATTAAAAAAAAATTATATTTCCTCTCAATAGAAGTAAACTCAAACGAAGCAACATTTTCTTGCCATAGTTTTATAAATAATAATAAAAAAAAAGATATATGTATATTTACCAATAGAAGTAAACTCAAACTGAGCACCATTTTCTTTCCATTGTATTTTTTTATAAATAAATAAATAATAAAAAAAAATATATATATAATAAATAAAAAAAAAAAAAAAAAAAAAATATATATATATATATATATATATATATATATATATATATATATATATATATATATATATATATATATATATATATATATATATATATATATATATATATATAAATTTACCAATAGAAGTAAACTCAAACGGAGCAACATTTTCTTGCCATTGTATTTTTTTATAAAAAAAAATATATATATATATATATATATATATATTTTTTTTTTATTTATTTATAAAAAAATTAATACTTCCTCTCAATAGAAGTAAACTCCAGCTCTGCATAGAAACCAATCAGCTTCCAGGTTTTTTGTCAAAGCCTAATTGAACAAGCGGATGAAAGAAGCTGATTGGCTCCCATGCACAGCTGCACCAGATTTTGCACTCTCCAGTTTTAGTAAATCAACTCCATGGATTGAATGGATGTGTTTGTAAAAAAGAAAAAAAAATCAAATAAATATTACATGTATAAAAATAAATAATAATAACAATAATAACATTTCTTTATTTTAATAAAATCTATTAAATACAATTAATTTAAAATAATATTTAAAATACAAATTCAATAAAAAAAATACAATGGCAAGCAAATGTGTCTTAAAAATATATTAATGTTACACTACTTCCCATAACATTATATATCTTCGTATTTCAGTTTAAAAAAAAAAAAAACGTTATTACTTGTTACTCTAATTTTTAATTTTTTTATATTCAAATTAACAAATGTTTGAATATTCAAATTGCCGAATATTCGGAAAAATTTATTAAACAGGTAATAAATGAATTTGTCAAATTTCGTAAAAAAAAAACGAATTTGGAAGGAGACAAATTGCACATGTCTGATACACGTGCTCCAGCATGGCATCTCTCGGGGGTTGGGTTTCCTATTGGTGACAACAGTGGATCATGTCTGTGTAACGTGTGTGTTGAAGTAGACACTTGTAGTCTCCATCCAAAGCCTGGGAGACACTGCAGAAGACAGAGGCCCAGATTCTGAAAAGGCTTACGACGGCGCAACGCAATGTACGCCGTCGTAAGTCCTAATCTGGGCCGTCGTATCTATGCGACTGATTCTTAGAATCAGTTACGCATAGATATCCATTAGATCCGACAGGCGTAAGGCTCTTACGCTGTCGGATCTTAAATGCAATTTTTTTTTTTTTTGCCGCTAGGTGTCGCCTCTGTCGTTTTCCCCGTCGTGTATGCAAATTAGCAAAATACGCGAATTCCCGAACGTACGTGCGGTCGACGCAGTGAAGTTACAACGTTTACGTTAGATTTGCGACGCGTAAAGTTGCCCCTGCTATATGAGGGGCAACCAATGTTAAGTATGGCCGTCGTTCCCGCGTCGAAATTTAAAAATTTACGTCGTTTGCGTAAGTCGTCCGTGAATGGGGCTGGACGCCATTTACGTTCACGTCGAAACCAATGACGTCCTTGCGACGTCATTTAGCGCAATGCACGTCGGGAAATTTTAGGGACGGCGCGTGCGCAGTACGTTCGGCGTGGGAACGCGCCTAATTTAAATGCTCTACGCCCCCCACCCAGCTCATTTGAATTAGGCGGGCTTGCGCCGGGGGATTTACGCTACGCCGCCGCAACTTTACAGGCAAGTTCTTTGTGAATAAAGCACTTGCCTGTAAAACTTGCGGCCGCGTAACGTAAACGAGATACGTTACGGCCGCATAGTTTAACGCCGATCTACGTGAATCTGGCCCTTAGTGGCTGGGTTTCCATCTACAGGGTAGAAGACACAGATGTCCGAACACAAAGTCTGAAGATCAATTTTAGGCCATTGTTCGGTGTGTTCAGCCCACACAGTCCATGGAATGCCTGAAACTTCCTTTCTTCAAGGATCATAAAGCATAATAATTGCATTGGCAGCAACGCCGTGTAATCGGAAAGGCATTTTAGGTCATCGAGAGAAATAAGTCAACTGCACTTGTTTGATTGGAAGCCAACAGAGATCCCTGGGAATGACCACTTGCGTGCACCGGGGAGGGGGGGGGGGTCTTTTTCTCATCTCTACCCTTATGTTTAAATGAGAAGAGTTGTTTGTTTGTTTGTTTTTGTTCACAAAAAGTGAATCATGAAAATAAAAATAAACAACGGTGCAGTAATGGCCGTCCTCAGATAGGAAGGGCTTCAAACCCTGAACTCCCCGGGGTGCAAGGCTCATGGACAGGGGAAAGAAACTCTATGGTCTACCTGCCGAAGCCATGGCTGTCTTAACGAGAGGGCACTCCTGGGCACTGCACAGGGGCCCCAGCTGCATGTGGGGCCCCTGCACTTTCCCCAAAGCAGCTGGTCCTTGAGCCCGCACTGCCCCGAAAATAGCATACTAGCTCATTATGAATTACTTACCTCGGATCGAAGCCCTTTGCAGCTGTCCTCGTACGCCGCATCGGCGGCCGACATTTCTCCCGGGGGTTACTTCGAGGTATCGCGGCTCCAGCTCTGTGATTGGCCGGACCCACGATGAAAAGCCGTACGTGCCATTGCTTCAGTTTGCCCAGGGATGGACTGGCCTTTGGGACTACAGGGAGTTTCCCGGTGGGCCGATGGCTCAGTGGGCCGGCTTCAGTGACAGCAGACCGCCGCCCCCCTCCGCTCCTTTGTCTCTCCCTTCCCGCAGCGCTCCCCACTGGTACTGCCTATAAGAGTACCAGTACCAGCCGTTCTACTCTAATGAAGTAGAATGGCTAGTGGCTAGTGAAGGGGGAGAGGGGGCTTGGGTGGCTGAGGGGGGGTGCGGGAATTGTCCGGCCGCCATGGGAGAGACCTGTCAAAGTGGTCCAGTCTAGATGAAGTCCAGGGCCAAATTTTTGTCCCAGTCCAGCCCTGAGTTTGCCCCAGTGCTGCATGAACCAATGACACCGGCACATGCAGGGGACAGGGGATATCTCCTAAACTGTGCAGGTTTCCTTAATCTAGGCTTACCTGTAGCATAAAGTGGTCTGTAAGGGTTTACAACCACTTTGAATGTGGAGCTCCACCCAAAAGGAGAAGCTCCGCTTGTCTGCCTCCTACCTACTTGATGTCTGTTTAACTGCACTGTCTCCAGTGTAGGGGCCCCAGAGCATTACTTTGCCCAGGGGCCCATGATGCTATTAAGATGGCCCTGTCCGAAGCTGGTCCTCATAGTATAAGCTACCAGACCATGCCATTCCATGATTTGACCTTGATTGCTCAAATATAGGGGTGTCCGAGGGTCTTCAGAGTGTTCTGCCACCAATTCTCTTACCCTCTCTATTGACACCAGTGCACCCAACATATCAAGTGATTCCAAGAGTATCGCTGGTCTCTGGGTCACCTAGGGACTCCAACTGCACCTCTGCACATCTTCATGTCTCCACCAGTGCATCCCATGCCATCCAGTGACTCAAGGAGGCCCTGTGTCTCCACCATGCCCCAGTACACTCCAGGTCATCTAGGTAATCCAAGTGCACTCTTTGTACCTCTATACCCCCTGACACCCATGCCTCCACACGGTATGCTCTGCGTCATCTGAACTACTCTTCTACATGTAGATACAGACCACTGCCAATGACAACAATACGACACACACATTTCACATGTATCTCTATGCAGAACAAAAGGAGATGGGAAAGATTCAAATTTATTATTTCCTTGGTTCCTAAAGCCAGTTTTACCCACAGAAGGAAATGAACGGGGTCCTGTTAGAAGCATCACTCTGGATTGTATGAGACACCTGGCTATCCTAGTGATTGATGGTCCCTTGGCTACCACCTCAACTGTAAACTTGGATCTCCATCCCTCTGATAAATTGTCTGCAGTCCCCGAGAATTAAATCATGTAACCAACAAATCCTCCCCATGTAATGCCAGAAATCACACGTCTTTATAACTTGGATCCGCACATTAATGTCGCTCACAAATCCATGTGCATTTTTCGAGAGAACAGCGGGGAGCTTTTCCGTGCCAAAGCGGAACCTTTTAGTGCCATGTCGACTTGGTGATGATTACACATACCATCCAGGAAGAACATTAGAAAACCTTTTTACTGTTGGTTTGACATAAACAGAAAAAGACAATAAAAATTGCTAAGAGAGAAAAGAAAAGAAAAAAATTGCTGCTGCCATAAATTGTGGATCTCATAAACAGACTCAGATTTTCGAGGCTGTACTTAAAGATTTAGGACAAAAGTGGGCTGCATAGAGCTTAAAACGGAACTAAAGTCTCTAAATACAAAAATATTGCTAGGAGGTAGAGTGTTTTTGGCAGAAGAGACTTGACTTTTTTGCCAAAAAAACTCTTTTCTCTTGTTCCTAGCGATTCTTTTATTACGTGTATATCGCCTACGGTGCTTACGCTCTGCTTTGTATACTCCCGGCACATCTCCTGGCACCCGTAAGAAGACAAGAACAGAGCAGGTGACGAAACACCTCCAACCCAGTGGCGGAACTACCAGGGTCACAAAGGTCTTGGGCCCTGGAGTTCCGCCATTGTCGTGGAGGGGAAGCCCAAAGATTATAGAAATGAGGCCCACTGCAGAACATGTGAAAGGGTTTCACTGCGGGACCATAATAAAGGGCCTCCCGCGATGGGAGTAAAGGACTCTGGGATCAGTGGGAAGGGCCCCAGGCTTGGAGAGAAGGGCACCAGGAACAGAGTATAGTTGTGAAAGCTTCTACTAGGTGGCTCTTTGGGAAAAACCTAGGAGGGTAATAACTTTGTCTTGATATGGCTAAATATGTAAGAAGGTGTGATCATTTCAATCCAGAATATGCTTAAAACCCGACCCTAGGTCAAGGGTTCCAAGGGAACTGCTTCATTAGGGGTGCAGGAATGGGGCCCCCTGCAGAACATGTGAAAGGGTCTGTCTACGGTACCATAATAAAGGGCCCCCCGGCGATGGGAGTAAAGGGCGCTGGAATCAGTGGGAAGGGTTCCAAGGGAACTGCTATATTAGGGGTAATTAGGTAAGGGAAAATTCTGGACAGCCACACTCCAAAAATGTTCCTTTATTGTAAAACCTCCAACCCAGTGGCTGAACTACCAGGGTCACAAAGGTCCTAGGCCCTGGAGTTTAGCAAATTGTAGTGGGGGGGACGCCCAAAGATTATAGGAATGGGGCCCACTGCAGAACATGTGAAAGGGTCTCACTGTGGGACCATAATAAGGCCCCTCCGCAATGGGAGAAAAGGGCCCTGGGATCAGTGGGAAGGTCCCCAGGCTTGGAGAGAAGGGCCCCAAGACCAGAGGATAGTTGTGAGAGCTTCTACTAGGTGGCTTTTTGGTAAAAACCTAGGAGGTTGTAACTTTGTCTTGACATGGCTAATGATGTAAGAAGGTGTGATCCAGAATATGCTTAAAACCCAACCCAAGTCAAAGGTTCCAAGGGAACGGCTTAATCAGGGGTGAAGGACTGGCCAATGACTCCCAGCTGCAGCAGCCATTGGTTTGGGTGCCAATTATTTTTTTAAATTGGGCAGGCCACCATAGCAACCATGGTGGCCTGCACGACAGGGCCTCTTCTTCCATCTTGGGTAGGAATAAGTCAATAATAGACCTCCCACATAGACGATCCACTCAGGAACAATAGACCTCCCAGAAATAATAGATCCCCATCAGCAACAATAGATACCCCAAAAACAATAGATACCCTCGCAGCTAGCAACAAAAGACTTGACTCCCCCGCAGCAACATGTTCCTCCAGCATCAATAGACCCCCCCAGAAACAGTAGATCTCCAAACAACTATCATTAATAGATTTTCCACTAGGCAGCAACAATAGACCTCCCCCATAGGCGACCCCCCCATGAACAATAGACCCTCCAGCAACAATAGATACCCCCCAGCAGCTACCAACAAAAGACTTCCCTCCCCTGCAGCAACATACCCCCCCTCCTCCCAGCAACAATAAATTCCACCCCAGCAAACACTGCACTCTTTCCAAAAACATTTGATCCCCCAGCAGCCAGCATTCATAGACCCTCAAACATGCCCCAGCACCCCCAGTACAAACATTCATTGCTGCTGGTGCCGGAACTGCGCACCACCGTGTTCCTGCTGAAAAATTAGCCCTGGTTATCCATTGAGTTTAATGACATTTTGGTGTGTCCATATTACCCAACACATAATAAAATCATAAATTCCATCAGTGGAAATACCAGACAGGGAAAATTACGGGTGATTTCTTAATCCTTTAATGTGAGAAGTTGAACGTGTTTTCAGAAGCCAGGCTCTTCAGTCCAAGCCTCACACAAACATGATTTATAAACAGCTGAATCAGCAGTTAAACATCTTCTTGGTTAGGACTTGTTCAGCTCCACCGTGAATAAAGAAGACAATGGATCTTCAATTTGGCTCACCCGACTCGGAACTGCGACCGCAAACCATTTAAAAATGTAGGAAAAGTTAACCACAGGAACCCAAAACTATTTCTAGAAACATTAAGAGCTCTGCGTAATTTTAATCTCGCCTTATAAATCACATAATGGACCTGCGAACATTAGAGAGAAAATCAAATTGTTTTTTTTTTTTTTAAAGAGGATTTCCGGTAAGAGAACCAATCCATTCATCTACCTCAGAAGAACGCTTTTAGATAACACACATAGGCAGCATATGACGTAAGTGAGGGATCTGTGAATGATGATGGTGTACAGTTGGCATGTATTGATGCTCTTGGTGTTACATCATTCAAAGAACAGCAGAGACTTCTTAGGACAGAAGGAAAGGCATATGGCTGAAAGCATGTAGATGCCCAACCATCACACCTACTGAATGGCCACCAAGTGTCGGGGGTTCCACCAAGTGTCTCCAGTGAAGGCTCCTGGTAATACTCCATCATACAAAGACATTGTAGACAATTATGGTCTTCCAATCTTGTGGTAACAGTTTGATGAAGACCCTTTTATGTTCTACCATGACTGTGCTCCAGCTCCATAAAGACATGGTGTGATCATTTTTGTGTGGAGGAACTCAAATGTCCTGCTCAGAGTCCTGACCTTATCCCTACTGAACACCTTTGGGATGAACTGTGACCAATGACTTTTTTTCGGCAGGCAGGTTTTCTCATCCAACGGCCTCCAAAATCTGGTGGAAAGTCTTTCCAGAATAGTGGAGGCATTAATGGCCACAAAGGGGGCATTTTCAGTTTAATGGCCTTGAAAGGGATGGACAACTCTATATTAAAGTCACCCTCCAAAATTGTGTAGGAAGCCTTCGTAAAAGAGTGGACCCGGTTCCATAAAGACATGGTGTGACCAGTTGGAGGAACTTCAGTGTCCTGCACAGAGCTCTGACCACAATCCTACTTTTGAAAGGCCTTTGGTATAAGGTCTTCTAATCCAACGTCAGTACCTGCCCTTAACCCTACGGAACACCATTTTTGTGTGGAGGAACTCAAATGTCCTGCTTAGAGTCCTGACCTCATCCCTACTGAACACCTTTGGGATAAACTGTGACCAATGACTTTTTTTTGGCAGCCAGGTCTTCTCATCCAACGGCCTCTAAAATCTGGCGGAAAGTCTTTCCAGAATAGTGGAGGCATTTATGGCTAGTGTTGAGCAGAATATGCCATATTCGATTTCGCGATATATCTCGAATATATATTCGAATATTCGAGATATATTCGCTAAATTCGAATATTCGTGATATTTTATCGAAAGTAAATGATTGCGATTTTTCGCTATTGCGAATGCGAAAATAATTGCGATTTTTTGATAACTGCGGTAGGAGCACTCTGATTGGCTCAGAATATTCGTGATATTTTATCGAAATATCGCAACATGCGAATGCGATATTTATTGCGCAATTTCGAGAAATGCTGGAGGAGCGCTCTGATTGGCTCAGAATATTCGTGATATTTTATCGAAATATCGCAACATGCGAATGCGATATTTATTGCGCAATTTCGAGAAATGCTGTAGGAGCACTCTGATTGGCTCAGAATATTCGTGATATTTTACAATACAAAATAATTGCGAATATTCGGCAAATGCGGAAGGAGCACTCTGATTGGCTCAGAATATTCTTGATATTTTACAATACAAAATAATTGCGAATATTCGGCAAATGCAGAAGGAGCACTCTGATTGGCTCAGAATATTCTTGATATTTTACAATACAAAATAATTGCGAATATTCGGCAAATGCAGAAGGAGCACTCTGATTGGCTCAGAATATTCTTGATATTTTACAATACAAAATAATTGCGAATATTCGGCAAATGCAGAAGGAGCACTCTGATTGGCTCAGAATATTCTTGATATTTTACAATACAAAATAATTGCGAATATTCGGCAAATGCAGAAGGAGCACTCTGATTGGCTCAGAATATTCTTGATATTTTACAATAGAAAATAAAAAGTGTTTTGCATTGGTGGTGATTCTTTACTCTATCCATCTGTCACAGCCGTTTGTCAATCAAACACCTTGAAGATTGAACACGTTCATGCTGCATGCTTTGGACTTTTTTTCACTTCACATATCAAAGACATTTTTATGAAAGATTATTTTTCTATTATTGGGACTATATTTCTTTATATATTTGTTTCACTGTGTATTTCACAAGTTATTTGCGCTTGCTTATTTTATAATTTGCCCACATGTCTTGTCACTAGACATATTTTTTATTCTTGTAGAGCGACTCCATTTTCTGTCTTGTATTAATTTATGTTGTATAACATTTTTGAGTTGCTGCTGTATTCTCCCCTTTTTTAAAGGTATGCGCAATTTTTTCCTTCTTACAAAAAATAATAATATCAAACATACAAATATTCATAACATACACATACACAAAGCCCCCCCTTTTGCATCAGAGACAATCAGAGTTCTCCTACCACAGTTATCGAAAATTCGCAATCATTTTCGCATTCGCAATAGCGAAAAATCGCAATTTTTTTTTTTTTCAATTTGGCAACATAAAAGGATCGCCTCAGCTTAGCTACTCGGCCCAGGGTCTCTAATCATACCAGCAATGCTTTTAGACGTCGATAGGATGTGATCTGTTTTAAAAATCAAATTGAAAAAATGTGAATATTCGGAATTGCGAATATTCACCGCGAAATTCGAAATATAGCGCGATTTCTCGAATATGCTATATTCGAGTCGAATATTCGCAATGCGAATATTCGTGAGCAACACTATTTATGGCCACAAAGGGGGCATTTCCAGTTTAATGGCCTTGAAAGGGATGGACAACTCTATATTAAAGTCACCCTCCAAAATTGTGTAGGAAGCCTTCGTAGGAGAGTGGACCCGGTTCCATAAAGACATGGTGTGACCAGTTTGCTGTGGAGGAACACAGAGCTCTGACCTCAACCCTACTTTTGAAAGGCCTTTGGTATAAGGTCTTCTCTTCCAACATCAGTACCTACCCTTAACCCTAAGGAACACCTTTGGGATGAGGGCTTCTCATCACTAAGGTGTTCAGTAAGTTTGAGGTCATGGAGGAACTCGAGTGTCCTGTACAGAGCCCTGACCTCAACCCTATTGAACAATATTAGTTAAAAGAACAGCAAACACTTCTTAGGACAGAAAGAACAGCATATGGCTGAAAGCATGTAGAAACCCAACCATCACACCTACTGAATGGCCTCCAAGTGATGGAGTTCATTTGTCTCCGGGATACCGATCGCAACATGAAAAACCCACCCTGAGTCACGCTCGGGAATACCGCCAGGCAGGTTAAAGCATGTAGACACCCAACCATCACACCTACTGAATGGTCTCCAAGTGATGGAGTTCATTTGTCTCCAGTGAAGGCTTCTGGTAATACTCCATCATACAAAGACATTGTAGACAATTGTGCTCTTCCAACCTTGTGGTAACAGTTTGACAAAGACCCTTTTATGTTCTACCATGACTGTGCTCCAGCTCTATAAATACATTGTGTGACCAGTTTGGTGTGGAGGAACTCAAATGTCTGACCTCAACCCTACTGAACACCTTTTGGGATGAACTGTGACCAATTACTTTTTTTTCGGCACCCAACATGGGAGCCAGGTTTACTCATCCAACTTCAGTATCTGACCTCTCCCACAAATGGGCACACATTCCCACAGATGCCCTCCAAAATCTGGTGGAACGTCTTTCCAGAATAGTGGAGGCATTTATGGCCACAAAGGGGGCATTTCCAGTTTAACGGCCTTGAAAGGGGTGGACAACTCTATATTAAAGTCACCCTCCAAAATTGTGTAGGAAACCTTCCCAGAAGAGTGGAGCCAGTTTCATAAAGATATGGTGTGACCAGTTGGAGGAACTTGAGTGTCCTGCACAGAGCTCTGACCTCAACCCTATTTTTGAAAGGTCTTTGGTATAATGTCTTCTCAACATTAGTACCTGCCCTTAACCCTACAGAACATCTTTGGAATGAGGACTAAGTTTGAGGTCATGGAGGAACTTGAGGGTCCTGTACAGAGCCCTGACCTCAACCCTATTGAACACCTTTGAGATGAATTGGAATACTGATAGTAAGCCAGGTCCTTTCATCCAACATCAGTACCTGCCCTTAACCCTATGGAACACCTTTGGGATGAGGGCCTCTCATCTTTAAGGTGTTCAGTAAGTTTGAGGTCATAGAGGAACTCGAGTGTACTGTACAGACCCTACTGAACACCTGACCTCACAAATGGGCACACATTCCCACAGACGCTCTCCAAATCCTGGTGGAAAGTCTTTCCAGAATAGTGGAGGCATTTATGGCCACAAATGAGGCATTTCCAGTTTAACGGCCTTGGAAGGGATGGACAACTCTATATTAAAGGTTTGGAAATGAGATGTCCAACAAGCTCATAAAAGTGTGATGGGTGGAGGAATTTGTATAGAGCCCTGACCTCAACACTACTGAAAACTTTTACGATGTCAATGGTCTTTTTTGTGGCGCCCAACGTGAGGCTAAACATGTGGGCCAGGTCTTCTTATCCAACATCAGTACCTGACCTCAGAAATGGGCGTAAATTCTCACAGACACCCTCCAGAATCGTATAGAAAGCCTTCCCAGAGGAGTGGAGGCTGGTATTGTCACAAAGTGGGGCAACTCCATAATAATTGTTAGGCCCTGTACACACGATCAGTCCAAACTGATGAAAACGGACTGAAGTTCAGTTTCATCGGTTCACCAATAAAGCAGACTGATGGTCTGATGTGCCTACACACCATCAGTTCAAAAACCGATCGAGTCCAACGCGGTGACGTAAAACACAACGACGTGCTGAAAAAAATGAAGTTCAATGCTTCCAAGCATGCGTCGACTTGATTCTGAGCATGCCCGGGTTCGGAACCGATGCTTTTGCGTACTAACATTCGGTTTTGACCTATCGGTCAGGCGTCCATCGGTCCAATTTTAAAGCAAGTTCTCTGTTTCTGGACTGAAGAACTACAGACCAATGGGGCCTACACACGGTCGGTTTGGACCGATGAAACTGAACTTCAGTCCGTTTTCATCGGTTTGGACTGATCGTGTGTGTACGAGGCCTTATGGTTTTGGAATGGGATGTCCAACAATCTCATATAGGTTCAATGTGGGAAGGAACACCTTTGGGATTAATTGAATCTCCAGTTGGAAGCCAGGTCTTCCCATCAGTAAATTTGAGGACATGGAGGAACTCGAATGTCCTACACAGAGTCCTGACCTCAACCTTACTGAACACCTTTGGAATGCTGAAGGTAAGCCAGGTCCTTTCATCCAACATCAGTACCTGACCTCACAAATAGGCACACATTCCCACAGACGCCCTCCTGGTGGAAAGTCTTTCCAGAAGTGTGAAGGATGTTACAGAGTAGGTGAGGTTGAAAAAAGACCATCAAGTCCAACCTATGCTTGTGATTATATACACCAAGGGGGTCCACTCCATCTTAATGGCCATGGTTTTGGAATTAGATGTCCGACAAGTGTCCTAAAACTTTTGCTTATATGGTGATTAACCTCTTTCCACCGCAAATCCCCAAAAATGGATTATTCCTTATTCTCCAGCCCCACAGATGACCACTAATTCCCACAAGTACCATCCAAAATCTCGTTGAACGACTTCCCATAGGAGATGGTATAACTACAAAGGGAGACAACTCCATGTTAATGGCCATGGTATTGAAATGAGATGTCCAACAAGTGTCCTAAAACTTTTGCTTATATGGTGATTAACCTCTTTCCACCGCAAATCCCCAAAAATGGATTATTCCTTATTTTCGTATGATCGGTGGAGCCATGCAAATTATTATTTTTTTGTCCCTTTGGCCAACTGTATCTCCAGAGCCCTTGGTTTATATCATATATACGGACTATTGTTATAGAACAATTTTTTTTCATATTTTTTGGAGCCATTTAAAGCCCATTGTACCCTTAAAAGACCCACCAAAACGACCTTCATTTTGCGTTTTCCCATCGTCTCTACAGTGCCTTGAAAAAGTATTCATACCCCCCTTTTAACCTCATTGTTTTATTCTTTGGCTGTATTCCTGCTTATTTTGGATGATCCATAAGTCTTTATTTTTTTCTTGGAAGGCCTCATACTTTCTCTTAATTTTTTTGTACCGCTCCTTTTTCTGGAATTCCAGGCCGGCGTAAAACATAACGTGGGAGGGATATTTTTTGCAATATTGTGTATTGTTATTGTTTGATTAAATTATTTGGAGTGGCTTAAAAAAGTATTCATACCCCTTGACATTCCCCACATCTTCTCATGTTACAACCAAGAAACGTAAAATGTATTTTATTGGGATTTGATGTGATAGACCAACACAAAGTGTCACTGAATTGTGAAGTGGGAGGAAAATAATAAATGATACAAATAAATATGTGAAAAGTGAGGGGGGACATTTGTATTCAGCCCCCTTTACTCTGAGGCCCCGTACACACGTCCGAGAAACTCGACGGGCAAAACACATCGTTTTGCTCGTCAAGTTCCTTGTGAAGCCGCCGAGGATCTCGGTGAGCCAACTTTTCCCATTGACTAACGAGGAAATAGAGAACATGTTCTCTTTTTGGCCCAACGAGATCCTCGTCGGTTTCCTCTGCGAAAAGTGTACACATGACCAGTTTTCTCGGCAGAATACGTCTCCCATCGAGTTTCTGGCTGAATTCTGCCGAGAAACTCGGTCGTGTGTACGGGGCCTGATACCCCTAACTAAAATCTAGAGGAACCAATTGCCTTCAGAAGTCACCTAATTTAGTAAATAGAGTCAACCTAAAAGTTGTGGAGAAGTATAAAGCAGGTTTAGGTTATAACAAAAAAAAATATCCCAAGCTTTGAAGATCTCACGGAGCTTCTGTTCAATCCATCATCGGAAAATGGAAAGAGTATGGCACAACCGCACACCTACCAAGACATGGCCGTCCACCTAAACTGACCGGGCCGGGAAAGGAGAGCGTTCATCAGAGAAGCAGCCAAGAGGCCCATGGTAACTCTGGAGGAGCTGCACAGGAGCTGCACAGCTCAGGGGGGAGAATCTGTCCACAGGACAACTATTAGTGGTCTTTCCACAGATCTGCCCTTTATGGAAGAGTGACAAGAAGAAAGACATTGGAGAAGGAAAGACATAAGAAGTCCTGTTTGCAGTTTGTGAGAAGCCATGTGGGGGAGGGGACACAGCAAACATGTCGAAGAAGGCGCTCTGGTCACATGACACCAAAATTCAATGAAAAGTAAAACGTTATGTGTAGGGAAAACTAACACTGCACATCACCCTGAACACACCGGGGCAGATTCACAGAGATTGGCGTATCTCTGTGCGGGCGTAACGTATCTAATTTACGTTACGCCGCCACAAGTTTTTCAGGCAAGTGCTTTATTCACAAAGCACTTGCCTGTAAAGTTACGGCGGCGTATCGTAAATCACCCGGCGGAATTCAAATTCGGAGGGTAGGGGGCGTGTTTAATTTAAATGAAGCGCGTCCCCGCGCTGAACGAACTGCGTATGTGCCGTCCGTCAAATATCCCAGTGTGCATTGCTCTAAATGATGTCGCAAGGACGTCATTGGTTTTGACGTGAACGTAAATGACGTCCAGCCCCATTCACGGATGACTTACGCGAACAGCGTAAATTTTTTAATTTTCGCCGCGGGAACGACGACCATACTTAACATTGGCTGCGCCTCATATACCCAGGGGCAACTTTACGCCGGGAAAAGCCTAACGTAAACGTCTTAACTTTACTGTGTCGGCCGCGCGTACGTTTGGGAATTCGCGTATCTAGCTAATTTGCATACTCGAAGGGGAAATCGACGGAAGCGCCACCTAGCGGGCAAAAAAAAATTGCATTTAAGATCCGACGGCATAAGAGACTTACGCCTGTCGGATCTAATGAATATCTATGCGTAACTGATTCTAAGAATCAGACGCATAGATACGACGGCGCTAGGCAGAGATACGACGGCGTATCTGGAGAGGCGCCGTCGTATCTCTTTTGAGAATCTGGGCCACCATCTTTTCTTCAGCAGGGACAGGGAAGCTGGTCAGAGTTGATGGGAAGATGGATGGAGACAAATACAGGACAATCTTAGAAGAAAACCTGTTAGAGTCGGCAAAAGACTTGAGACCGGGGGGGGGGGGGGAGGTTCACCTTCCAGCAGGACAACGACCCTAAAGTACAGCCAGAGCTACAATGGAATGGTTTGGATCAAAGCCTATTCATGTGTTAGAATGGCCCAGTCACAGTCCAGACCTAAATCCCATCGAGAATCTGTGATAAGACTTGAAAATTGCTGATCACAGACGCTCTCCATCCAATCTGACAGAGCTTGAGATATTTTACAAAGAAGAAGAATGGAGGAGAAATGTCCCTCTCTAGATGTGCAAAGATGGTAGAGACACCCCCAAAAAGACTTGTAGAGAAAGGGGGTTCTACAAAGTATCGACTCCAGGGGGCGCCATACAAATGCCCCTCCCCCCACACTTTTCACATATTAATTTGTATCATTTATCATTTTCCTTCCACTTCACAATGATGTGACACTTTGTGTCGGTCCATCACATAAAATCCCAATAAAATACATTTACGCTTTTTTGGTTGAAACATGAGAAAATGTGGGAAATTTCACGGGGTATGAATACTTTTTCAAGGCGCTGTAAATCGTTTCACCAAACTGAAACAAGGTTGCAAAAATTAAATAGGAAAATAAAGACTCTCACCCTTTATTATTCCTTTTGTTGTGTTACGTTGGCGTGGAATTCCAGAAAAAGGAGTGGTATAAAAAAAAGTAAGAGAAAGTATAAGGAGACGGCCTTCCAAAAAAAAAAGGCTTAAAAAATATTATGGATCATCAGAAAAAAGCAGGAATACAGCCAAGAAGTAGAATGATGTGTAATAGAAGACGGGTGCTGCTTATGGAAACGGCATGTTCGGCATGAAGCGTCATCGATGTATCTCCTTCCAATGGCACATTAAAGTATGGAGAGAACATCTGCAGCCATGGATCCGGCTTTGCCCGTCAGGAGGAGAGTTGATGGATTGGTGAAACTTCGACCAGCCCGACCTTCTACGGTCAGGAACGGTAAAGCTCTGCCATGTGTGATATTCTCCACCAGAAGCGCGTCATTCACCGCAAGCCCGATAAATATTCACAGACCGCCATCTTTCTTTAACCACTTTCATACCGCGCCTATTCTGGCACTTCTCTCCTTCATGTAAAAATCATCATTTTTTTGCTGGAAAATTACTCAGAACCCCACAAACATCATGGGGCAGATCCTCGTACAGCGGCGCATATTACCGCCGGGCGTAGCGTATCTAAGATACACTACGCCGCCGTAACTTACTTTTTTTTTCGAATCCTCAAAGAATTTGCGCCGTAAGTTACGGCGGCGTAGTGTATCTTTGGCGGCGTAAAGGGCGCGCAATTCAAAACGATGTGATGGTGGCGTGTTTTATGTAAATACGTTGTGACCCGACGTAAACAACGTTTTTTTTTAGAATGGCGCATGCGCCGTCCGTGGGGGTATCCCAGTGCGCATGCTCGAAATTAAACCGGAACAAGCCAATGCTTACGACGGTGACATCATTCTACGCAAACCCCTATTCGCGAACGACTTACGCAAACGACTTAAAAAATTAAAAATTCGAGGCGGGAACGACGGCCATACTTAACAATGAGTACGCCTCATAATAGCAGGGGTAACTATACGCCGGAAAAAGCCGAACGCAAACGACGTAAAAAATACGCCGGCCGGACATACGTTCGTGGATCGCCGTAACTAGCTAATTTGCATACTCGACGCGGATTTCGACGGAAACGACACCTTTGCGGCCGGCGGAAAATTGCATCTATGATCCGACGGCGTACTAAGACGTACGCCTGTCGGATCGATCCCAGATGCAGTCGTATCTTGTTTTGTGGATACAAAACAAAGATACGACGCAGGAACTTTAAAATTACGCGGCGTATCAATAGATACGCCGGCGTAATTCTTTTGTGGATCTGCCCCCATATATGTTTATTTAGCAGACACCCTAGGGAATAAAACGGCGGAATTTGCAACTTTTTATCTGGCACGGTATTTGCGCAATCATTTTTCAAACTCCATTTTTGGGGGGGAACGGTTTCGCGAATTAAAAAAATAACAAAACCGTAAAGTTAGCCCAATTTTTTTGTTTAATGTGAAAGATGATGTTACGCCGAGTAAATAGATATCTAACATGTCACGCTTTAAAATTGCGCACACTCGTGGAATGGCGCCAAATGTCTTTTTTACAGGTTACCAGTTTATGCCTTGTACACACGATCGGAATTTCCAATGGAAAAAGTCAGACGGAATTTTTTCATCGGATATTCCGACGGTGTGTGTGCCCCCATCAGAGTTTTTTTACATAGGAAATTCCGACGGACTTAGAAAGAGAACATGTTCTCTTTTTTTCTGAAAAAAATTCAGTTCGTCTGTATGGAACTCCGACGGAGAAAAAAACACGCATGCTCAGAATCAAGTCGACGCATGCTCGGAAGCATTGAACTTCATTTTTCTCGGCTCATCGTAATGTCACCACGTTTTTGACGGTCGGAATTTGGTGTGACAGTTTGTATGCAAGACAGCTTGAACAGAATTCTGTCTGTCACTGAGTTTATTCCAACGGACATTCCGATCCTGTGTACGGGGCATTAGAGTCACAGAGGAGGCCTAGTGCTGGAATTGTTTCTTGCGCTCTAACGCACGCGGTGATACCTCACATGTGGGGTTTGAACGGCGTTTACATATGTGGGCGGGACTTGTGGGCGGGACTTTTGCTTCTGAGCGCGAGCCACCGAGGACAGGGGCGTTTAAAAAATTATTACTATTTTTTACCTAATTTTTTTATTTTTACATTTATTTTATTTTTTTGATCACTTTTATTCCCAATTACAAGGAATGTAAACATCCCTTGTAATAGGAATAGTGTGTGACAGGTCCTCTTTATGGAGAGAGGCGGGGTCAATAAGACCTTCCCCTCCCCCCACATCTCTCCTCCTGGCTGGAAAGCATGAGATCGGGAAAAAAATTCAATCCAATCCCAACCCCAACCCTAACCCCTAACCCCAATCCCAATCCCAACCCTAACCCATAACCCTAACCCGAACCCTAACCCTTACCCCAACCCCAACCCTAACCCCTAACCCCAATCCCAACCCCAACCCCTAACCCCAAACCCAACCCCAACCCTAACCCTAACCCCAACCCCAACCCTAACCCCTAACCCCAATCCCAAACCCAACCCCAACCCTAACCCTAACCCCTAACCCTAACCCCAATCCCAACCCCAACCCTAACCCCTAACCCCAATCGCAATCCCAACCCTAACCCATAACCCTAACCCGAACCCTAACCCTAACCCCAACCCCAACCCTAACCCCTAACCCTAACCCCAATCCCAACCCCAACCCCTAACCCTAACCCCAAACCCAACCCCAACCCCAACCCCAACCCTAACCCCAATCCCAAACCCAACCCCAACCCTAACCCCTAACCCTAACCCCAATCCCAACCCCAACCCTAATCCCTAACCCCAATCCCAACCCCAACCCTACCCCTAACCCTAACCCCAATCCCAACCCCAACCCTAATCCCTAACCCCAATCCCAACCCCAACCCTAATCCCTAACCCCAATCCCAACCCCAACCCTACCCCTAACCCTAACCCCAATCCCAACCCCAACCCTACCCCTAAACCTAACCCCAATCCCAACCCCAACCCTACCCCTAACCCTAACCCCAATCCCAACCCCAACCCTACCCCTAAACCTAACCCCAATCCCAACCCCAACCCTACCCCTAAACCTAACCCCAATCCCAACCCTAACCTTAACCCCCTAACCCTAACCCTGACCCTAACCTGGGCCTCCGACGGTCATAGAGATGACTGGTGACCATACGGTCACCGAAAATCTCTATGGTTGTCATCCGGCGGCGGACGATTCTTTCTCTGTGCCCCCAGTGGTAAGGGAGAGCCCGGAGAAGCACCGGATGGCGGCAGGTGGTGGTCCCCTCCCGTCACCCATAAGAATGATCAAGCGGCGGAACTCCCGCTATGATCATTCTTATGGTGCGCAGAATCGCCGGCTGCAAAGAAGGATATCTGAATGATGCCTGTAGCTCCACCCATCATTCAGATATCTCCCCCCCGAAGGTCCAGGGCGTCATGTGACGTCCAGCGGTAGGGAAGGGGTTAAAGTCAAACTCCCGTCAGATGTAAAAGACACAAATTATTGCCGCTTTGTATTCATTGATACATTGTATCGAGTTTTCTTCATGCTATTAATGAAAAATCGTTTTAATTTTTTTTTCACATTTTACTTATAATAAGTTTTATATTTTTGCGACCCTTGTACAGCAGAACTCAGACTGGGAGAGGGAATGAGTGTGAGGAGCCAATCTGGTACATGTGTTGACAAGCAGGATGCATGTTGTAGAGAGCAGAAGGATAACCTCATTCATCTGCTGTTGTTCTTCCACTGGTACAGTAAGCAAGCTGGTGGTGGAGAAAGGACGCCGTGGCATTCCTTAACTGTAAGTGGCATCACCTGCCTGGCTGTGCTGGATGGCAGAGCTGTGTGAAATGTAGGACTGGATGGGCAAAAATAGAAAGGAGGTGGGTGGGGACCCTGAATGATGCCTGAATAAAGATGGCTCTTCCTTCTGGAGAGAAAAGAAGATGAAGGCATTATCTGGGGGGGGGGGGGGGGTGTGATCTCTGTGGTAATAGAGGTAATAAATACCTGGAGGTGTTACACTGACACATTACTCAACATGCCGCTCCTATGAAAGTATATCTGACACCAGGATACAGTTTAAGAATAATTCATTATATATATTATACACATTACATTATACAATTATTTAATGTGTGCAATTATATTATACTATATTATATTGCATAAATAATAATAACAAGAAGACAAATTATTATTATTCCTATTATTATTATTATTATTATTTTATACCATAACTAATATTATCGTATTTATATTATATGTAATTATGTTGTATTATTAGTATATTATTATTATATTACATGTAATTATATTGTAGATTTATTGTATTTATGGTATATGTAATAATCATTATGTATAACTAGTTTCACTTTATTATACCGGTAATTGATAAATATAAATATATATATATATATATATATATATATATATATATATATATATATATATATATATATATATATATATATATATATATATATATATATTATATTATATTTATAATTGAACTACATCATTGCAACATCATTTTCCAATGTATATAAATATTGAATATATATATATATATATATATATATATATATATATACATACATGCACACACACACACATACATATATATATATACATACACACATACATATAACATGAATAAAGTGATATTAGTTATAAATAATAATTATTATTATTATTAAATTACATATACCATAAATACAATAAATCTACAATATAATTACATGTAATATAATAATACTATACTAATTATAATAATACAATAAAATATTGAATATATATATATATATATATATATATATATAAATAAATATATATATATACACACATATATATACCGTGTTTCCCCGAAAATAAGCCCGGGTCTTATATTAATTTTGGCAACAAAAGACACAGTAGGGCTTATTTTCGGGGTAGGTCTTAACATGTAATGTGCTGTCTTTTCTCCCCCTCTCTCTCCCTGCCTGACAGGAATCCCCAGTGTAAACGGAGTTAAAATGCTTGTAAAATCCTATAATCCACTCTATTACAGTAGTATATAATGTATAATGTGTGTGTTTCTGTAATATAATTGTGCCAAATACCTTCGTTCATCGCTTCTGTGAACCGCCGGAGCTCTTTTCCCTGCAATTATATTGATTATATTACAGAAACACACACATTGTACATTATATACTACTGTAATAGAGTGGATTATAGGATGCTACAAACATTTTAAACTAGGGCTTATTTTCAGGGTAGGGCTTATATTGCAGCCCTCCTGGAAAATAACGCTAGGTCTTATTTTCGGGGTAGGTCTTATTTTCGGGGAAACACGGTATATATATATATATACTGTATATATATATTACAAATATTAATATTATTATTATTTGCAACTAATATTATTCGTACATGACATTTTCACTTAGGGGTGTACTCACTTTTGTTGCCAGCGGTTTAGACATGAATGGCTGTGTGTTGAGTTATTTTGAAGGGACAGCAAATTTACACTGTTATGCCCTGTACACAGGATCGGTTTGTCTGATGAAAACGAACCGATGGATTTTTTCGTCAGATATGCGATGAAGCTGACTTTCATCAGTCGTGCCTACACACCATCGGTTAAAGATCCGATCGTGTCCAATGCGGTGACGTAAAACACAACAAATTATCATATAGTAACAAATAATAATAAATATCAATATTATTGCATATAAAAATAAAAACAATATTAATTGTAACAAATAATAATAATAATAATAATAATAATAATTATAATAATAATAATAACAATATTAATAATAATAATGATAATAAATAATATTTATCATTATTATTGTTTTTATTCTATTTATTATTCTAAATATTATTTATATGATTACTTTTACATATACCATAAATACAACAAATCTAAACTTATGAGCACAACTGTATATATATATATATTAAATAAAATGATGAATTTATATGCATTACAAATATTTGTACAATAAGCGAGCCTTGCATACAATTGTGCCAAAATAATATAAATATATATGTGATGTCGTTTCCACTTTATTATCAAAATATAAATACTGTTGCCATGTAAGCAGCGAGCTAGTATCTAATATCTGTGTAAAGAAATATATATACATACAGTATATAACACACTCCCCGCCTCTGCCAACCAGACATTGACTGTTCTATTAGCATAAACATCAAACCAGTCAGTTTAGGAAATGTTAATGGGACACACGTCTCATTTTGTCACCCCCCCTCCCCTCCCCCTTCTTATTTGCATGATTAGGATCCTTGACATGTCTTCACACCTCACAAGGAATGATAAAAGCTGGCAGTTCCCGCGGGTGAGACAGACACTTCGCTGACCCCATCAGCAGCCATGATATGTATGGGAGCCTGGGGCCTGAGAAATACATTTCCTATGGAGATTCATCTGAGCTTCACAACTCCCCCCCCCCCCCCCCCCCCCCCCCCCCCCTCAGCTTCACTTTCTCTACAAACTTCACTCCAATCTACGAAAGACGTTCCTATCAGCAATCTACGCAACCTACATCTATGACTACACTACAAGCCCGCCAACCCAACTCAGTAGATTATTATCAGTGGCGGGTGGTGTTCAAAATTTTTTGGGGGGTGCAAACAAAGTGAAAAAAAAAACATCAGTTGCAGCCACTGTGCCCATTAAACGTCACCAGTTTGTGCCCCCAATTGCCGCCAGTTTGTCCCCCGAATTGCCGCCAGTTTGTCCCCCCCAATTGCTGCCAGTTTGTGCCCCCAATTGCAGGCAGTTTGTGCCACCCCAATTGCTGCCAGATGTGCCCCCAATTGCAGGCAGTTTGTGCCCCCAATTGCCACCAGTTTGTCCCCCCAATTGCTGCCAGTTTGTTCCCCCAGTTGCAGCCAGTTTGTCCCCCAAATTGCAGCCAGTTTGTTCCCCAAATTGCGGCCAGTCTGTCCCCCAATTCCTGCCAGTTTGACCCCCAATTGCCACCAGTTTGTGCCCCAATTGCCGCCAGTTTGTCCCCCCAATTGCCGCAAGTTTGTCCCCCCAATTGTTGCCAGATTGTGCCCCCAATTGCAGCCAGTTTGTCCCCCAATTGCCACCAGTTTGTGCCCCAATTGCAGCCAGTTTGTGCCCCAATTGCAGCCAGTCTGTCCCCCCAATTGCAGCCAGTTTGTTCCCCCAATTTCCACCAGTTTGTCCCCCCAATTGCAGCCAGTTTGTTCCCCCAATTGCAGGCAGTTTGTTCCCCCAATTGCCGCCAGGTTGTCCCCCAATTGCTGCCAGTTTGTTCCCCCAATTGCAGCTAGTTTGTCCCCCAATTGCAGCCAGTTTGTTTCCCCAATTGCAGCCAGTTTGTCCCCCCAATTGCAGCCAGTTTGTCCCCCAATTGCCACCAGTTTGTCCCCCAATTGCAGCCAGTTTGTCCCCCCAATTGCCGCCAGTTTGTGCCCCCAATTTCAGCCAGTTTTTCCCCCCAATTGCCGCCAGTTTGTCCCCCCAGTTTCAGCCAGTTTGTCCCCCCAATTGCCGCCAGTTTGTGCCCCCAGTTTCAGCCAGTTTGTCCCCCAATTGCCTCCACTTTGTCCCCCCAATTGCAGCCAGTTTGTGCTCCCAATTGCCTCCACTTTGTCCCCCCAATTGCAGACAGTTTGTCCCCCCAATTGCCCACAGTTTGTCCCCCAATTTCAGTCAGTTTGTGCCCCCACTTGCAGCCAGTTTGTCCCCCCAATTGCAGCCAGTTTGTCCCCCCAATTTCCCACAGTTTGTCCCCCAATTGGCGCCAGTTTGTCCCCCCAATTTCAGCTAAGTTTTTCCCCCCAATTGCAGCCAGTTTGTCCCCCCAATTGCCACCAGTTTGTCCCCCTAATTGCCGCCAGTTTGTCCCCCCAATTGCAGCCAGCTTGTCCCCCCAATTGCCGCCAGTTTGTCCCCCCAATTGCCACCAGTTTGTCCCCCTAATTGCCGCCAGTTCGTCCCCCCAATTGCAGCCAGTTTGTCCTCCCAATTGCAGCCAGTTTGTCCCCCAATTTCAGTCAGTTTGTGCCCCCACTTGCAGCCAGTTTGTCCCCCCAATTGCAGCCAGTTTGTCCCCCAATTGGCGCCAGTTTGTCCCCCAATTGGCGCCAGTTTGTCCCCCCAATTTCAGCTACGTTTTTCCCCCCAATTGCAGCCAGTTTGTCCCCCCAATTGCCACCAGTTTGTCCCCCTAATTGCCGCCAGTTTGTCCCCCCAATTGCAGCCAGCTTGTCCCCCCAATTGCCGCCAGTTTGTCCCCCCAATTGCCGCCAGTTTGTCCCCCCAATTGCCGCCAGTTTGTGCCCCCAATTTCAGCCAGTTTGTGCCCCCAATTGCAGCCAGTTTGTCCCCCAATTGCAGCCAGTTTGTCCCCCAATTGCCACCAGTTTGTCCCCCAATTGCCGCCAGTTTGTTCCCCAATTGCAGCCAGTATGTGCCCCCAATCGCCACCAGTTTGTCCCCCAATTGCCGCCAGTTTGTTCCCCAATTGCAGCCAGTATGTGCCCCTGATTGCCGCCAGTATGTCCCCCCAATTGCCGCCAGTTTGTCCCCCCAATTGCCGCCAGCTTGTCCCCCCAATTGCCGCCAGTTTGTCCCCCAAATTGCCGCCAGTTTGTCCCCCCAATTTCAGCCAGTTTACCCCCAGCCCGGCATTTACCTTCCTTGGGTCAGCGCCATCCTCTCCACGCTCCCTCGATGTCTTCTCCCATCCTCGATGTCGCTTCAGCCAATCAGGTGACCGGTAACCAGACCCGGTGCACCTTATTGGCTGAGAGGCGGGTCAGCGTTAGGGAAGCGATTCCCTAACACAGCACTGTTTAACGAGGGGAACACACAGCCTGTGCACCCTCTGGGTAACCATTTGGAAGCCGATTAGAGCCCACAGGCACTTCCAAAACACGCCCACCGCTGTTATTCAGATGGCCGGCACTCAACAGGGGGCCGGACACCTGAAAAATGTTATATCCACACAGGCATGGGCGGATCCAGAGTCTAGTCTCGGGAGGGGCACTACCAGAAAATAAAATAATTATTTTTTGCAGGCAATTTTTCGGGAAAAAAGCTGGTGTTGGCGCTTCAATCGTCACGGCACCATGGTTGTTATGGTGTCAGGATGATTGAAGCGCATTATATCTATTATTACATTGTAATATAAAATGAAATAGTTCAACTCACCATAATGCAGAATCAGTGGGAGCCCCGAGCGTGTCACTTGCCACGTCGCCTGCCACCAAATGTGGATTGTCACCTGCCACACATTTCGGATTGTCTACTTGCCATGTCACCTGCCACACATTGCACATTACACTGGCA
This sequence comes from Rana temporaria, assembly GCF_905171775.1. NCBI lineage: Eukaryota > Metazoa > Chordata > Amphibia > Anura > Ranidae > Rana > Rana temporaria. The sequence continues at coordinate 1,743,717 of NC_053497.1, forward strand.
ACATCGCCTGCCACATGTTGCTGATTGTCGTTGTCCTGCTAAGGTGCAGATTGTCACAGTGAAGGCAGAAGAGAGATGATGTAATCTCTCTGCTGCCCGCGGCTGCACAGTGAGGGCGGAACTGCAGTGCAGGGCCGACATCAGGAGTTATGGGGCCCCTTACACAGCTTCAGGCATGGGCTGCCTGAAGCACAGAACCGGGGGGGGGGGGGGGTGCTGCCGCCTTAAGATGTGGGGGCTGACGCGGTGCGGTGTCGTCGCTAATTGAGAAAATTGAGAAGCAGGGGGGTGCTGCCACCGCAAATTCAATGAATTCAGGTCGGGGGGCCGTGGGGACCTTAGGGCCCCTTACAAAATAAAAAAATTAAAAAAATATATATAAAAAAGAGGAACTCTGGGCCATTTAATAAAAAAATAAAAAAATATTTAAATAAAATTAAAACTTTTTTTTTTAAAAATGGGGGTGTTGCCATCCGGGGCTCTGAGGACCTCTGGGCCCTTTATTAAAAAAATATATATATATATATATATATATATATATATATATATATATATATATATTTATATATATATAAAAAAAAAGTGGGGTTGCCATCTGGAGCTCTGGGGACCTCCGGGCCCTTTACAAAAAAAAATTATAAAAAAAATGGGGTTGCCATCCGCGCCCCTGGGGACCTCCGGGCCCCTTACAGATGTACTGCCTGTACCCCCCTGATGGCGGCCCTGCTGCAGTGATGCAGGGCGGGTGGTGAGAGATGATGTCATCTCTCTGTTTCCCGCCCGCCGACTCACTGACTGGCCAGTCTCTCTGCTCACCTGCGGACCGGCCCGCCCCCTCACTCGATGTCTGCCCTGCACGTCCGCACACTCACCTGGTGACCCCCGTTGACCAGGCTCTCTCTCACCTGCCGACCCCCGTTGACTGGCCCGCCTGCTTGTTAACCCGCACACTCGTCCTCCAGCTCCCGCCCTCTCATTAACCCGCACACTCACCCTCCGGCTTCCGCCCGCTCGTTAACCAGCACACTCGCCTCTTCTGCCTCCAGTCCTCTCGTTAACCCACACACTCGCCCTTTGGCTCCCGCCCGCTCGTTAACCCGCACACTCGCCTTCCGGCTCCCGCCCGCTCGTGAACCAGCACACTCGCCTTTTCCGGCTCCCGCCCACTCACTCATCCGCTGACTGGCCTGCCAACCACAAATTTCTCGGAGGGGGCAATTTCCCCGTTGCCCCCCCCCTGGATACACCCCTGCACAAAGGGGGCAACTCCATATTAATGGCCGTAGATTTGGAATGGGATGTCCTACAAGCTCATATAGGTATGATGGTCAGGTGTCCTTGGGCATATAGTATGTTAAACATCAATACCCAACTACACCCAGGTAATACAAAGAAAACAGGAAAGGAGACTCTTGCGTAAGGAAACCTTTTTCTTAGGCAAATTGTAACTAGAGCCAATATTTCATTTGAAGTGAATCCTTCTTTCTATCCACAGGGAACCTTGTGCCAGCTAAACACTATATATGGATTGCAAAACCCAGGAGGTGATTTGTTTATTGACTTTGTAGACATAAAGCTTTCTACAGAAAGAAAAAGAGAGTGCTTAGCGCTCGAATATATGACCACAAAAACTGTCGAATGTTCAGATCTCCATTATCCCACCAGTGGTGTTCCTGCATAACGATTCTCTGGATTTCATACATTAAGATACCTACAGAGAGGGAGAATTTGGCTTAGTAATTCTATGAGCAACCCCCCAAAAAAAAATATACATATCAGACCCTTTGAGTTTGGTATAGATTTTTAGGGGGTACCTCACGCTCTCTTAAAATTCCATTCCCCACTCTTAATCTGAACATGTGGCCTTCAACATGGACCCTTCAACATGCGTGAAAAGCACCTTGTCCCCATGTTGATGAGGGCCCTTTCCCTACATCCCCCGGTTGGTGGTTGGTGGTTGTGGGGGGTCTACAGATGGAGGGCTTATCAGAATGTGAAAGCCCCCCTTTAATAATAAGGGAGTCCCAGATACTGCCCCCCTACGTAAATGAGTGAATGACGCTTCCTTATCATTCACCCCAAAAAAAAAGTGTAACCTAGAAATGAAGACACCCAAGCATTTAAAAAGAGAGTCACGGAGAGTGACCGCAGGGATGCAAGGTGGGCCGGCATGACAGGGGTTAACTTTGTTCCCTGGTGTACGTGCCGGGGGGAGGGCTTAGGGGGAGAGCAGGGAGTCGTGGGATTGGCTAATAATCTTTTTAGCTGGGGAGGAAGTTGCCAGCAGGAAGGGGAGGGGACAGTCCACACGAGGGAGAGCAGGGAAGAACTTCCCACCCGCCCGCCCTACTTATTGGTGGGTATTTGTGTTGGTATAGGGTGAGGTTACAGGATTTAAGGGTTGGTTGCTGCATTTGGCGGGGGTTCAAGGTCCTTTTTAGGTCTTATGGGCACTTTAAATGGCATGGTGGAGGGACCCGTCTGAGGTACGGCTCCCAGGTGGTACATGGGACCTGCTGGTTGCCTCTGAGTCGGTGGTTTTCGCGGCTGGAGGCCTGAGAAGTACCAACAGGTACAGTTCTGTTTTTTTTTAGGACATTTGGACCTTGGGCTTTAGCGCAGGGAATAACTGGTGTTGTCTTTAAAAGAGTTATGTTAATTAATATGGTAATTATTTCATATATTTGGTTAATAAAATGGCTGCAATGGCCAATTTCCCCATTCCAGTGTTGCATGGTTCTTAGGGGAGGTATGGGGGTCTTTGGTCAGCAGGAACAAGACATAGTTAATACTATAGTCAAATCCTTAAAAAAATTCCCCAAAAATGCCCCTCATTGTAAGTCCATTGTTAAGCTCACTCACAAAAAAAAAAAAAAAAAAACACAATGACCCCGCTCAACCAATCCCAACGGGGTACCACTAGCTGAATGACAGCTCCCTCAGCTGTCAAGTGAAGGGTGGAAACAGAGGTGTAACTAGAACCCTAGAAACTTGAAGAACCATGAAGACCCTTTCCAATGGTAGCGGGGCTCTTTCCTCTGGTCCTGTGGCCATTCTATCCAAACCTGGGGCCCTTCCCACTGATCCTGGGGCCCTTTACTCCCATCACAGGGCCCCTAATCCCAGTCCTGCAGTGAGACCCTTCCACATGTTCTGCAGCGGGCCCTCTTCCTGTCGTCTTGGGACCCCCCCCCCCCTAGGGGGGTCCCAATTGTGACCTTTGCGTTTCTGGTAGTTCCACCACTGGGTGTAAATGCCACACCTACCGTATATATTGTGGTTGGCTCCCGCTGAACAGGGGGATGGACAGGCAGAAACATGGATGTTTGTCCAGGGGTGGGTGAGCCAATGGTTCGGTACAAATCTATAGTGGGGTGCCGCTCAAGGCTCCAGCCAGGTCCTCTCCTGTAGTACACACCGCTGGGAGTGCTTGCAAGGACAGAGCCTATCCCAACTCCAATCATACAAGAGACAAAAACCACCATGCACCACACATCACTGCAAGACCCTGTGAATATGTGAAATGACAGCCTTGGCACCACCCAAGATGCGCCCCCAACGCCCCTCACTCCACCCCAGATACCCATAATTTTGCTCGGGGGCAGAGTAAGGCACGTTGGAGGGGTGGCTTGGCTGGAGGCCCGGGCTGAGGCTGTCATTTCACATATACACAGGGTCTTGCAGTAATGCACATAGGACCTTTTGTGTCTCTCAGTTCAAATCTAGGTTTGGACCAGTGGTGGCTGGTGGTCCAAATTTTTTTTGGGGGGGGGGGCGCAAACAAACTGAAAAAAAAACCATCAATTGCAGCTACTGTGCCCATCAATTGCTGCCACTGTGCCATCAAACACAGCTACTGTGCCCATCAAATGCTGCCACTGTGCCATCAAACGCAGCTACTGTGCCCATCAAATGCTGCCACTGTGCCCATCAAAAGCTGACACTGTGCCATCAAATGCTATGACTGTGCCCATCAAATGCTGCCACTGTGCCATTAAACGCAGCCACTGTGCCCATTAAATGCTGCCACTGTGCCCGAAATGCTGCCACTGTGCCCCAAGTGTTCCACTGTGCCCCCCGTCTGCCCGGCACTTACCTTATCTTGGGTGGACGGCAGGCAGGCGTCCTTCATTTCTTTCCCGACCCGATGTCTTCTCCCGCCCGCTCCTCCTCTCGTCCTCTGCTGTGATTGGACGCCTGATAGGCGTCCAATCACAGCGCCTGTCGTTTCAGCCAATCAGGTGACAGGTAACACAGGCCCGGCACACCTGATTGGCTGAAAGAGAGTTCAATATTAGCAAAGCATATTCCTTTGTTTTGCTAACATACAGCTGAGTGAGAAGCGAACGCACAGCGTTGCGCCCGCTTCTCACATTTTTTGGACGCCTATTAGAGCCAATAGCGCTAATCAGGTCCTTTCAAAAAACACCCCCGCTGCTGTAATTCAGGTGCCCAAAAAGGGGCCGGGCACATGAATAGGGGGTGTCAGCAGCGACCATAGATAGATTCATGCAATGCATGAATCTATCTATTGGTGAGAGAGAGGTGGCAGGAGAGAGGGGGCGGTGCCCTGCGCCCTTTATGGACGGCACCGCCACTGATTTGGACCAAAAATTGTCTGCTTGGGCATTCAGATGAATCGACTCCTCCCTACTTCAGCCCAGATCCGCAGGACCCTGTTACTTACTTCAAATCGCGGGATGGTCCCGCAGAAATTCGGGACGGTTGGGAGGTATGTCCTCATTTTAACACCTTCCAACACCAAACTGGAGAAAATTCACTGAAATCTCCCAAATTTGACTGGAATTTCAGAGAAATTAAAACTCTCACTTTCTTTTACCCGGTGATAGATAACTAGGCCCTGATTCTGAAAGGACTTACGACGGCGCAGCGCCATGTACGCCGTCATAAGTTCTAATCCGACCCGTCCTATCTATGCGCCTGATTCTTAGAATCAGTTACGCATAGATATCCATTAGATCCGACAGGCATAAGTCTCTTACGCCGTCTGATCTAAACTGCATTTTTTTGTTGACCGCTAGGTGACGCTTCCGTCGAATTCCGCGTCGAGCATGCAAATTAGCTAGATACGCGAATTCCCGAACGTACGCGCGGCCGACGCAGTAAAGTTACGACGTTTACGTTAGGCTTTTCCCAGCGTATAGTTGCCCCTGCTATATGAGGCATAAGTGCGGCGTACCAATGTTAAGTATGGCCGTCGTTCCCGCGTCGAAATTTGAAAAAGTTACGTCGTTTGCGTAAGTCGTCCGTGAATGGGGCTGGACGTCATTTACGTTCACGTCGAAACCAATGACGTCCTTGCGGCGTACTTTGGAGCAATGCACACTGGGAAATTCCACAGACGGCGCATGCGCCGTTCCGCAAAAACGTCAATCACGTCGGGTCACAGTAGTTTTACATAAAACACGCCCCCCTGATCCAAATTTGAATTAGGCGGGCTTACGCCGACCTATTTACGCTACGCCGCCGCAACTTACAGAGCAAGTGCTTTGAGAATACAGCACTTGCCCGTGTAAGTTGTGGAGGCGTAACGTAAAGCGGATACGTTACGCCCGCACAAAATTACGCCGCTGGACGAGAATCTGGGCCCTAGTCTACAAGTCTGTGGATCTGAAAGGCTGGACTTTGTTTCCACTCCAGGTTCCAGTGACTGAAATGTGAGACAACAATGACTTTTCATCTCGCAAAATTCTATTACGCGGATTGTTGGACTTCAGAAAGGCGCTCGTTAATGTGTCTTTGTTGTAGGGTGTTGCCACGCGGAATAACGGATTTAATCGCTTTCTTGTGCCTTCGGAGCAGCTAATTGGACTCCAGTCTTGCTAGTTATGAACTGATTTGGAGACTGGACTTTTTTTTTTTTTCGTGGCTCATTACGTTGCATTTTTAGTCTCTGAACTTGGCCTTTTTTTGGTGTACTTCCAGCATCAATATAGTCTCAAAACATTGGATTCGATTTATGTAATTGAAGACAGACCAATTCCACCCAAACATATTTATTTTGGTTCACAAATGCGGTCCTGTTTCCCCGCAACCCATGGACTTTCCTGGACGTGAAGGGCCAAGAGTGAACTAATTGCCTTCAGAGACGCGTAGTCCATCATTCAACGGATGGTGGGGAACTCAAAAAAAGAAAAGATGTGTAAAGCTGTACTAATAACAAATGACATAAAAGCAAACCTGTCATGGAAGACGTAGGCGGGGCTTCATTGACCTCGTCTTCTTAAAATGTTTTCTGCCCGTTCTGCCCCTGAGGGGCTTCAATGACTTCTGTTTTCGGACCGAGCATGGAGATAATGAATTGGAACTTTTGCCCAACATTCATTTTTGGAGTATGAAAGCCAAGACACAGCTAGACAACTTGAGGTGTGAATTAAACTGGTACACCAAAAGGATGGAGCAGAGGAATATATACTGTACACTATACTGCCAAAAGTATTGGGAGGCCTGCCTTTACGCGCACGTGAAATTAAATGACAGCCCAGTCTTAGTCCGTAGGGTTCAATATTGAGTTGACTCCGCCCTCAACTCTTCTGGGAAGGCCGTCCACAAAGTTTAGGAGTGTACATAAAAAGGTCACTTTCCCCACCTATAACTGGTCTTCACAGCAAGGAGCACTGGAAGGGCAAATGCATGTCAAATACAGTGGAACCTCGGATTACGAGTATAATCCGTTCCAGGAGAATGCTTGTAATCCAAAGTACTCGTATATCAAAGCAAGTTTCCCCATTGAAGTCAATGGAAACTAAAATAATTTGTTCTGCATTGACCTCAATGGCATGCAATACCGCATGCGGCCAAAGGTGGGGGGGGCGCTGGAGAGCCTGGGAAATGTCCGTTCCCGAGCCTTTCCGAGGTTTGCAGAAGGTCAGCCGAGCTGTCCGGAAAGGCCAGAGGACATCTCGGCTGACCTTGGCAAACCTTGGAAAGACTCCGTTCCCGAGTATTGCCAAAGTCAGCCGAGCTGTCCTTGGGCCTTTCAGTGCATTTATGCCCCCCCCCTCACCTCAGGCCAAACGTGGTACTTCACACCGCTTTGGCCTGAATCGTTTCTCGTTTTGCGAGACGACACTCGCAAACCGAGTTACGACTTTAAAAAATACAGCGCTCATATTGCGAAACGCTCGTTAACCGCGTTACTCGCAATCCGAGGTTCCACTGTAAGACCAAAGAATTTCCAAGCTCAACTTACCAACCGATTGAGCCTGTCTAACAGTATGTGTTAAAAACAGGGGTTTAGTTGCACACTGTAACGGTCAGGGGTTAACACCGTTCACGATCTTCCATTCCTCCAACCCAAGACAGCTTATCCGACACTCCAACCATCCAGCAGACCCGATCCATTCCATAAGAATTCCCCCAGAATTAAGACGAGACACAAGCTCTGGTCATTCTGGTTTCAAATGAATGAATGAACACTTTGAATGGTACCTTATCTGTCTTATATACAGTACAAATATTTTACAGTAATCAAAAGAAACAAAGAACTCTCCACCCACACATCACACAATGGGGTTTCAATCACATTATTTTAGATAATGACATTCAGAGGAGTTAATCATCCCCCAGACGTTCGGACTCCGCCAATAAGCGATTCACCTGCTTAAAGCGGTAGTTCACCCTCCTTTCCATCATTAGACCATTAAATTCGGCATCGTAGCGCGAGCTACGGTATGCCGGTCTTAAATTTTTAATCCCTGTACTCACTGTGGTATCGTTGATTGAAGAATCCGACTCCCGCGGGGAATGGGCGTGCCTATGGAGAGGGAGGATGATTGACGGCCGGCTCTGGCACGTCACGCTCCCCGAAGACAGCCGGAGTAGGTCTCGGCTATTCACGACGCCTGCGCACAGGCTATGCGCAGGCGCCGTGAATAGCCAAGCCTATTTCGGCTATTTCCGGAGAAGCGTGACGTGCCAGGGCCGGCCGTCAATCACCTTCTCTCACCATAGGAACGCCCATTCCCCGGATTCTTCAATCAGCGATACCACAGTGAGTACGGGCATAAAAAATGTAAGACCGGCATACCGTAGCTCGCGCTACGATGCCGAATTTAATTGTCTAATAAAAAAAAACTTTTTTTTTTTTTTTAACAGGGCGAACCCCCGCTTTAATACACATTCCTATGTCAGACATTTTGGCACCGGTCTGACATAATTAACATAATTACGCATACAACCTTATTTATTTATACCTACTGTTTGCATTTAAATGCATCTCATTTAAAGTCCCAAACCCTTCTCTTTTTGACATAATTAACATGACCTAATTACTACAGTTGACAAGTACATTCCACACACAAAACAGTATTAGCATCACGCAATGGATTGTCTAGGAGCAGACTCAATTAACACCTCAAAAGCATGTGTCCCCACATAAATGAATACTGTCTTATTGACCTGGTGGGGTCAGAATAACCAACTTGTAATATCTCAAGATATCCTGCAATATATGAATTATCATTAATGTCCCATCTCATGTAATCCGAGATATCAGTTCTCAGTCACCCTATGCCCAAAAAGGGACTCCCGTTACACACACATTTGCAAATAAATGCGTAAGCTGCAGGCCCCGCCAAGGCACCCTGTATGGTGCAGACCCTTGTAGAGGCTCCGCAGTGGGAGTTCATGTATTCTGATGGATAGATGAAGGTTAGATGAGGTTAATTCGGTTAGTTGCAGGCTGGTTGGTAAGTTGAGCTTGGAAATTCTTTGGTTTTATTTGACATGCATTTGCCCTTCCAGTGCTCCATGCTGTGAAGACCAGTTATAGGTGGGGGCAGTGACCGTTTTTCGTATTGTTGGCACATTGGTCAGGCAACGCACTTACACCTTTGCTGCCATGGTGCTGGGTGTCTAGTGTGTTTCTGCTCCCTCCAGTCATCTGCCCTCTCATCTATCCATCAGAATACATGCGCTCCCACTGTGGAGACTCTCCAAATTTAGAGTTAGGGTCTGCAGGGTACAGGGTGCCTTGGCGGGGCCTGTAGCTTACGCATGTATTTGCAAATGTGTGCAACCAAACCCCTGTTTTTAACGCATACTGTTAGACAGGTTAATTTGGTTGGTCGCACGCTGGTTGGTAGATTTAGGAGGGTGTCTATGGGAATGTTTGACCATTCTTCCAGAAGTGCATTTATGAGGTCAGACGCTGATGTTGGAGGAGAAGGCCTGGCTCACAGTATCCGCTCTAATAAGGTGTTCTATCGGGTTGAGGTCAGGACTCTGTGCAGGCCAATCCTCGACCCCAAACTCACTCATTCATGTCTTTATGGGCCTTGTTTTGTGCACTGGTCCAAATCATTTGGTGGAGGGGGAGATTATGGTGTGGGGGGGGTCGTTTTTTAGGGGTTGGGTTTGGCCCCCTTAGTGCCAGTGAAGGGAACCCTTAAAGTGGTTGTAAACCCTTACAACACACTTTCACCTACAGGTAAGTCTAGATTAAGGCTTACCTGGAGGTGCTGTAAAATATCTCCTAAACCTAGACGTTTTAGAAGATATTTACAGTTCCCCGTACAAGGATTTATTTTGCGCATGTGCCGATGTATTCGGCGCATGCACACTTTGGAAGGGTCATGGCGTTCCGTTTCCAGTAAAGGTCATGCCGTGACGTCACGCGACTCCGGCCAGTCACAGAGCCGGAGTCCACGACCCCGGAAGGAAGATGGACGCTTCCAGCCGGCGAGGAAAATCGGGGACATCGCAGGCTTTGGCTTCAGGTAAGTGACACATAATGGGCTACTATGCGATGCATACTAGCCCATTTTGCTTTACCTTTGCGGGGAAACAATGAGGAAGTAAAACCCATCAGGGTTTACTTCCTCTTTAAGGCGTCAGCATACCAAGACATTTTGGACAATTTCATGCTCCCAACTTTGTGGGAAGAGTTCAGGGATGGCCCCTTCCTGTTCCGACAAAGCAAGGTCCATTGTCAGGGTAAGTAGTCACCGAGGCCAAGATGCCGAAAGCGGCTCACCTTTGCGACTCTGCGCACTCCGCCCCTTGGAGGTGAGACAGTGGGGAAGGGCGCAAAGAGGCACCGGTTACCAGCAGCGGACTGAGAGTTGATAGCAGATCAAGGATGCGCTGGTCAGCAAGCTCAGTAGGTAGACAGTAACTGGAACAGGCAGTGGGTCAGGTACTGTAAAAGTTCGGACAACTGGGAGCAAGTTCAAGCTGAGACTGTAAGCAGATCCGGGATGCAGGCCAGAGGTCAGGGGTAGGAGAAGGTAACAAGGTCCGAGGTACAAGTCAGAGGTCAGGGGTTGGAGACAGCAGCAGATCCAGTGAGGCAAGCCGGAGGTCAGGTACAGGAGAGAGAGCAGAGTAGTCGGGTCAAATCCGGGTCACAATAAGTTCAGGCACAGGTACAGGAAGGTTCAAACAAGCAGGAGCTGACAACAAACCAGCAACCTGTCAAGAGACTGGGGCGGGTTTAAGTATGCAGGACAGGGCTCTGATTGGTGCACGTGGATGCGCTTGTGCGTGCGCCCGTGCACGCGCCGTCCCGCAGAACCGCGCATGTGCGTGCCATTCGCGCACGGGCATGCGCCATAGCACAACTCGGCGGTTAGAGATGCCAATTCTCTGACATCCATAAAGACATGGATGAGCGAGTTTGGGGTGGAGGAACTTGACTGGCCTGCACAGAGTCCTGACCTCAACCAGATAGGACACCTTTGGGATGAATTCGAGTTCCTGAAGGAAAATGACCAGCTACAGAGGAACCACAGGAGATATTGGCGATTGGTCCTTTGTCCTCTGCTTGTCCTCAGCTTTCAAAGTTCAGTTCTTCTTTAAAACTGGACCTACCACAATGCTGAAAATGCTCTTTTGTAAAAAAAGTTCTCCTGGTGACAAGAGCCATGGTAATACGCCGTTTGCTCCAATCTCACATTAAAAACAGGTTTAGATTGGAAGGAAGCGGTCCTCGGTATGTCCTTAGGAATCCAACTTTTCTTAATCGCATATTAATAAATGCCATACAATGTAGAGGACACCCGTACACATATTAATTTCTACATGAAGATGAAAGCAGAGGGAAACAATTTGTTGTTAGATGTAGGGCGCGCACAGAGCGAATACCCTCGGGCACCGAATCCGCGACTTCGGCTTTCAGAATAAAAATCCATATAAACACTCGTTCTGGCGTTTATCCCAGGCTTCACCGGGAGAAGGAGAAGCATTCCATATTAAACAATTACAGTGAATGAAACGGCTCGGAATTCTTTTTCTCCTTTGTTTTTATGCTCCAGACATGTTTTTGATTATGAAAGTTTTTATGCGCAGGAATCCTCATTTCAAAACTGTTTATTTTTTATGAAATACTCTATTTTTCTTGTGGCTCGTTCTGGAGGATTTGGGTTGACTTGTTTTGTGTAGAATGTCATGGTAGAATGGATCAGCGTAGTTATGGATTTGATCTCTGGTTGTTTAGAGGTTTGGTGTGTCCAACACGTGCTCCAGGTGGCCGGTCAAGCCTGGGAGAAAAAGGGTTTAGAAACTCTTTTCTCCATGGAAAATGCAGGTGTTACAACCAACAGGATGGCCCTTGACAATAATAATTCTGTTTGCCGAAGACACAAATGAGAGGACTTCACTTTTTGTAACTATAGTCCTTAGGAAGAACCCATATTTTGAAAATTACCATAAGCCAGAGAACACCTCACTTGTTTCACCAGGAACTTGACTTTGATGGTTTCTAGGTTGACATAAGGGAAGAGCAAAATCAATTTTTTGGTTTCTAAAATTTTGGCAAAATTGAGAGAACTTTTTCAATTTGAGGAAAGGAGAGGGTCTCACATAGAGAGCTTTGCAGGGGGTTTAGAAACTCATTTCTCCATGGAAAATGCAGGCGATACAACCAACCGGATAGCCCATGACAATAATAATTCTGTTTGCCAAAGACACAAATGAGAGGACTTCAGCTGAAAAAAAGAGAGCTTTGCGGCAACGTTTTGTAACCATAGTCCTTAGGAAAAACCCATATTTTGAAAATTACCATAAGAACCCCTCACTTGTTTCACCAGGAACTTGACTTTGATGGTTTCTAGGTTGACATAATCGAAGAGCAATATCAAATTTTGCTTTCTAAAATTTTGGCAAAATTGGGAACATTTTAGAGAACTTTTTCAATTTGAGGAAATGAGAGGGTCTCTCAAAGAAGGCTGGCGGGAGGTTTAGAAATTATTTTCTCCATGGAAAATGCAGGTATTACAACCAACCGGATAGCCCATGACAATAATAATTCTGTTTGCGAAAAACACAAATGAGAGGACTTCAGGTAAAAAAAAGAGGGCTTTTCTGCTACGTTTTGTAACTTTAGTCCTTAGGAAAAACCCAGATTTTGAAAATTACCGTAAGCCAGAGAACCCCTCACTTGTTTCACCAGGAACTTGACTTTGATGGTTTCTAGGTTGACAAAAGGGAAAAGCAAAATCAAATTTTTTGGTTTCTAAAATTTTGGCAAAATTGAGAACATTTTAGAGAACTTTTTCAATTTGCGGAAATGAGAGGGCCTCACATAGAGAGCTTTGCAGGGGGTTTAGAAACTAATTCCTCCATGGAAAATGCAGGTGATACATCCAACCGGATAGCCCATGACAATAATAATTCTGTTTGCCAAAGACACAAGTGAGAGGACTTCAGCTAAAAAAAGAGAGCTTTGTGGCAATGTTTTGTAACTATAGTCCTTAGGAAGAACTCATATTTTGAAAATTACCATAAGCCAGAGAACCCCTCACTTGTTTCACCAGGAACTTGACTTTGATGGTTTCTAGGTTGACATAAGGGAAGAGCAAAATCAATTTTTTGGTTTCTAAAATTTTGGCAAAATTGAGAACATTTTAGAGAACTTTTTCAATTTGAGAAAATGAGAGGGCCTCACATAGAGAGCTTTGCAGGGGGTTTAGAAACTCTTTTCTCCGTGGAAAATGCAGGCGATCCAACCAACCGGATAGCCCATGACAATAATAATTCTGTTTGCCAAAGACACAAATGAGAGGACTTCAGCTGAAAAAAAAGAGAGCTTTGCGACAACGTTTTGTAACTATAGTCCTTAGAAAAAACCCATATTTTGAAAATTACCATAAGCCAGAGAACCCCACACTTGTTTCACCAGGAACTTGACCTTGATGGTTTCTAGGTTGACATAATCGAAGAGCAAAATCAAATTTTTGGTTTCTAAAATTTTGGCAAAATTGGGAACATTTTAGAGAACTTTTTCAATTTGAGGAAATGAGAGGGTCTCACATAGAGGGCTGGCGGGAGGTTTAGAAACTCTTTTCTCCATGGAAAATGCAGGTATTACAACCGGATAGCCCATGACAATAATAATTCTGTCACACCATGTCTTTATAGAGCTGGATTTGTACACAGGGGGCACAGTCACAGGGAAACAGAAAAGGGCCTTCACCAAATGGAAGGTTTGGAGGCTGAAGGAACACAGTTGCCTAAACCAGCCTTTCTTAACCCTATTACACTAGGGCAGTGATGGCGAACCTTGGCACCCCCTGGTCTCAAGTAGCCCACAAGGGCTACCAAACCGGTAAAACCATGTCTTTATGGAGCTGGCTGTGTACACAGAGGGCACAGTCATGCTGGAACAGAAAAGGATCTTCACCAAAAGGTTTTGAGGCTGAAGGAACACAGTTGCCTAAACCTGCCTTTCTCAACCTTTTTACCCTGGAGGAACCCTTGAAATAACTCCCAGGTCTCAAGGAGCACACAAGGGCTACCAAACCAGTCAAAACGTGTCTTTATGGAGCTGGTCCACACTGGTCAACCCATGTTGGATGAGAAGACCTTATACCAAAGGCCTTACAAATGTAGAGTTGAGGTCAGGGCTGGTTGAGAAGATCTAACTTATTCCAATTCATCCTAAGGGTGTTCAATAGGGTTGAGTTCAGGTCTCTGTACAGGACACTGGAGTTCCTCCATACCAATTTGGTCAAAACATGTCTTTATGGAGCTGGCTTTATACACAGGGGGGCACAGTCATGGTGTAACAGAAAAGGGTCTTCACCAAACTGTTACCATAAGGTTGGAGGAGCATAATTGTCTACAATGTCTTTGTTCTGACGTCACGTCTTTGCTGCCGGAGGAAGGGGCCCATGAGCAGCACCAAATCGAACACATTTCCTGCTGCTTGTACTGCTATTATAGTGTATCTGTGATACTCCATGCCTTGGACTTTGCTTCTGGTGGCACCATCCTTCATTTCACCTACTCACCCTGAATTATTTCAGTTTTGTAAGGCTGTAAAGACTTTATGAATATCCAGTTGGTAGTAGTAAAGCTGCCACATGAAATATGATTGCAAACATCATGGTCCATTGCCTGTTTTAGCAAAGAGCGTAACAAGCTATACTTTTTTTTTTTTTTTTTTAATCACCAGGACATGATCCCATTATGGTGGAACTGCTCTTTAATTGATGCATAATTATTTCCTTTACAGATAATTAACCTATTGACTGTGTACACTGCAGCATCTGCATTCAATCACATGTAACTCCCTCTGAGGGTCAGCAGCAAAGACACTCATTTTATTGAACATGCCTCAGACTTAATATCAATCTCTCGGCCAGAAAATTACTGACCACAGTACTGATGGAAGGAGAAGGAAAAAGGGAAATGACGATTTGTATGTAAATTGTGTATGGCATTAGATTCCTCTAAAAAAAAAGTATATTTAAGTGCCAATTTGACATAAAGATTGCCCAAAACCCAGGAGTACGACATCTGCTCCTTCAGTGCAAGGGTCACCCCCCCCCCCCACCCATTTGTGGACATCTGATCATCACACCTACTACATAAATGCTAGGTGGACATATTCCACAACCATGGACATTAACCACCTAAGCCCTGGACCAGAGCACTTTTTGCGATTCGGCACAGCTTTGCTTTAACTGACAATTGCGTGGTCGTGCTACGTGGCTCCCAAACAAAATTAACGTCTTTTTTTTCCCCACAAATAGAGCTTTATTTTAGTGATATTTGATCACCTCTGCGGTTTTTATTTTTTGTGGAGAATCTTTCAAAAAGGGCCGAGGAAGTTATAGCCACAAAGGTGGTCAACGCCATATTACTGGCCAATGGGTTGGATGTCCAACAGGCACATATAGGTGTAATGACCAGGTGAGGATGGGTGGAGGCTGTTATAACCACAAAGGGGGCAAATCGATATTAATTGCCTTGGATCTGGAATGGGAAATCCAGCAAGCTCATATAGGTGTGATGGTCAGGTGTCCACAAGAGTTTGGCCATATTAATGACCATGGTTTCAATGTCCAACAGGCACATATAGTTTGTAATGACCAGGTGAGGATGGGTGGAGGCTGTTATAGCCACAAAGGGGGGCAACTCAACATTAATGGCCTTGGACCTGGAATGGGAAATCCAGCAAGCTCATATAGGTGTGATGGTCAGGTGCCCACAAGCGTTTGACCATATTAATGACCATGGTTTCAATGTCCAACAGGCACATATAGTTTGTAATGACCAGGTGAGGGTGGGTGGAGGCTGTTATAGCCACAAAGGGGGCAACTCAACATTAATGGCCTTGGACCTAAAATGGGAAATCCAGCAAGCTCATATAGGTGTGATGGTCAGGTGTCCACAAGTGTTTGGCCATATTAATGACCATGGTTTGGATGTCCAACAGGCACATATAGGTGTAATGACCAGGTGAGGGTCATTACAAAGGGGGCAACTCAATATTAATGGCCTTGGATCTGAAATGGGAAATCCAGCAAGCTCATATAGGCGTGATGGTCAGGTCTCCACAAGCATTTGGCCATATTGATGACTATGGTTTGCATGTCCAACAGGCACATATAGATGTAATGACCAGGTGAGGGTGGGTGGAGGCTGTTTTAGCCACAAAGGGGAGCAACACAATAATAATGGCATTTTATATGAAAGTATTAAAAGATCATAATTTACTTCAATCATCCTTTACCATTTCAAGCTTTTCCCGCACATACTTCATTTAAAGTCCCGCTCTCCTTCGCTCCTATTTTTCATACAATTAACAGGGATGGAGGTAGATGACTGTGTCATTGCCTCATATAAAGTCCCACCAAATTCTCTCCTCTTAAAAAAAAATCCACAAGCTGTCAGAAAGAGTACTTACTAAAGCCGAAATGTCGAGAGCTGTTCGCTCTTGTGACTAGGCGCAATCCGCCCCATGGAGATGGTACAGGGAGTGGATGACATGAAGAGGTACAAGCTACCATCAGGCAGGGCAGGACTTGCGTGGAGGTCTCTGTAGGGCTTGGTGGCTGTGCAGGAACTGGCAGGTACTAAGGCCCAATTGGAGGAACCAGGCAGAAAGTCAAGGCTAGGCCGTGGGTCAAACACAGAAGAACAAGGTAATTCCAGACCGCAGGCTGAGGTTCAAGTTTCAGGAGACAAGAGGCAAATCCGGGTCACAGGCAGAGCGTCAAGGCAAGGAGATAGGAGACAAATCCGGGTCACAGGCAGAGGGTCAAGGCAAGGAGATAGCAGACAAATCCGGGTCACAGGCAGAGGGTCAAGGCAAGGAGATAGGAGACAAATCCGGGTCACAGGCAGAGGGTCAAGGCAAGGAGATAGCAGACAAATCCGGGTCACAGGCAGAGGGTCAAGGCAAGGAGATAGGAGACAAATCCGGGTCACAGGTAGAGGGTCAAGGCAAGGAGATAGGAGACAAATCCGGGTCACAGGCAGAGGGTCAAGGCAAGGAGATAGGCGACAAACCTGGGTCACAGGCAGAGGGTAAAGGCAAGGAGATAGGCGACAAATCTGGGTCACAGGTAGAGGGTCAAGGCAAGGAGATAGGAGACAAATCCAGGGCACAGGCAGAGGGTCACAGCAAGGAGATAGGAGACAAATCCGGGTCACAGGCAGAGGGTCATGGCAAGGAGATAGGAGACAAATCCGGGTCACAGACAGAGGGTCAAGGCAAGGAGATAGGAGACAAACCCGGGTCACATGCAGAGGGTCAAGGCAAGGAGATAGGAGACAAATCCGGGTCACAGGCAGAGAGTCAAGGCAAGGAGATAGGAGACAAACCCGGGTCACAGGCAGAGGGTCAAGGCAAGGAGATAGGAGACAAATCCAGGTCACAGGCAAAGGGTCAAGGCAAGGAGATAGGAGACAAATCCGGGTCACAGACAGAGGGTCAAGGCAAGGAGATAGGAGACAAACCCGTGTCACAGGCAGAGGGTCAAGGCAAGGAGATAGGAGACAAACCAGTGTCACAGGCAGAGGGTCAAGGCAAGGAGATAGGAGACAAACCCGTGTCACAGGCAGAGGGTCAAGGCAAGGAGATAGGAGACAAACCCGTGTCACAGGCAGAGGGTCAAGGCAAGGAGATAGGAGACAAACCCGTGTCACAGGCAGAGGGTCAAGGCAAGGAGATAGGAGACAAACCCGTGTCACAGGCAGAGGGTCAAGGGAAGGCGATAGGAGACAAATCCGGGTCACAGGCAGAGGGTCAAGGCAAGGAGATAGGAGACAAACCCGTGTCACAGGCAGAGGGTCAAGGCAAGGAGATAGGAGACAAACCCGTGTCACAGGCAGAGGGTCAAGGCAAGGAGATAGGAGACAAATCCGGGTCACAGGAAGAGGGTCAAGGCAAGGAAATCGGAGACAAATCCGGGTCACAAGCAGAGGGTCAAGGCAAGGAGATAGGAGACAAACCCGGGTCACAAGCAGAGGGTCAAGGCAAGGAGATAGGAGACAAACCCGGGTCACAGGCAGAGGGTCAAGGCAAGGAGATAGGAGACAAATCCGGGTCACAGGCAGAGGGTCAAGGCAAGGAGATAGGAGAAAAACCCGGGTCACAGGCAGAGGGTCAAGGCAAGGAGATAGGAGACAAATCCGGGTCACAGGCAGAGGGTCAAGGCAAGGAGATAGGAGACAAATCCGGGTCACATGCAGAGGGTAAAGGCAAGGAGATAGGAGACAAATCCGGGTCACAGGCAGAGGGTCAAGGCAAGGAGATAGGAGACAAATCTGGGTCACAGGCAGAGGGTCAAGGCAAGGAGATAGGAGACAAATCCGGGTCACATGCAGAGGGCCAAGGCAAGGAGATAGGCGACAAACCTGGGTCACAGGCAGAGGGTCAAGGCAAGGAGATAGGAGACAAATCCGGGTCACAGGCAGAGGGTCAAGGCAAGGAGATAGGAGACAAATCCAGGTCACAGGCAAAGGGTCAAGGCAAGGAGATAGGAGACAAATCCGGGTCACAGACAGAGGGTCAAGGCAAGGAGGTAGGAGACAAATCCGGGTCACAGACAGAGGGTCAAGGCAAGGAGATAGGCGACAAACCTGGGTCACAGGCAGAGGGTCAAGGCAAGGAGATAGGAGACAAATCCGGGTCACAGGCAGAGGGTCAAGGCAAGGAGATAGGAGACAAATCCGGGTCACAGGCAGAGGGTCAAGGCAAGGAGATAGGCGACAAATTCGGTTCACAGGCAGAGGGTCAAGGCAAGGAGATAGGAGACAAATCCGGGTCACAGGCAGAGGGTCAAGGCAAGGAGATAGCAGACAAATCCGGGTCACAGGCAGAGGGTCAAGGCAAGGAGATAGGAGACAAATCCAGGTCACAGGCAAAGGGTCACGGCAAGGAGATAGGAGACAAATCCAGGTCACAGGCAAAGGGTCAAGGCAAGGAGATAGGAGACAAATCCAGGTCACAGGCAAAGGGTCAAGGCAAGGAGATAGGAGACAAATCCGGGTCACAGACAGAGGGTCAAGGCAAGGAGATAGGAAACAAATCCGGGTCACAGGCAGAGGGTCAAGGCAAGGAGATAGCAGACAAATCCGGGTCACAGGCAGAGGGTCAAGGCAAGGAGATAGGCGACAAACCTGGGTCACAGGTAGAGGCTCAAGGCAAGGAGATAGGAGACAAACCTGGGTCACAGGCAGAGGGTCAAGGCAAGGAGATAGGAGACAAATCCGGGTCACAGGTAGAGGGTCAAACACTGGAGACAAGGAGCAGAGTCTGTTAAGCAGGCCAAGGGTCAGGTCCAGGAGAAGATCAGAGTAGTCGGGGTCAATCCGGGTCACAGCAAGTAATCAGAAGCAGGAAACAGGAACTAGTACACACAGGAAGCGGAAGACTAACCAGCGATTTCTTTGGGCGCTTGAGCAGCTTTTATAGGCCAGCCAGGAAGTCACCTTGTGCGTGCACTAGTGCGCATGCGCCGTTCAGTTGGACCGCGAAACGCGCGTGCGCCGGAGCGCCGTTCCCGCCGTTGGCCGGGCTGAGACTGATTATTTCTCTGGCCATTTTGCTTATCTTTTCCACATTGACCGTCTTTGTGTACGGAAATTGTAGAGACACTGCGAAGGACTTAGTCATGTAAAACAAATGTAGAACACGGCATCAACAGAAGCAGGTCATTGTATCTGTTTTTCCAACGTCAGACGCTAACAACGCTTGGAGACACGGAGAAGTGGCGCTCGGAGGACACCCCGTTTAGTTGCCATGATTTTCACACATCTTACATTGTTAGGCTGCTCGTTAATTCCTCTGTGTTGTGCCCTGGGGGCTCTTAACTTCCTTCTTTGAAATGACTTTGTGGCGCGATGATGAGAACAATCAAGAGCAATCAGACTTAATGAAGATATTAACCAGAGCAGAGCGAGCTAGCCTCCCTCGGGAGTCTCCGCGGAAAAAAACTTAAGGAGCATCGAGGGAAGAGAATAAGGAATTAGCTGTGATAATATTACAATAATTATCTGCCTACAAATAAAAAACCTCTGCGCCCCTCGGCACTGGGTGTACTTTGCTTGGATGCCAGGCCTGGAGGGCCAGACGACAATATGGGCAGTAAATAAAGAAGCAAATAATATTTACATGGTAAGGGAGTCTTATTGCCGGGTTAAAGGCAAACTCCAACCCTCCTCCCTGTTTCCTGCCCCCCCCCCCCAAGACTCTAAATTTGGTGCCGTGAGAAGACGATAGTCTTCATGAAGCCTTAATCCTCAAGCCCTGAAAAAAGGGTGACTTTCCCCCCCTTAATCTGACGCTCTTAACCAGTGGCGGCTGGTGCTCAACATTTTTGGGGGGCGCAAACAAACAAAAAAAGAAAAAAATTGCAGCCTCACTGTGCCCATCAAATGCAGCCACTGTGCCATCAATTGTCACCACTGTGCCATGCCATCAAACGCAGCCACTGTGCCATGCCATCAAACGCAGCCACTGTGCCATGCCATCAAACGCAGCCACTGTGCCATCAATTGTCACCACTGTGCCATGCCATCAAACGCAGCCACTGTGCCATCAATTGTCACCACTGTGCCATGCCATCAAATGCAGCCACTGTGCCATCAATTGTCACCACTGTGCCATGCCATCAAACGCAGCCACTGTGCCATCAATTGTCACCACTGTGCCATGCCATCAAACGCAGCCACTGTGCCATCAATTGTCACCACTGTGCCATGCCATCAAACGCAGCCACTGTGCCCATCAATTGTCACCACTGTGCCATGCCATCAAACGCAGCCACTGTGCCATCAATTATCACCACTGTGCCATGCCATCAAATGCAGTCACTATGCCATCAATTCGTACCAATGTGCCATGCCATCAAACGCAGTCACTGTGCCATGCCATCAAACGCAGTCACTGTGCCATGCCATCAAATGCAGCCACTGTGCCATCAATTGTCACCACTGTGCCATGCCATCAAACGCAGCCACTGTGCCATCAATTATCACCACTGTGCCATGCCATCAAATGCAGTCACTATGCCATCAATTCGTACCAATGTGCCATGCCATCAAATGCAGTCACTGTGCCATGCCATCAAACGCAGTCACTGTGCCATGCCATCAAACCCAGCCACTGTGCCATCAATTGTCACCACTGTGCCATGCCATCAAACGCAGCCACTGTGCCCCTCAATTGTCTTCACTATGCCAATTGTCGCCACTGTGCCAATTGTCACCACTGTGCCCTTTAATTGTCACCACTGTGCCCATTGTCACCACTGTGCCCATTGATGCCACTGTGCCCTTTGTCACCGCTGTGCCCTGTAAAATGCACTTACCTTACTCCTTCCACGTCCTTCAATTCCTTCTCCCGCCTTGGTGACGCTTCAGCCAATCAGGTTACCGATAACCAGAATCGGGGAACCTGATTGGCTGAGACGACCGTCAGTCTTATCCAAGGAACACACCCCCGTACGTTCCGAGGATAAGACATCCGGGAGCCGAGGGCTGTACTCAGAAAGCCTATCAGAGGCGCTGGCTCTGATAGGCACTTCCGCACAGCCAACCAGCTGCCGTTATTCAGGTGGTCGGCGCTCAAGTTCCGGCCATCTCTGAATAGACCAGCGGCAGCTGGCAACAATAACATACATTCATGCAATGCATGAATGTATGTTATTAGACTCAGTGGCGGGCGAGAGCCAGAGGGGGCGGCGCTCCAGCGCCCTCTATGGACGAACCACCACTGCTCTTAACTCTCCTAACGATTAAACCCTTTTACTGCCACTGCTGGGGTGTTACTGCAGCCACTAAATTGCTTCCACACACCCCTGTCTGCAAGGCCGCTGATAGGGGGGGGACCACCAGTCCTCCTGTAGGGGGCCCGTGCACACAGGGGGGGGGGGGTAAACACCAGAGGGAAGGAGGGGCAATTAACAGCATTCCCTGGGCGGCTCTCTGCAGCAGCTGAAAACCGGGTTTCTCTCTCTCCCTCCCATCGACTTTCAGGGAGAGACACAGGCACAGACACAACTGCCGGCTTCCCTGTCCCTTAAAAAAGAAAAAAGGAAATAACAAATTGTAACCCCCCTGTATTGTTTTAATCCCTTGTAAAAAAAAATATATATACTTTGGAAAAATTGTAAAATTTTAAAACATTCAACTTTTAAAAAAAAATTATAAAAACTATTTAAAAAAAGGGCCAATTCACACGGCTTCTCTGTTATCTTTGTATCCAATAAGAATGATTTTAGTTTATTTATTGTGAAAATTTGGTTTTGATATGTTTAAGGGAGGGGCCTGCCAGGTAGGCTGTACGGGGCCCCCCGTGATTTCTAACAGCAGCCCTACCTGTATGCCTTGGTCCGCACTGCCTTCTCAGTGCCCATCATTGCAGCCTCACCAGTGCAGCCTCATCAGTGCCAATCAGTCCAGCTTCATCTGTGCCGCCTCATTAGTGCCCATCAGTGCAGCTTATCAGTGCCCATCAGGGCCGCCTTATCTGCGCAGCCTCATCAGTACCCATCAGTGCTGCCTATCAGTGCCCATTAGTGCAGCCTCATCAGTGCACATCCATGCTGCCTATCGGGGCCCATCAGTGCCGCCTATCAGTGCCCATCACTGGGTACAGTGCCCATCACTTGGCCTATCACTGGCAGTTGGGTAGAGGAGAGGGAGATTAGTAAACATCCTTTCGCTGATCCCCCCTTCCAGCTAATGACTCAGAAGTGACATGTTTTCCTGGCTCCATGTGCCCATCGGCTGACCCGGGACCAGCATGGGGGATGCAGCTGGGTATAGGAGAGGGAGATCAGTGAGAACATACTTTAGCTGATCTCCTCTTCCTGCTAACGACCCGGAAACGGCATATCTCGCTGGCTCCGTGTGCCTATTAGCTAACCAAGGCTGGCACAAGGGATGCAGCTGGACAGAGGAGAAGGAAATCAGTGAACATCCTTTAGCTGATCTCCTCTTCCTGCTAATGACCTGGAAGCGTCATGTTTCCCTGGCTTTGTGTGCCCATCAGCTGACCCGGGTCCGGCACAGGGGGATACAGCAGGGCAGAGGAGAGGGAGATCAGTGAACGTCCTTTCGCTGATCTCCCCTACCATCTAATGACCCGGAAGTCACCTATAGAAGGTCACTGCTGGGTCCTGGTGTTACTGTGCCCAGCCAGTATGGCCGGGGAAGTAAGCCAATGCCCCTCCCCCCCACCACCACCCATTACCAGCGGTCCATCCATGGAGGGCGCTGGAGCGCCGCCCCCTCTGGCTCTCGCACCGCCACTGAAAATAACATACATTCATGCATTGCATGGATGTATGTTATTGTTGCCAGCTGCCGCTGGTCTATTCAGAGATGGCCGGACAATGAGCGCCGGCCACCTGAATAACGGCAGCTGGTTGGCTGTACGGAAGTGCCTATCAGAGCCAGCGGCTTTCCGAGTACAGCCCTCGTCCTCCCGGATGTCTTATCTTCGGAACGTACGGGGGGTGCGCTCTTTGGATAAGACTGACGGCCGTCTCAGCCAATCAGGTTCACCGATTCTGGTTATCGGTAACCTGATTGGCTGAAGCGTCACCAAGGCGGGAGAAGACATCGAGGGACGTGGAAGGAGTAAGGTAAGTGCATTTTACAGGGCACAGCGGTGACAATGGGCACAGAGGCGACAAAGGGCACAGTGGCATCAATGGGCACAGTAGTGACAATGGGCACAGTGGCAACAATTAAAGGGCACAGTGACATGCAGAGTGGCAACAATGGGCACAGTAGTGACAATAGGAACAGTGGCATCAATGGGCACAGTAGTGACAATGGGCACAGTGGCGACAATTAAAGGGGACAGTGGTGACAATTGAGGGGCATAGTGGTGACAATTGGCACAGTGGCGACAATTGAGGGGCACAGTGGCTGTGTTTGATGGCATGGCACAGCGGCTGCGTTTGATGGCATAGTGACTACGTTTGATGGCATGGTACAGTGGTGACAATTGATGGCACAGTGGCTGCGTTTGATGGCATGGCACAGTGGTGATAATTGATGGGCACAGTGGCTGCGTTTGATGGCATGGTACAGTGGTGACAATTGATTGCACAGTGGCTGCATTTGATGGGCACAGTGAGGCTGCAATTTTTTTTTTTTTTACGTTTGTGCCCCCCCAAAAATTTTGAGCACCAGCCGCCACTGCCACCCATGATCCCTCTGCATTGCACAGAGAAGCACATATACCCAGTGATGATACCACTGGGTCTAGAAGAAGGTATCTATAGAGAATGGAAATGTTCTGATTGGGGGGGGGGGGGACGCAAACTATAAGCAGCCTAAACTTCATCTTTGTGGCAGACGAGGCAGATGTGGTTGGAGAGGAGGGCTTGGGACCGGCTGCTGTTGTTACTGGACAACATTTATCTGTAAATCTCGATTCCATCTTATCACAACAAGCAACACACTGAGCGCGCCGTACAGAACCTTTCATCAGATCCCCCCCTCCCCCCCCCCATCACTCAGGAAATAATCAGAGGGGTGACTCATTCCTGTAAATGTGGATTTAACCCTCCAACCATCGGAACATCGCTCGGGATTTATCATAACCAAACTTTCCGAAAGATTTGCTTCCATAAATGACAGCTGTTCTGTCGGAATGAGTCATCATGACGCCGTCCTTATTTTTATCTCAGTTTGCGTTAACCAGCGGCGTTCCGGCGCATGAAGTCATCGCACGTATAGCAGAACCGGGGAGCCTTAGCCAGGAGCCCGAGGGCACCATGGAGGGTTTGGAGACAGGCGCTTGTAGCCTCCATTTAAATGACTTACCTTGTTTTGGAACCAACGATGTCATCACTGGGTCTCTGTGCTTTGCTCTGTGCAATGTAGGCAAATCATGGCTGGTGGGAGGGGCCCGGTAGAGTGCCAAACATAGCTTCCCGAAAACATGAAAGCCCCCTTTTCCGAAAATTTCAAGTGCCATCATGCAAGCAGTGGGCTGGCTCTTGGGAGGAGTTGTGCAAAAATAAAGGTGCCGTGATGGGTCAAGCTGCCCTCTCTTATGTTCCCCGTAGTCAAGCCTCCCTCTCTTATGGGTCCCGTAGTCAAGCCTCTCTCTCTTATGAGCCCCATAGTCAAGCCTCCCTCTCTTATGGGTCCTGTAGTCAAGCCTCTCTCTATTATTGGTCCCACAGTCAGACCTCCCTTTCTCTTGGGTCCTGTAGTCAAGCCTATGTCTCTTATCGATCCCTAAATGAAGCCTCCCTCTCTTATGGGTCCCCAGTCAAACCCCCTTCTCTTATTGGTCCCACAGTCAGACCTCCCTTTTCTTGGGTACTGTAGTCAAGCCTCCCTCTCTTATTGGTCCCCAGTCAAGCCTCCCTCTCTTATTGGGCCCACAGTCAGACCTCACTCTCTTATGGGTCCCTAGTCAAGTCTCCGTCTCTCATGGGGCCCCAGTCAAGCTTCCCTCTCTTATGGGTTTGGTAATAAAGCCTCCTTCTCTTATTGGTCCCCAGTCATGATTTCCTCTCTTATGGGTCCCCTGTCAAGCCTCCCTCTCTTATTTGTCCCCAGTCAAGCTTTCCTCTCTTATGGGTCCCACTGCCAGATCTCCCTCTCTTATGTATCCCCAGTCAAGCCTCCCTCTCTTATTGGTCCCACAGTTAAGCCTCCCTCTCTTATTGGTCCCCAGTCAAGCTTTCCTGTCTTATGAGTCCCACAGTCAGACCAACCTCTCTTATGGGTCCCCAGCTAAGCTTCACTCTCTTATTGGTCCCTCAGTTAAGCCTCCGTCTCTTACGAGTCCCCAGTTAAGCCTCCCTCTCTTATTGGTCCCCAGTCAAGCTTTCTTCTCTTATGGGTCCAGCAGTCAAGCCTCCCTCTTCTATGGGTCCCACTGCCAGACCTCCCTCTCTTATGAATCCCCAGTCAAGCTCCCCTCTCTTATGGATCCCACAGTCAGACCTCCCTCTATTATGGGTCCATGGTAAAGCTTCGCTATCTTATGGGTCCCACAGTTAAGCCTACATCTTTTATGGGTCCAGAGTCAAGTATCCCTCTCTTATGGATCCAGAAGTAAAGCCTCCCTCTCTTATGCGTCCCACTCCCCAGTCATGCCTCCCTCACTTCTGGGTCCCGCAGTCAAGTCTCCCTCTCTTATGGGTCTTGCAGTCAAGTCTCCCTCTCTTACGGGCCCCCAGTCAAGCTTTCCTCTCTTATGGGTCCCACTGCCAGATCTCCCTCTCTTATGTATCCCCAGTCAAGCTTCCCTCTTTATGGGTCCCACAGTTAAGCCTCCCTCTCTTACAGGTCCCCAGTCAAACATCCCTCTCTTATTGGTCCCACAGTTAAGCCTCCCTCTCTTACGAGTCCCCAGTTAAGCCTCCCTCTCTTATTGGTCCCCAGTCAAGCTTTCCTCTTCTATGGGTCCCACTGCCAGACCTCCCTCTCTTATGAATCCCAAAGAAAAGGAGAAAATCTCCCAGGGTGGGGCTTTAACTGTAACAGTTCAATTAACAGGAGAAGTAGTAATAGTGTTAAAAGTTTATTAAACAGTAAATACAAAAAGAGAGTCAAGCTTCCTTCTCTTATGGGTCCTGAAGTCACGTCTCCCTCTCGTATGGATCCAGCAGTAAAGCCTCCCTCTCTTATGGGTTCCACTCCCCAGTCATGCCTCCCTCACTTATGGGTTTTGCATTCAAGCTTCCCTCTCTTATGGGTCCCACAGTCAAGTCTCCCTCTCTTACGGGCCCCCAGTTAAGCTTCCCTCTCTTATGGGTCCACGCAGTCAAGCCTCCCTCTTTTTTGGGTCCTGAAGTCAGCTTTCCTCTCTTATGGGTCCCCAGTCAAGCTTCCCTCTCTTATGGGTCCCGCAGTCAAGTCTCCCTCTCTTATGGGTCCCGCAGTCAAGTCTCCCTCTCTTATGGGTCTTGCAGTCAAGCTTCCCTCTCTTATGGGTCCCCAGTCAAGCTTCCCTCTCTTATGGGTCCCACAGTCAAGTCTCCCTCTCTTATGGGTCTTGCAGTCAAGCTTCCCTCTCTTATGGGTCCCACAGTCAAGTCTCCCTCTCTTATGGGTCCTGCAGTCAAGTCTCCCTCTCTTATGGGTCCTGCAGTCAAGTCTCCCTCTCTTATGGGTCCCCAGTCAAGCTTCCCTCTCTTATGGGTCCTGAAGTCAAGTCTCCCTCTCGTATGGATCCAGCAGTAAAGCCTCCCTCTCTTATGGGTTCCACTCCCCAGTCATGCCTCCCTCACTTATGGGGGTCTTGCAGTCAAGCTTCCCTCTCTTATGGGTCCCACAGTCAAGTCTCCCTCTCTTACGGGCCCCCAGTTAAGCTTCCCTCTCTTATGGGTCCACGCAGTCATGCCTCCCTCTTTTTTGGGTCCTGAAGTCAGCTTTCCTCTCTTATGGGTCCCCAGTCAAGCTTCCCTCTCTTATGGGTCCCGCAGTCAAGTCTCCCTCTCTTATGGGTCCCGCAGTCAAGTCTCCCTCTCTTATGGGTCTTGCAGTCAAGCTTCCCTCTCTTATGGGTCCCCAGTCAAGCTTCCCTCTCTTATGGGTTCCACAGTCAAGTCTCCCTCTCTTATGGGTCTTGCAGTCAAGCTTCCCTCTCTTATGGGTCCCACAGTCAAGTCTCCCTCTCTTATGGGTCCTGCAGTCAAGTCTCCCTCTCTTATGGGTCCCGCAGTCAAGTCTCCCTCTCTTATGGGTCCCGCAGTCAAGTCTCCCTCTCTTATGGGTCCTGCAGTCAAGTCTCCCTCTCTTATGGGTCCCACAGTCAAGTCTCCCTCTCTTTCGGGGCCCCGGTTAAGCGGTCCATGCAGTCAAGCCTCCCTCTTTTTTGGGCCCTGAAGTCAAGCCTTCCTCTCTTATGGGTCCCAGAGTGAAAGTGATGGGGACCAATTGGGGGGAGACCTGTGGCGGTGACACATGTTAGGGATTTAATCTCACTTCCTGTTGCATTGCAGGGCAGGAAGTCAAAGAAATACTCCCCCGACGGGACACAGGATAGCAAAAACATAAACTGTTTTTCTTTTTTCTTAATCCAAAACTAAATAAAAAATATGAAAAAATAAAGTTTGGCTATACAGAGACTTGAGGCAATGCTGTAATACATTCTCCGCTGTAGACTGACCTCAATTTATTTTCCTCTGGTAGCGTGTACACAAGTAATCTCCATCTTATCTTCCCTGCGCCCCGAACGTTCTCTGGTATTTGCATCAGTAGAGCTGTTTACTGGACTTCATTATCAGTCTCTGGCCTGTAATTCCTCATTGAGGAGGAGACGGCGATAGAGTAACCCCCGTAGATGTACACGGCGGGTTCTCCTTGGAGTCAGAACCAGTCTAGAAGTCCCCGTAGACATTAGACAAAGACCAATGAGAAACAATGGGCTCCCTGGTGTTGGCAAGTGCCCAACCTGGGTGAATGTTCTGTAGCCCCCCCCCCGGATTATTTGGGCCCTTGGACACTGCCCGGGGGCCCCATGCCACTAGGGGGCCCCATCAGGGTTGCCAGCCTCAGTAAAACCAGGGACAGTGGCCCAGATTCAGGTACATTTGCGCGATATTTGCGGGGAGCAGGGCAACGATTTTGCCCTGCGCCCCCGCAAATATTTTGCGCTGCCCTCGATTCACGGAGCAGTAGCTCCGTAAATTGCGAGTGCGCACCGGCAAAATTGCCCGGTGTAAGCGCGCGCAATGTAAATGATCCCGCCGGGGGCGGGAATCATTTAAATTAGGCGCGCTCCCGCGCCGAGCGTACAGCGCATGCTCCGTCGGGAGGCTTTCCCGACGTGCATTGCGGCAAATGACGTCGCAAGGACGTCATTTGCTTCAAAGTGAACGTGAATGGCGTCCAGCGCCATTCACAAATCACTTACGCAAACGACGTGAAATTCAAATTTCACGTCGCAGGAGCGGCGGCTATACTTTAGCACAGGCTGCCCCTACTATTAGAAGGGGCAGCCTTGCGCTAAAGTTGCCGTACGGAAACTCCGTACCTGGCTTGCGCAGGGCCCACGCAAGTTTGTGAATCAGTGGTAGAATGCAATTTGCATACTACACGCTGATCACAATGGGAGCGCCCCCTAGCGGCCCACGCAAGAATGCAGCCTAAAATCTGTGTGGCATAAGAGCCTTATGCCGCGCAGATTTTAGGCTGCAGTCGGTGTAACGAGGTTCCTGAATCAGGAGCACTCGTTACACCGGAGCAAGTAAGCACTTGCGCTGCGTAACCTATGGTTGCGCGGGCGCAAGTGCTTCTTGAATCTGGGCCACTATGTAAAAATCTGTGTTTAGCTCTCCTGGGTAGTAATCTGCTAAAGCCAATTTGTATTTTTTTATCACTTGGTTTCTCCCCTGGGTTGAGGGTTGCTGCTGTTCCCCGCTACCGCCACTGGGTGTCACTGTCACTCGGGGGTAAATTTATGGGGTGGTAACAGTCTAACAGACTGTAGGGGGCGGTAACAGAGCTAGACATGTTCAGAACGGAAAAATGTGTTTTGGTTCGTTTCGGATGGATTCGTTATATAACACTAGTTTTGTTTTGTTGATTCGTTTCCGGAATTTGTTTAGTTTATACATTTTCTAACGAATTTCAAATTTTCTGGACAATCTAAGTTCAGAACAGTCAAAAAAATGATCGACCGATATGAATTCTGTGTGAAGCAGTGGCAGCTGGTGGTTTTCTGTTTGATGGGGCGGCAAACAACCGACCCCCCCCGTGCAAACTCAATACCCTCCACCCCCCCTGTCTGCCAGTAGGTGCACCGACGCTTACCCCATATAGGCAGCAAACATCGGAATCAGCGGGCATCCGAGGAGCAGCAGCGGGGATCGGGCATCTGGGGAGCGGCGGGGATCAGGAATCGGGGCATCCGAGGAGCGGTGGGGATCGGGCATCCGAGGAGCAGCGGGAATCGATTGGGATGGGACACTATTCCTCCCACTGACACCAATGATGGGACACTATTCCTCCCACTGACACCAATGATGGGGCACTATTCCCCCCACTGACACCAATGATGGGACACTATTCCTCCCACTGACACCAATGATGGGGCACTATTCCTCCCACTGACACCAATGATGGGACACTATTCCCCCCACTGACACCAATGATGGGACACTATTCCTCCCACTGACACCAATGATGGGGCACTATTCCTCCCACTGACACCAATGATGGGACACTATTCCCCCCACTGATACCAATGATGGGGCACTATTCCTCCCACTGACACCAATGATGGGACACTATTCCTCCCACTGATACCAATGATGGGACACTATTCCTCCCACTGACACCAATGATGGGACACTATTCCTCCCACTGACACCAATGATGGGACACTATTCCTCCCACTGACACCAATGATGGGACACTATTCCTCCTACTGACACCAATGATGGGACACTATTCCTCCCACTGACACCAATGATGGGACACTATTCCCCCCACTGACACCAATGATGGGACACTATTCCTCCCACTGACACCAATGATGGGACACTATTCCTCCCACTGACACCAATGATGGGACACTATTCCTCCCACTGACACCAATGATGGGACACTATTCCTCCCACTGACACCAATGATGGGACACTATTCCCCCCACTGACACCAATGATGGGACACTATTCCTCCCACTGACACCAATGATGGGGCACTATTCCTCCCACTGACACCAATGATGGGACACTATTCCCCCCACTGATACCAATGATGGGGCACTATTCCTCCCACTGACACCAATGATGGGACACTATTCCTCCCACTGATACCAATGATGGGACACTATTCCTCCCACTGACACCAATGATGGGACACTATTCCTCCCACTGACACCAATGATGGGACACTATTCCTCCCACTGACACCAATGATGGGACACTATTCCTCCTACTGACACCAATGATGGGACACTATTCCTCCCACTGACACCAATGATGGGACACTATTCCCCCCACTGACACCAATGATGGGACACTATTCCTCCCACTGACACCAATGATGGGACACTATTCCTCCCACTGACACCAATGATGGGACACTATTCCTCCCACTGACACCAATGATGGGACACTATTCCTCCCACTGACACCAATGATGGGACACTATTCCCCCCACTGACACCAATGATGGGACACTATTCCTCCCACTGACACAAATGATGGGACACTATTCCTCCCACTGACACCAATGATGGGACACTATTCCTCCCACTGACACCAATGATGGGACACTATTCTTCCCACTGATACCAATGATGGGACACTATTCCTCCCCACTGACACCAATGATGGGACACTATTCCTCCCACTGATACCAATGATGGGACACTATTCCTCCCACTGATACCAATGATGGGACACTATTCCTCCCCACTGACACCAATGATGGGACACTATTCCTCCCACTGATACCAATGATGGGACACTATTCCTCCCACTGATACCAATGATGGGACACTATTCCTCCCACTGATACCAGTGATGGGGCACTATTTCCCCCACTGATACCAATGATGGGACACTATTCCTCCCACTGATACCAATGATGGGGCACTATTCCCCCACTGATACCAATGATGGGACACTATTCCTCCCACTGACACCAATGATGGGACACTATTCCTCCCACTGACACCAATGATGGGACACTATTCCTCCCACTGATACCAATGATGGGACACTATTCCTCCCACTGACACCAATGATGGGACACTATTCCTCCCACTGATACCAATGATGGGACACTATTCCTCCCACTGACACCAATGATGGGACACTATTCCTCCCACTGATACCAGGGATGGGACACTATTCCTCCCACTGATACCAATGATGGGGCACTATTCCTTCCACTGTTTATTGTTTCTATTTACAGACACTTTAAGAAAAAAAAAGACAATTATTTCTGTTAAGAAAGGAGAAATATGAGATGAAAGGTCTGCCGGTCACCATAGCATTACCATGGCGACTGACAACCCTTCCTAATCATATATCTGTCTTCATGTATATAGTGGAAGGCTCCTCCCCCTGTGTTGTGTCCTATGGGCCGTCTACCTTCCTATATCCTTCTAATAATGATACACAGAGCACAGAAATCAATCTGAATAGAAAAGGCAACAATGTATCGCCAGACATAAAAGAGAAGTCTTTTATAAAATGTTTCATTATAAAGAGAGGAATGAAGGACAGTCGATCGTGCGAGTTTTGCACTATAATACCAAAAGTATTGGGACGCCTGCCTTTACACGCACATGAACTTTAATGGCCATCCCAGTCTTGGTCCGTAGGGTTCAATATTGCTTCTCCCCCTGATGAAGACTCTTTATGAGTTGAGATGCGTTGTATTCCAACCAGTGACAGATTGATATGGAAGATACCTCAATGTGGTGGAGTCTATATACACTATATTCCCAAAAGTATTGGGACGCCTGCCTTTACACGCACATGAACTTTAATGGCCATCCCAGTCTTTAGTCCGTAGGGTTCAATATTGAGTTGGCCCCGCCCTTTGCAGCTATAACAGCTTCACCTCTTCTGGGGAGGCCGTCCACAAGGGTTAGGAGTGTGTCTATGGGAATGTTTCACCATTCTTCCAGAAGAGCATTTGTGAGGTCAGGTACTAATGTTGGACAAGAAGGCCTGGCTCGCATCTAATTCATTTTAGTCCAATTTTTTTGTATAATGTGAAAGATGAAGTTACGCCGAGTAAATAGATACCTAACATGTCACGCTTCAAAATTGCGCCCGCTCGTGGAATGGCGCCAAACTTCGGTACTTAAAAATCTCCATGGGCGACGCTTTAATTTTTTTTACTGGTTACATGTTTTGAGTTACAGAGGTGGTCTAGGGCTAGAATTATTGGGGTAGATTCAGGTAGATTTTCGCCTTCTTACAGAGGCGCAGCGTACCGTTTTTACGCTACACCTCCGTAAATTACCTGCGCTACGCTTCATTCACGAAGAAGTAGCTCCGTAATTTGCGCGGGCGCTCCGTAAAAATGGCCGGCGTAAGCGCGCGTAATTTAAATGATCCTGTAGGGGGCGTGAATCATTAAAATTAGGCGCGTTCCCGCGCCAAACGTAGTGCGCATGCTCCGTCGGGAAACTTTCCCGACGTGCATTGCGGCAAATGACGTCGCAAGGACGTCATTTGCTTTAACGTGAACGTAAATGGCGTCCAGCGCCATTCTAGATTCATTTACGCAAACAACGTAATTTTCAAACATCGCGACGCGGGAACGACGGGTATACTTAGCATTGGCTGCGCCTGCTAATAGCAGGAGCAGCCTTATGCAGAAAGCGAAGAAGGCAAACGACGTAAAATTCGAACGCCGGGCGCGTGTACGGTTGTGAATCGGCGTGAGTATGCAATTTGCATACTCTACGCTTGCCACTACGGAAACGCCACCTAGCGGCCATCGTAAGAATGCAGCCTACGATACGACGGCATAAGAGCCTTATGCCACGCATATCTTAGGCTACAGTCGGCGTAACGAGCTTTCTGAATACAGAAAAGTCGTTACGCCGGCGCAACTAATCAATTATGCTGCGTATCTATGGATACGCAGACGCAATTGCTTTCTGAATCCACCCCAGTGCTCTTGCTCTAACGTTCGCGGCGACACCTCACATGTGTGGTTTGAACACCATTTTCATGTGTGGGCGGGTCTTACATATGCGTTCGCTTCTGCGTGCGAGCACACGGCGATAGGGGCACTTTAAAAATATATATATTATTATTGTTCATTTTACTTGTTTTGTTTACATTTTGACACATTAAAAAAAATATATATATATTTTGATTACTTTTATTCCTATTACAAGGAATGTAAACATCCCTGGTAATAGGAATATGGCATGACAGGTCCTCTTTATAGTGAGATATTGGGGGGGGAGGGGTCAATAAGACATCTCACCTCTAGGCTGGGAAGGCTAAAAAAAACAAAAAAACGATCACCGCTTCACAGCCGAAGCGGCGCCGTTTTTTTTTTTAAATGCAGAGGTCGGGCGTGATGTCATAACATCGCGCCCGGCCTCCGACGATCATAGAGACTTCGGCGACCATCTGGTCTGTGATCTGCATCCGGGGGCCGGCGGTTCCTGTCTACCGACTCACCGATCGAACAGGTGAGCCGGTAGAAGCACCAGAGGGTGGCGGGAGGGGGGGGGTGTCCCCTTTCGCCGCCCGTAGGAACGATCAAGCGGCGGAACAGCCGCTATGATCTTTCCTATGGTGAAGGGAATCGCCGGCTGAAAATGCCGATATCTGAATGATGCCTGTAGCTGCACCCACCATTCAGATATAGCTCCACAAAGTACCACAAAGCCCAGGACGTCATGTGACGTCCTCTGGGCGCCAAGTGGTTAAAGTTCATGTGCGTGTAAAGGCAGGCGTCCCAATACTTTTGGGAATGTAGTGAATATAGATTCTACCACATGGAGATATCTTCAATATCAATCTGTCACTGGTTGGACTCCAACGCATCTCAACTCATAAAGAGTCTTCATCAGGGGGGGAAGCAATATTGAACCCTAAGGACTAAGACTGGGATGCCATCAAAGTTCATGGCCCGGATTCAGATAGGAGTTACGACAGCGTATCTCCGGATACGCCGTCGTAACTCTGAGTGTGCGGGGTCGTATCTATGCGGCTGATTCATAGAATCAGTTACGCATAGATTTCCCTAAGATCCGACCGGCGTAAGTCTCTTACACCGTTGTATCTTAGTTGCATATTTACGCTGGCCGCTAGGTGGCGCTTCCGTAGATTTATGCAAGGAATATGCAAATTAGGTAGATACGCCGATTCAGAAACGTACGTGCGCCTGGCGCATTTTTTTACGTCGTTTGCGTTCGGCTTTTTCCGGCGTAAAGTTACCCCTGCTATATGAGGCGTATCCTATGTTAAGTATGGACGTCGGGCCAGCATTGAATTTTCCATCGATTACGTCGTTTGTGTAAGTCGTTCGCGAATAGGGCTGGACGTAATTTACGTTCACGTCGAAAGCATTGACGATTTGCGGCGGAATTTCGAGCATGCGCACTGGGATTCTTTCACGAACGGCGCATGCGCCGTTCGTAAAAAACGTAAAATGCGCGGGGTCAACAATAATTTTAATAAAACACGCCCACATCATCCCCATTTGAATTAGGCGGGCTTTCGCCGGTCCAGATACGTTACGCCGCCGTAACTTAGGGCGCAAGTTCTTTCAGAATACGGAACTTGCGCCCTAATGTACGGTGGCGTAACTTATCGGAGATACGTTACGCCCGCACAAAAGTACGCTGGGCTACCTGAATCTAGCCCCATGTGTGTGTGTAAAGGCAGGCTACCCAATACTTTTGGAAATATAGTGTATATAGATTCCACCACATGGAGATCTCTTCAATATCAATCTGTCAATGGTTGTACTCCAACGCATCTCAACTCATAAAGA
Source organism: Rana temporaria (assembly GCF_905171775.1). Lineage (NCBI taxonomy): Eukaryota > Metazoa > Chordata > Amphibia > Anura > Ranidae > Rana > Rana temporaria. The sequence goes on from NC_053497.1 coordinate 1,778,880, forward strand.
GTCTTCATCAGGGGGGGGAATCAATATTGAACCCTACGGACTAAGACTGGGATGCCATTAAAGTTCATGGCCCGGATTCAAAGAGATATGCGCTCTATTTGCGGAGGCGCAGGGCAACGATTTTGCCCTGCGCCCCCGCAAATATTTTGCGCTGCCCTCGATTCACGGAGCAGTAGCTCCGTTAATTGCGAGGGTGCGCCGGCAAAATTGCCCGGCGTAAGCGCACGCAATGTAAATGATCCCGCTGGGGGCAGGAATCATTTAAATTAGGCGCGTTCCCGCGCCGATCGTAAAGCGCATGCGCCGTCGGGAAACTTTCCCGACGTGCATTGCGGCAAATGACATCGCAAGGATGTCATTTGCTTCAAAGTGAACGTGAATGGCGTCCAGCGCCATTCACGGATCACTTACGCAAACGGCGTGAAATTCAAATTTCACAACGCGGGAACGGCGGGTATACTTTAGCATTGGCTGCCCCTACTATTAGAAGGGGCAGCCTTATGCTAAAGACGCCGTACGGAAACTCTGTAACTTGCGTACGCAGGGCCTGCGCAACATTGTGAATCTGCGTAAGTATGCAATTTGCATACTATACGCTGACCACAATGGGAGCGCCCCCTAGCGGTCATCGCAAGACTGCAGCCTAAAATCTGCGTGGCATAAGAGCCTTATGCCACGCAGATTTTAGGCTGCAGTCGGCGTAACGAGTTCTCTGAATCAGGAGAACTCGTTACGCCGGCGCAAGTCAGCAATTGTGCTGCGTAACTATGGTTACGCAGGCGCAATTGCTTACTGAATCTGGGCCCATGTGCGTGTAAAGGCAGGCGTCCCAATACTTTTGGTAATGTAGTGTATATAGATTCCACCACATGGAGATATCTTCAATATCATTCTGTCACTGGTTGGACTCCAACGCATCTCAACTCATAAAGAGTCTTCATCAGGTGGGGGAAGCAACACTGAACCCTACAGACGAAGACTGGGATGCCGTTAAAGTTCATGTGCGTGTAAAGGCAGGCGTCCCAATACTTTTGGTAATATAGTGTGCCGAGGAGTCCAACGAGTCAATTCCAGGATTTTTATTACCGATGTAGAAAATCAATTCCCTAATTGGCCGTAACAAGACTAATGATGATCGCATACTCCTCCCCCCCGTCCTGTGATCCTCTCTTTGTATGGAAGGAGGCCGCTCGCTCCTCGTACCGGGGGGGGGGGAGGGGATACTTACACTTTCCATTGCAGAACATTCTCTCTCCTTCGGATAATGCGAATTCCAGCTGAGACATGTTCATAAAAAGAAAAACTCCCACGGAGAATTATACCTTATTATTAATCCGACCCGGACTGGAAATAAATCAGCCCGGGCGTCCCCGGGAAGGGTTAAGTCTGCGGCGGCGAATCCCGGGGACGAATCCCGGGCCGCATTATCTGTCACAATTTTTTTTTGCCGCGTCTTGGGTGGTTTTTTCTTCTTTTTTTTTTTGCCATGGGGGGGTCTGAGAAAAATTGTTGTTTATTACAGAAGTCGGGAGGGTTGAATATTTTAGAATTCAGGAAGAGCCTGAAAAAATAATCACTGAAATCCTGCCAGCGAGGGAAGACAAGTCAGCACTTAACCTTCGAAACCGCTCGGCGGCGCCGGCCTTCTTTTTCGGGGCCAACTCAATCAGTCCATTAAGCAGCCTGTGGGCCTTGCTTAATAAACTGTCATGTTGTTGTTGTTTTTTGGCTGGAAGCCGCGGTGATTCTCTGGCAAACAACGGGGGGGGGGGGGGCAATTTTCAGCAATTTTTCCCAGAGTCCTGCCCCCCCCCGAAGGAAACAGATCGGTGTCGGGGGCTTTCTTCTAATCTTGATGGATGGGGACACCGAGAATGGGGTCTCCAGGTGATGTAATACTCACCTTCTCTTCAAGGGTTGTCATTGCAGTACTGGTTTTGCACCACAAGATGTCCTCGGTCTTCCAAGCTGAAGGCCACCCAGCATCGCTCAACCTGGAAGACTGAGGACATACTGTGAGTGAGGAGAGCCTGAGGATGTCCTTAGTCAAGCTGCCCTTGGTGTCGTTCACCAAGATTACCACAGAAACACTGACAAGACTGAGGACATACTGTGAGTGCGGAGAGCCTGAGGATGTCCTTAGTCAAGCTGCCTTTGGTGTCGTTCACCAAGATTACGACAAAAACACTGAGACTGAGGACATACTGTGAGTGCGGAGAGCCTGAGGATGTCCTTAGTCAAGCTGCCCTTGGTGCCGTTCACCAAGATCCAAGCTGAAGGCCACCATACATCACTCAACCTGGAAGACTGAGGACATACTGTGAGTGCGGAGAGCCTGAGGATGTCCTTAGTCAAGCTGCCCTTGGTGTCGTTCACCAAGATTACGACAGAAACACTGACAAGACGGAGGACATACTGTGAGTGCGGAGAGCCTGAGGATGTCCTTAGTCAAGCTGCCCTTGGTGTTGTTCACCAAGATTACGACAAAAACACTGACAAGACTGAGGACATACTGTGAGTGCGGAGAGCCTGAGGATGTCCTTAGTCAAGCTGCCCTTGGTGTCGTTCACCAAGATCCAAGCTGAAGGCCACCCAACATCACTCAACCTGGAAGACTGAGGACATACTGTGAGTGCGGAGAGCCTGAGGATGTCCTTAGTCAAGCTGCCCTTGGTGTCATTCACCAAGATTACCACAGAAACACTGACAAGACTGAGGACATACCGTGAGTGCGGAGAGCCTGAGGATGTCCTTAGTCAAGCTGCCCTTGGTGTTGTTCACCAAGATTACGACAGAAACACTGACAAGACTGAGGACATACTGTGAGTGCGGAGAGCCTGAGGATGTCCTTAGTCAAGCTGCCCTTGGTGTCGTTCACCAAGATCCGAGCTGAAGGCCACCCAACATCACTCAACATGGAAGACTGAGGACATACTGTGAGTGCGGAGAGCCTGAGGATGTCCTTAGTCAAGCTGCCCTTGCTGTCGTTCGCCAAGATTACGACAGAAACACTGACAAGACTGAGGACATACCGTGAGTGCGGAGAGCCTGAGGATGTCCTTAGTCAAGCTGCCCTTGGTGTTGTTCGCCAAGATTACGACATAAACACTGACAAGACTGAGGACATACTGTGAGTGCGGAGAGCCTGAGGATGTCCTTAGTCAAGCTGCCCTTGGTGTTGTTCACCAAGATTACGACAGAAACACTGACAAGATTGAGGACATACTGTGAGTGCGGAGAGCCTGAGGATGTCCTTAGTCAAGCTGCCCTTGGTGTCGTTCACCAAGATCCAAGCTGAAGGTCACCCAACATCACTCAACCTGGAAGACTGAGGACATACTGTGAGTGCAGAGAGCCTGAGGATGTCCTTAGTCAAGCTGCCCTTGGTGTTGTTCACCAAGATTACGACAGAAACACTGACAAGACTGAGGACATACTGTGAGTGCGGAGAGCCTGAGGATGTCCTTAGTCAAGCTGCCCTTGGTGTCGTTCACCAAGATCCAAGCTGAAGGCCACCCAACATCACTCAACCTGGAAAACTGAGGACATACTGTGAGTGCGGAGAGCCTGAGGATGTCCTTAGTCAAGCTGCCCTTGGTGTCGTTCACCAAGATTACCACAGAAACACTGACAAGACTGAGGACATACTGTGAGGGTGGAGAGCCTGAGGATGTCCTCAGTTAAGGCTGTCCTTGGTGTCGTTCACCAAGATTACCACAGAAACTTTGACAGCAAGCCGTTACATGGGGCAGGACTAGGAAAATCTAGCTAAAAACTGACACCCATCATCGTTCAACCTGGAAGACTGAGGACATACTGTGAGGGTAGGGTGCAATGGGATGTCCTCAGTCAAGCTGTCCTTGGTGTCATTCACCAAGATTACAACAGAAACACTGACAGCAAGCCATTACATGGGGCAGGACTTGAAAAAAATTGCTGGAAACTGAATTCCAGCATCACTTAATCTGGAAGGACATACTGTGAGTGCGGAGAGCCTGAGGATGTCCTTAGTCAAGCTGCCCTTGTTGTCGTTCAACAAGATTATGACAGAAACACTGACAAGACTGAGGACATACTGTGAGTGCGAAGAGCCTGAGGATGTCCTTAGTCAAGCTGCCCTTGGTGTCGTTCACCAAGATTACTACAGAAACACTGACAAGACTGAGGACATACTGTGAGTGCGGAGAGCCTGAGGATGTCGTTAGTCAAGCTGCCCTTGGTGTTGTTCACCAAGATTACGACAGAAACACTGACAAGATTGAGGACATACTGTGAGTGCGGAGAGCCTGAGGATGTCCTTAGTCAAGCTGCCCTTGGTGTCGTTCACCAAGATCCAAGCTGAAGGTCACCCAACATCACTCAACCTGGAAGACTGAGGACATACTGTGAGTGCAGAGAGCCTGAGGATGTCCTTAGTCAAGCTGCCCTTGGTGTTGTTCACCAAGATTACGACAGAAACACTGACAAGACTGAGGACATACTGTGAGTGCGGAGAGCCTGAGGATGTCCTTAGTCAAGCTGCCCTTGGTGTCGTTCACCAAGATCCAAGCTGAAGGCCACCCAACATCACTCAACCTGGAAAACTGAGGACATACTGTGAGTGCGGAGAGCCTGAGGATGTCCTTAGTCAAGCTGCCCTTGGTGTCGTTCACCAAGATTACCACAGAAACACTGACAAGACTGAGGACATACTGTGAGTGCAGAGCGCAATGGGATGTCCTCAGTCAAGCTGTGCTAGGTGTCGTTCAAGATTAAGACAGAAACTCTGACAGCAAGCCGTGACATGGGGCAGGACATGGAAAATATAGCTGAAAATTTGCATACAACATCATTCAACCTGGAAGACTGAGGACTTACCGTGAGTGCAGAGAGCCTGCGGATGTCCTCAGTTAAGCTGTCCTTGGTGTCTGTAGGGAGGGGTATTACAGCGCTACCGAAGGACTTGGAAGGGAGGTGGGGGGGAACGGGAACAATCAAGATTACGACAGAAACACTGACAAGACTGAGGACATACTGTGAGTGCAGAGTGCAATGGGATGTCCTCAGTCAAGCTGTGCTAGGTGTCGTTCAAGATTAAGACAGAAACTCTGGGGCAGGACATGGAAAATAGAGCTGGAAATTTGCATACAACATCATTCAACCTGGAAGACTGAGGACATACCGTGAGTGCAGAGAGCCTGAGGATGTCCTCAGTTAAGCTGTCCTTGGTGTCGTTCACCAAGATTACCACAGAAACTTTGACAGCAAGCCGTTACATGGAGCAGGACTAGGAAAATCTAGCTAAAAACTGCTAAAAACTGACACCCATCATCGTTCAACCTGGAAGACTGAGGACATACTGTGAGGAAAGGGTGCAATGGGATGTCCTCAGTCAAGCTGCCCTTGGTGTCGTTCACCAAGATTACGACAGAAACACTGACAAGACTGAGGACATACTGTGAGTGCAGAGCGCAATGGGATGTCCTCAGTCAAGCTGTGCTAGGTGTCGTTCAAGATTAAGACAGAACCTCTGACAGCAAGCCATTACATGGGGAGGGACTTGGAAAATATAGCTGTATATTGGCACCCAGCGTTAATGGCCGAAAACTGAAATCCAGCATCATTTAATCTGCAAGACTGAGGACATACTGTAAGTGCAGAGAGCCTGAGCATGTCCTCAGTCAAGCTTTCCTTGGTGTCGTTCACCAAGATTACGACAGAAACTCTGACAGCAAGCCGTTACATGGGGCAGGACTTGGAAAATCTAGCTAAAAACTGACACCCAGCATCATTCAACCTGGAAGACTGAGGACATACTGTGTGGGCAGGGAGCCTGAGGACATCCTCAGCTAAGCTGTCCTTGGTGTCATTCAACAAGATTACCACAGAAACATTGACAGCAAGCCGTTACATGGGGCAGAACTTGGAAAATCTAGCTAAAAACTGACACCCAGCATCATTCAACCTGGAAGACTGAGGACATACTGTGAGGGTAGGGTGTAATGGGATGTCTTCAGTCAAGCTGTCCTTGGTGTCATTTATCAAGATTACGACATTAAGTCTGACAGCAAGCCATTAGAGACAGGACATGGAAAATATAGCTGAAAATTAACATCCAACATCATTCAACCTGGAAGACTAAGGACATACTGTGAGTGCAGAAAAGCCTGAAGATGTCTTCAGTCAAGCTGCGCTTGGTGTCGTTCACCAAGATTACGAAACACTGACAGCAAGCCATTATATGGGGAGGGACTTGGAAAAAAATTGCTGAAAACTGAATTCCAGCATCATTTAATCTGGAAGACTGAGGTCATACTGTGAGTACAGAGAGCCTGTGATGTCCTCAGTCAAGCTGTCCTAGGTTTTGTTCATCAAGATTACAACATCAAGTCTGACAGCAAGTCGTTACATGGGGCAGGACTTGGACACCCAGGCAGCACAAAATAGAGCTGAAAATTAACATCCAACATCATTCAACCTGGAAGACTGAGGACATACTGTGAGGGCAGAGAACCTGAGGATGTCCTCAGTCAAGCTGTCCTTGGTGTCGTTCATCAAGAATATGACAAAAAACTCTGACAGCAAGCCATTACATGGGGCAGGATTTGGAAAATCGAGCTAAAAACTGACACCCAGCATCGTTCAACCTGGAAGACTGAGGACATACTGTGAGTGCAGAGCGCAATGGAATGTCCTCAGTCAAGCTGTTTTTGGGAATTGTTCAAGATTAAGACAGAAACTCTGACAGCAAGCCATTACATGGGGAGGGACTTGGAAATCAATTGCTGAAACTGAATTCCAGCATCATTTAATCTGCAAGACTGAGGACATACTGTGAGTGCAGAGAGCCTCAGGATGTCCTCAGTCAAGCTGTACTTTGTGTCGTTCATCAAGATTAGAACAGAAACTCTGACAGCAAGCCATTACATGGACTTGGAAAATCTAGCTAAAAACTGACACCCAGCATCGTTTAACCTTGAAGACTGAGGACATACTGTGAGTGCATTGCACAATGGGATGTCCTCAGTGTGGTTCAAGATTATGACAGATTCTCAGACAGGAAGCCGTTACATGAGGCAGTATTTGGAAAATATAGCTGTATATTGACACCCAGAATTATTCGCCGAAAACTGAATCTGCAAGACTGAGGACATACAGTGAGTACAGAGCGCCCCAGGATGTCCTCAGTTAAGCTGTACTTGGTGTCGTTCATCACGTACACGATAGAAACTCTGACAGCAAGCCATTACATGAGGCAGGACTTGGAAAAAATTGCTGAAAACTGAATTTCAGCATCATTTAATCTGGAAGACTAAGGACATACTGTGAGTGCAGAGAGCCTGAGGATGTCCTCAGTCAAGCTGTCCTTGGTGTCGTTCACCAAGATTACAACAGAAACTCCAACAGAAAGTCGTTATATGAGAAAGGGCTTGAAAAATACAGTATAGTTGAAAATTGACACCCAGCATTATTCAACCTGAAAGTGTGAGGACATACTGTGAGTGAAGGGAGCCACAGGATGTCCTCAGTCAAGCTGTCAGCAAGCCATTACATGAGGCAGGATTTGGAAAATATAGCTGAAAATTGACACCCAGCATTATTCAACCTGGAAGACTGAGGACATACTGTGAGTGAAGGGAGCCACAGGATGTCCTAGTTTAGGCTCTCACAGGTGTCTTTCATTAAGATTACTAAATACCTTTGGGATGAACTGGAACACCAACATCCAACGTCAGTACCTCTACAAAATCTTGTGCAAAGAAGAGTGGAGGCTGTTATTGATTGATTGATTGATTGATATTTGAGCTTAATTAGGCGCCAAATGCCCACTGTGAAGTGAGCGTCTAAGCGCCGCTGGTGAGATGTAACTTTGAATCAATCCGTGGTGAAGAAGAGAGAGAAAAGAGAAGAGAGGGCGGTAAAAGGAAAGGGTATCCAGCCCTTAGGGGAGCAAGAGGAAAGAGCCGTGAAGTGTATGAGAAAAAATATAAAAGAAAAAGGAACAGTGGGGATACTAGAGGAGGGGTAGAAGACATCATAGTTATTAGAGAGGCAAGTGGCCCCTTCAATGAGGGGGCGGACTGTAAGAGGGAAAAGAATATAAATTTAACCATAGGCCTGGATGAACAGTTCCGTCTTTAGTTTTTTTCTGAAGAGGAGCAGGTTAGATGTCATCTTAAGTTCCAAGGAGAGGGCATTCCACAGCATGGCACCCCTACTCTGGAGTCGTTTGCCTCCCATGGAAGAAAGTTTAGATGGAATGACTGTGGCTAAATGTTGGGTCTTGGATCTTAATGGGCGCGAGGGTTCATAGTGCACCGCCAAGCTGTGTAAGTACTTGGGACCCTGTCCCCAGTATGCACGGAAGAAGATGCAGAGCGTTTTAAAGATCACTCTCTGCTCAATAGGGAGCCAATGAAGTGATCTCCTGGCCAGGCTAATATGGTCTCTTCTCGCTAGACCGAGTACAAAGCGAGCAGTGTGGTTCTGAACCACCTGAAGCTTATGGGCCCATTTCTGCGGGGCACCCAATAGGAATACGTTTGCCCCGTCTAACCGGGAATGGATAAAAGCCTGGGCAAGTAGTGATCTGTTATTTTGGGTGAATAGATGTTTTACTTTTCTGAGGAGCCTTAGATGGTAATTGGCATTCCGCAGGATGTTTCTGAAGTGGGGAACAAACGAGAGGGTGTCATCGATTATGACTCCTAGGTTTTTTACCTGCTTGGCTGGAATGGGTGTGGGTCCGAAAGACAGAGGCCAAGCAGCCAGCAATAGGGGGCTAGTAGGACCAATTAATAGAACTTCAGTTTTAGCTGCGTTCAGTCCAAGCCTATTGCCAGCCATCCAGTCCTGTATTTCTACCAGGCATTTCGCCAACTGAACTGGCTGCTGAGGTCCTCCTGCTGAATCAGCCAGAATTTGTGTGTCATCGGCATAAAGCTGACACTCCAAGTTATTGTTCTGGATGATGTCAGCAAGAGGACGAACATAGCAGTTAAAGAGGAGTGGCGATAGAGCACTCCCCTGTGGAACTCCGCATGTCAGAGGTCTTGGGGTAGACCGGTGTGTTCCCATCTTGACACATTGTGTTCTCTCATGGAGAAATGAGCGTATCCAACTCAGGACCACCCCGTTAAGACCAAAAAGATTTTTTAATCTGTCCAACAGTATATCATAGTCGACAGTGTCGAATGCTGCGGAGAGGTCTAGCAAAATCAGGGCTGCCGACCCCCCTGCGTCACGGATTGTCAATAGTCTTTCTCGCATGGCCAGCACAGATATCTCGGTTCCTCTTCCTGGACGAAACCCCGACTGGGTGTCATGGAAGAGGTTACCCCCCTCAAAATAGTTTTGTAGCTGCCTGAAGACTACTTGCTCTAGGATTTTTGCCAGGAAGGGGATGGCGGAAATGGGCCTGAAATTGAGTGGGTCATTTATGTCTAGACCCATCTTTTTCAGAAGGGGTGTTACTATGGCATGCTCTATAATCACAGAGGGGGGCAAATCAATATTATTGGCTATGGGGGGAGGCGGGAAACTTCATATTATTGGCCATGGGGAGAAGGGGCAACTCCATTATAATGGCTATTGGTAAAAAGGGGCAACTCTATATTAATGGCCATTTGGAAAAAGGGACAACCCCATATCAATAGCCGCTGGGAAAGAGGGGCAACCCCATATTAATGGCTATTGGGTAAAAGGGGCAAAAGGGGCAACACCGTAATAATGGCCATGGGTGGTCGAGGGAAACTCCATATTAATGGCCATTGGGAAAGAGGAGCAACTCCATATTAATGGCCATGGGTGGTCGAGGGAAATCCCATATTATTGGCCATTGGTAAAAAGGGGCAACTCTATATTAATGGCCATTTGGAAAAAGAGACAACTCCATATTAATCACCATTGGGAAAGAGAGGCAACCCCATGTTAATGGCTATGGGGGAAAAGGGGCAACTTAATAATAATGGCCATGGGGGGGGGAGGAGGGAAACTCCATATTAAGGGCAACTGGGAGAAAGGGGCAACTCTATATTAATGGCCTTTGGGGAAAAGGGGCAACTCCATATTAAATCGCCATTGGGAAAGAGGGGCAACCCCATATTTTCTCCATTGGGAGAAATGGGCAACTCCATTTTAATGGACATGCGGAGAAGTGGGAAACTCCATATCAATGGCCATTGGGAAAGAGGGGCAACTCCATAATGATGGCTATTGGGGAAAAGGGGCAACTCCATATTAATGGTCATGGGGGAGGAGGGAAACTCCTTTCTAATGGCCATGGGGGAAGGAGGGAAATTCCATATTATTGGCCATTTGGAAAAAGAGACAACTCCATATTTATCACCCTTGGGAAAGAGGGGCAACCACATATCAATGGCCATTGGGGAAAAGGGGCAACTTCATAATAATGGCCATTGGGGGGGAGGGAAACTCCATATTAAGGGCAACTGGGAGAAAGGGGCAACTCTATATTAATGGCCTTTGTGGAAAAAGGGGCAACTCCATATTAAATCATCATTGGGAAAGAGGGGCAACTCCATAATAATGGCCATTGGAAAAGAGGGGCAACTCCATATTAATGGCTACTGGTAAAAAGGAGCAGCTCTATTATAATTGCCATGTGGAAAAAAAGGGGCAACCCCATATCAATGGCCATTGGGAAAGAGGGGCAACCCCATGTTAATGGCTATTGGGGAAAAGGGGCAACTTCATAATAATGGCCATGGGGGGAGGGGGAGGAGGGAAACTCCATATTAAGGGCAACTGGGAGAAAGGGGCAACTCTATATTAATGGCCTTTGGGGAAAAAGGGGCAACTCCATATTAAATCGCCATTGGGGAAAGAGGGGCAACCCCATATCAATGGCCATTGGGAGAGGAGGGAAACCCCATATTATTGGCCATTGGGAGAGGAGGGAAACTCCATATTATTGGCCGTTGGCAAAGAGGGCCCACCCCAAACAAATGACCACAATCTTGGCATAAGACGGCCTACAAGCTCAGGGTTTTAAAGAAACGTTCCTCTGATGACAAAGTGTAGAAGGTCATTACTATTCGGGGGTCACATGGGCATCGCGAGCAGAAAACACATTCGGCCTTTTTATTTTATTACAAACTTTTTCTTTTTCACGGAACGCTTTTATTTCGCAGCCAAATAATATTCTGCTCTACAGATTGCTTTCACTTTCCCGCGCTTCCCGCGAAAACCTCCGTCTCCCTCCTTCCCCGGCGGGTTTCATTGAGATATTAATGTAATTTAATCCGGAAGATTCCAGATTTCAGCTGTGTGCTGTGTGCTGTGTGCTGTGTGTTGTGTGCTGTGTGCGCTGTGCGCTGAGTGCTGTGTGCTGTGCGCTGAGTGCTGTGTGCTGTGTGCTGTGTGCTGTGCGCTGAGTGCTGTGTGCTGTGTGCTGTGTGCTGTGCGCTGAGTGCTGTGTGCTGTGTGTTGTGTGCTGTGTGCGCTGTGCGCTGAGTGCTGTGTGCTGTGCGCTGAGTGCTGTGTGCTGTGCGCTGTGCGCTGAGTGCTGTGTGCTGTGTGCTGTGTGCTGAGTGCTGTGTGCTGTGTGCTGTGTGTTTTGCTCTATATATCGGAAGATAATCGCTCGATCGCTGTGCTGTGCTACTGACGAGCGTCAAGTGCATAAATAATAATGGGTGGGGGAGGGGGAAGGGTTAAAGAACTCCCAGTAATAAACACGAAAATGACGACAATATGTCTAATATTGATCAGATAGAGAGATACAAAGTAACATTGTTTATAAACATTGATCAGATGGGAGATAGAGAGATACAAAGTAGCATTGTTTATAAACATTGATCAGACGGGGGATAGAGAGATACAAAGTAACAATGTTTATAAACATTGATCAGACGGGAGATAGAGAGATACAAAGTAACATTGTTTATAAACATTGATCAGATGGGCGATAGAGAGATACAATGTAACAATGTTTATAAACATTGATCAGACGGGGGATAGAGAGATAGAAAGTAACCTTGTTTGTAAACATTGATCAGGTGGGAGATAGAGAGATACAAAGTGTAACGGAATGACCCGTGATACCCAGAGACTTTTGAAGGATGTGGGGAACTCCTGTGCCAGCTTCACTAATGACTCTTGGGTCTAGGGTCATCCTATGTCCCTTTTGGGCATAGGATGACTGAGAAATGATAATTCATGTATTGCAGGAGATCTTGACATATTACAGGTGGTTTATTCTGACCCCAACAGGTCAATAAGAGTGTCTCATTCAATGTGTATCATAGACTGTTGAGATGCTAATTAAGTCCACCTGGCTGTAGTGATGGGGCTTGCTGTGATTGCATTCTGTTGTCCATTGTGCTAATTAGGTCTTCTCCTAAGATATTTCATTGTGTATGCTAATGACACTGTTTTTGTGTAAAGATACTATGGATAATAGATGTGGAATGTGACTTGTCAGCTGTAGTAATTAACTCCTCTAGATGCGGTGCCCGAATGTCTGTCTGGGATGTGGATTGAGGGGGAACTCTTTAAGTACCCATTGTGTGATGTTTTGGGTGGAGAGTTTCATTGTCCCTGTGATTACTGTAGCATGCTTGTAACTGTATATAACAAGGCTGAGTTACCATTAAAGCATTCATTCGTTTGAACCAGAGACAGAGCTGTGTGTCTCATCCTTCTGGGGAATGGAATGGGTCCTGTCTGCTGGATTGTTGGAGTGTCGGATAAGCTGTCTTGGGTTGGTGGAATGGAATATCGTAAACGGTATTAACCCCTGACCGTTACACAAATTAACATTGTTTATAAACATTGATCAGACGGGAGATCGAGAGATACAAAGCAACATTGTTTATAAACATTAATCAGGCGGGAGATAGAGAAATACAAAGTAACATTGTTTATAAACATTCATCAGACAGTAGATAGAGAGATACAGAGAAACATTGTTTATAAACGTCATTCAGATGGGAGATAGAGATACAAAGTAACATTGTTTATAAATATTGATCAGACAGGAGATAGAGATACAAAGTAACATTGTTTATAAACATTGATCAGGCGGGAGTTAGAGAGATACAAAGCAACATTGTTTATAAACATTGATCAGACGGGAGATATAGGGATACAAAGTAACATTGTTTATAAACATTGATCAGACGGGAGATAGAGAGATACAAAGTAACATTGTTTATAAACACTGATCAGGTGGGAGAGAGAGAGATACAAAGTAACATTGTTTATAAACATTGATCAGACGGGAGATGGAGAGATACAAAGAAACATTGTTTATAAACACTGATCAGGTGGGAGATAGAGAGATACAAAGTAACATTGTTTATAAACATTGATCAGACGGGAGATGGAGAGATACAAAGTAACATTGTTTATAAACACTGATCAGACGGGAGAGAGAGAGATACAAAGTAACATTGTTTATAAACATTGATCAGACAGGAGATAGAGAGATACAAAGTAACATTGTTTATAAACATTGATCAGACGGGAGATAGAGAGATACAAAGTAACATTGTTTATAAACATTGATCAGACGGGAGATGGAGAGATACAAAGTAACATTGTTTATAAACATTGATCAGACGGGAGAGAGAGAGATACAAAGTAACATTGTTTATAAACATTGATCAGACGGGAGAGAGAGAGATACAAAGTAACACGGTAACATATGTAGACTTGTAAAGTTACTGACAGCTCCCCTTTAGTAGCCGGCCTTGGGAAGGATGGTGCAGCGCCCCCTCTCGGTGAACACGGTGGACTGCGGGGCGGTTGAAGTTTTCCTGAGCGCGGTGATGAAGAGTCGTAGTCATTGTTGGTAGAAATAACTTTTCGGGATGTCAGAAGCTGAAGTATTTCCATGGAGAGAGTTTTGTGTGATGACAATCAGAACAAGGAAAGACGGCTAATATGTAAATGAAAGTCACAGTGCAGCTCCGCGAGACGCCGGGGGGATCGGGGGACGGGGGATGGGGGACGAGCGGCTCAGACGGATGAGAAACCGGAATGGAAAATGAAAGAGAACGATTAGCTGAAGAATACACAGGAGATGGAGGAAGGCGGGGAGAGGAACTTCATGGAACAGGTAGATAAGATTAAGGTGACTTCTAAGGGAGGGCGGCTTAAAGCAGACCCCTTGACCCGGAAGGGCATGCAGTGCCGGGACAAGGTCATCTAGAGCCCACGGTGGACATGCCAAAATGTCCCCCCCCCCCCCAGGAAGTACGGGCTTTTTGTGTCAGCAAAAATCCCCCCACAAAAACATCGAGCACACCCTATACATAAATTCCCCCTCCAAATCTGCCCCCTTGCTGAAATTTCCCCTCCCAGCACACATCTCTGCCCCCTAAATACACCCAGAAAAAATGACCCCCTCTTAGCACTAATATTCTACCCAGTGGCGCCCGGTCCCCCTAATCCACATGCAGGGCCTCGGACGCATGGATTTCAATTTTTTTATTTTTTTTTGGAAGCACGTGATTAGAGCCTGCGGCTCTGATTGGCTTAAAAAAAGGGTGGGCTCGGGGCGCAGTTTGGCTTCAAAAAAGGGTGGGCACCCATTTTTGTGACAATAGTGAATTAATATTCGCTATTGTCTTCCTGATTCTCCTCCTGGCCAATCAGGAAGCGGGTCCTGAGACCGATTGGCCTGGAGTCCCTGGGCCACTTGGGTCTCAGGATCCACTTCCTGTTTGGCCGGGAGGAGAACCCCCGCGCTCTTCTCTCAGCCGGAGCGAGGAGTAGCAGCCCTACCCCTCCTCATCTCCTAAGGTAAGGCCGCCACCCCATCCGTCACCCACAGGGGAGGGAGGGGGGGTGTCGTCGGGGGCGGTGTGAGTGAAGGGGGGGTTTGTTTGCCGCCCCCCCTCCACAAATATTAAGCATTTGCCGCCACTTATTCTACCCCTAAAATTTACCCTCAAAGTACGCATCACCCCCACACTCCAAATCCCCCTTCCCAACATAGGTTACCCCCCAATCCCCCTTCCTAGCACAAATCTTCTTCCCCCATCCCCCTGCCAACACAAATCCCCCTAAACCGCCAATTTTAGCAACCCCCCCCCCCCCCCCCACACACACACACAAAATTTTCCCTCCTAGAAAAATCCTTGCTCTCTGCTGTCCCCCAAATTCCCCCTCCCAACACAAATCTTCTCTCCCCAATTTCATTGTGGTGCCCCCACAGCTCACATGATACCACAGTGCCCAGGGCAGCAGTTCCTTCTGCCCACCCCTTGTCCTGGCCCTGAGGGCATGCCATGTTGCCCTGCCCCCCCCCCTCACAATTGGACATTTATTTATTTATTTATTATCTAATGTCACTTTTTTGTGCTGCAAAGCAGCATTTCCCCTGTCTCTCACCTAATAGACAATTACGTTTCCTTCCCAATTTCCCCCCGCACATGTGCAGATGTGCCACCAGGCTTCAGATCCCAAGCGAGCGTGCTGTGTTTTTTCCGGCCATCTGCATGCGTATGGGGTTTCCTGAACAGCCCTAGACTTTCCCTGTTTTTGTGCATGCAAAACAAGGGGGTGCAGAGTTCAGGGGTGCGCTGTGTACAGGGTGCAGAGTTCAGGGGTGCGCTGTGTACAGAGTGGTAAGTTCAGGGGTGCGCTATGTACAGGGTGCAGAGTTCAGGGGTGCGCTGTGTACAGGGTGCAGAGTTCAGGGGTGCGCTGTGTACAGGGTGCAGAGTTCAGGGGTGCGCTGTGTACAGGGTGCAGAGTTCAGGGGTGCTCTGTGTACAGGGTGCAGAGTTCAGGGGTGCTCTGTGTACAGGGTGCAGAGTTCAGGGGTGCTCTGTGTACAGGGTGCAGAGTTCAGGGGTGCTCTGTGTACAGGGTGCAGAGTTCAGGGGTGCTCTGTGTACAGGATGCAGAGTTCAGGGGTGCGCTGTGCACAGAGTGCAAAGTTTAGGGGTGCGCTGTGTACAGGGTGCAGAGTTCAGGGGTGCGCTGTGTACAGGGGGCAGAGTTCAGGGGTGCGCTGTGTACAGGGTGCAGAGTTCAGGGGTGCGCTGTGTACAGGGTGCAGAGTTCAGGGGTGCTCTGTGTACAGGGTGCAGAGTTCAGGGGTGCTCTGTGTACAGGGTGCAGAGTTCAGGGGTGCTCTGTGTACAGGGTGCAGAGTTCAGGGGTGCTCTGTGTACAGGGTGCAGAGTTCAGGGGTGCTCTGTGTACAGGATGCAGAGTTCAGGGGTGCGCTGTGCACAGAGTGCAAAGTTTAGGGGTGCGCTGTGTACAGGGTGCAGAGTTCAGGGGTGTGCTGTGTTAAGAGTGCAGAGTTTAGGGGTGCGCTGTGTACAGGGTGCAGAGTTCAGGGGTGCGCTGTGTACAGGGTGCAGAGTTAAGGGGTGCGCTGTGTACAGGGTGCAGAGTTCAGGGGTGTGCCACATACAGAGGTGTGGGATTGTGCAGCGTACAGAGTGTGGGGTTAAGGAGTGCGCTATATTACAGGGTGTAGGGATGTTCTGTGCACAGTGTGCAGCATTCAGCTGTTTACCAAGGTTGTTGACATCTCACTTCCACCCCTCCTTGGCTTTGACCTTTGTACCCCCCGACCCCCCCCAAAAGAAGCTTTCTTGCATATCACCTACCCAGCCCGGCTCTAGTACCTTCCAGCAGTGTAGGTGGCTCCGCCTCTCTCTCTCCCTTGCAGGGAGATCATTGGTTGGTACCTGTGTGCCCAGGCACAGATGGGGAACACAGTGCAGCTTACCACATGATGCTCCATCCCATCATGAGCGGAGGGCGGAGAGCGGAGGGCGAAGGGCGGAGGGCGAAGGGCAGAGGGCGAAGGGCGGAGAGTGGAGGGTGAAGGACGAAGAGCGGAGGGCGGAGAGCGGAGGGCGGAGAGCGGTAGAGCGGAGGGCGGAGAGCGGTAGAGCGGAGGGCGGAGAGCGGTAGAGCGGAGGGCGGAGAGCGGTAGAGCGAAGGGCGGAGAGCGGTAGAGCGGAGGGCGGAGAGCGGTAGAGCGGAGGACGGAGAGCGGTAGAGCGGAGGGCGGAGAGCGGTAGAGCGAAGGGCGGAGATCGGAGGGCAAAGAGCAGAGGGCGGAGAGCGGAGGGCGGAGGGTGATGGGCGGAGAGCAGAGAGCGGAGGGCGGAGGGCGGAGAGCAGAGGGCGAAGGGTGGAGAGCGGAGAGCGGAGGGAGAAGGGCAGAGGGCAGAGGGCAGAGGGCAGAGGGCGGAGGGCGGAGGGCGGACACACATTGGCTAGATGGTCTTGGATGTCCTTCAGCCAGGAAATGAGGTGGGATCCATCTGACTTGCTGCAGCTTCTAATGAACATTGTGAGAAGCTCACAGTGTGCAGTAAAATCAAAGGAAGCCGTTTTTGTCCAGGAGAGGAACCGGTGCAACTGTGCAAGACCAAAGGGACGGCCGGAGGTCACATTTTAATCTGGAGCATGCTCAGATCGGCCCCAATTCATACCACTCCACACTTCAGATCACTGTACCCCCCTGTTCTTCTGTCCCACCACTGTACCTCCTGCACATCTGCTTCACCTCCGTACCCCCATGCTTTTCTGTCTCACCACTGAAACATTGTATGTAGCGCACATCTCAACCCTGCACTCTATACACAGCACACCCCTAAACTCTACACCCTGTACACAGCGCACTCCTTAACTCTGCACACTGTGCACTGCACACCTCTGAACTCTGCACCCTGTATGCAGTGCACTCCTGAAATCTGCAAACTGTATACAGCTCATCTTTCCCCCCACTGAACCCCTTCACATCTGCCCAAATACTGAACTCCCCTGCTCATTTTCCCCACCACTGTAACCCCTTTCTCATCTGTCCCACCACTGTACCCCCCCCCCCCCCGCTTTTCTGTCCCACCGCTGAAAACCCCCTTCTCATCCCTCCCATCACTGTGTACCTCCTGCACATCTGCCCCACCACTGTACCCCCTTACTCTTCTGTCCCACCACTGTAACCCCCCTGCTCATCTGTCCCATCAATGCACCCCCTTTTCCCATCTGCCCCACCACTGTACCTCCCTGCACATCTGCTCCACCACCGTATTCCCATGCTCTTCTGTCTCACTACTGAATCACCTTCTCATCTGTCCTAAAAACTGAACCCATCTGCTCCACCACTGTAACCCGCTTTCTCATCTGCCCCACCAATGTACCTCCGGCACATCTGTCTCACCTCTGTACCCCCTGCTCTTCTGCCCCACCACTGTAACCCACTGCTCTTCTGTCCAACTAATACACCTCCTTTCACATCTGTCCCACTGCTCTACCCCCCTGCCTTTCTGTCCCAACACTGAACCCCCCCCCCCCTCTGCTCATCTGTCCCCCCCCTGAACCTCTTCACATCTGCCCCAATACTAACCCCCTCCGCTTTCTCATCTGCCCCACCAATGTACCTCCGGCACATCTGTCTCACCTCTGTACCCCCTGCTCTTCTGCCCCACCTCTGTAACCCCCTGCTCTTCTGTCCCACTAATACACCTCCTTTAACATCTGTCCCACTGCTCTACCCCCCTGCCTTTCTGTCCCAACACTGAACCCCCCCCCCCCCCTGCTCATCTGTCCCCCCGCTGAACCTCTTCACATCTGCCCCAATACTAACCCCCTCCGCTTTCTCATCTGCCCCACCAATGTACCTCCGGCACATCTGTCTCACCTCTGTACCCCCTGCTCTTCTGCCCCACCTCTGTAACCCCCTGCTCTTCTGTCCCACTAATACACCTCCTTTAACATCTGTCCCACTGCTCTACCCCCCTGCCTTTCTGTCCCAACACTGAACCCCCCCCCCCTGCTCATCTGTCCCCCCGCTGAACCTCTTCACATCTGCCCCAATACTAACCCCCTCCGCTTTCTCATCTGCCCCACCAATGTACCTCCGGCACATCTGTCTCACCTCTGTACCCCCTGCTCTCCTGCCCCACCACTGTAACCCCCTGCTCTTCTGTCCCACCACTAAACCCCCTTCTCATCTGCCCCAACACTAAACCCCCCTTGCTGATCTGCCCCACTGCTGACCCCCTTCTCATTTCTTCCACCACTGTACCTCCCTGCACATCTTCCCTATCACTGTACCCTCCTGCTCTTCTGTCCTACCTCTGAACCCCTCCTGCTCATTTTCCCCCCACCGCTGTACCCTCCTGCTCTTCTGCCCCACCGCTGTAACCCGCTTTCTCATCTATGATATGCAAAGTGGTGAAAGGAAGCAGAGTGCCGGCAAAAGAGACTTTGCGTGCCGCTTGCGGCGCCTGTGTCGGGGGTGGCCTACCCCGGATCTGGAGAGTCTTGCGTATAGACTTTGCCGCACTTATCACAATGTTCATTAGTACCAGGAATGTGCAACTGGCCCTACGGGGGAGGCACTGATTCCAGGAAAAAAAAAATCCTTAATTCTCTTTATTTTTCCAATGGTGGAAGGAAAAGTTGAGTGTTTTTGTTTAATGCTCGTTCCTCTTAACATCATTTGTGGTTTTTCGATGTGTTTATAAACAGAGAGCAGCAGCAGCAGAACCCAACCATGAAAATAAACTGTTTGCTCTTCTGTTTCGTCTGTCAAAATGCCACGGACACAGAACAGCCACAAAGGACCTAGTGGGGGGGCACCGTCCTGGAACCCTTCAATTCCAAGACAATGTGAGCCGAGGACTCAGCCGTTGGCCTTCACGGCCGGGTGATGGTACAGCTAGGCAGGTAGGATGGAGTACAAAACCTTTTTATATTTATCCAAAAACTTCTCATTGCTTTAAAAAAAAAGTTCCCCTGGTGTACAAATGTCTCCGGACTAAACAAAAGTGTATCTGTGTTTTACATAATATATTTCTTTATGGCCAAGTGTCACGAGGGCCACGTACCTGAGGTGAGATCGAAGTGGTGGGGAGGCCTCCCTTGCACCTCGGGTCCGTGAAGCCTCTGGAGATGGAGACAGAGACTTGGTGGACACCGAGCGGCACGGGTGCCAGGGGTGCGGAGCACCGTGCCAGCCTTAGTCCGAGATCCGAGCCGAGGTCAAGTCCGCTCTGGCATTGAAGTACAGAAGGGTTAATCAGAAGAAGAATGGTTGAGATCCAAGTTGGGGTCGGTTCCAATCTGGCAGCTGAGTACAAAAGGGGCAAAGATGGTGGAATGGTCAAGGTACAAATTCGAGGTCAATGGCAAGCAGCAATCAAGAGTCGTCAAAACAGTGGAACCTCGGATTACGAACATAATCCGTTCCAGGAGAATGCTCATAATCCAAAGCGAGTTTCCCCATTGAAGTCAATGGAAACGAAAATAATTTGTTCCGCATTGACTTCAATGGCATGCAATACCGCATGTGGCCAGAGGTGGGGGGGGGCGCCGTTGAGCCTCGGAAACGTCCGTTCCCGAGCCTTTTCGAGGTTTGCCGAGGTCAGCCGAGCTGTCCTCGGGCCTTTCCGTGCATTTCCGAACGGCGCCGATCGGCTGCGATCGGCGCCCCCCACCTCAGGCCAAACACGGTACTGAACACAGCTTTGGCCTGAATCCTGCTTGTTTTGCGAGACAACACTCGCAAACCGAGTTAGGATTTTTTTTTTAAATACAGTGCCCGTATTGCGAAACGCTCGTTAAACACGTTACTCGCAATTCGAGATTCCAATGTAGGTTTCCAGGTCACAACTGAAGATAATCCAGCAATTTGGCAGTGTCTGGGCTGGGCTTATATAGGGAAGTTTGAGGTCACTTCCTGTGCGCCTCCTGTGCATTTTCCCGCCTTTTTTCGATCAGGTTGAGGGCACTTCCTGTGTGCCTCCTTTGTATTTTCCTGCCTTTTCCCATCAAGTTGAGGGCACTTCCTGTGTGCCTCCTGGGCATTTTCTGGCATTTTTCTATCAGGTTGAGGTCACTTCCTGTGTGACTCCTGTGTATTTTCCCGCCTTTTTTTGATCAGGTTGATGTCACTTCATGTGTGCCTCCTGGGCCTTTTCCCGCCTTTTTTTGATCAGGTTGAGGTCACTTCCTGAGCGCCTCCTGTGCATTTTCCCGCCTTTCTTCAGGCAGGTTGAGGGCACTTCCTGTGCACCTCCTGTGTATTTCCCTGCCTTTTCCCATCTGGTTGAGGGCACTTCTTGTGTGCCTCCAGGGCATTTTCCAGCATTTTTCCATCAGGTTGAGGTCACTTCCTGTGTGACTCCTGTGTATTTTCCCGCCTTTTTTTGATCGGGTTGAGGTCACTTCCTGTGCGTCTCCTGTGTATTTTCCTGCCTTTTTCCATCAGGTTGAGGTCACTTCCTGTGTGACTCCTGTGTATTTTCCCGACTTTTTTTGATCGGGTTGAGGTCACTTCCTGTGCGTCTCCTGTGTATTTTCCTGCCTTTTTCCATCAGGTTGAGGTCACTTCCTGTGTGCCTCCTGCGCATTTTCCTGCCTTTTTCCATCAGGTCTTCTGTGCATGTGCGGGTTGACACACTAAGGCGTCTTTGGCGCATGCTCAATTGGCACGAATTTCCTCTTGCAGCAACGCGCCATTGGTGCATGCGTAGTAAGCCCTGGACTCTTACACCAAGAGTGTTGAAGAAACCTGATCATTGCACCTATTTGAACTTGTTGGTCATCCCATTTCGAAACCATGGCCACTAAGATAGATTTGCCCCCTTTTGGCTATAACATCCTCCACTTTTCTGGAAAGGTTTTTCTTCAAGATTTTGGAGGGCGCTAATTGCAATTTGTGCCCATTTGTGAGGTTAGGTACTGTGAGAGGAACCTGGTTCACAATTGGCGTTCCAATTTATCCCAAAGGTTTTCAGTAGGGTTGAGGTCAGGGGTCAGTGCAGGATACTAGAGTTCCAACGCCCATCATACCTATATGAGCTTGTTGGACATTCCATTCCAAAACCATGGCCATTATTATGGATCCTCACCCCTTCCCATTGAATTTTTTTTGAAAATTTGTCCCATTTGTGGCTATAACAGCCTCCACCCAGCTCTGCCTGGCCATCAAACCTAGCTTGTTGGACTTCCAATTCCAAAACGATGGCCAGTAATATGGAGTTAGCCCCCTTTGTGACTATAACAATCTTCAACTCTTCTGGGAAGGCTTTCTACGAGATTTTGGAGGGTGTCTTTGGGAATTTGTATCTATTTGTGAATGAAAAGACCTTGATCACGATCAGAGTTCTAATTCATCCCAAAGGTTTTTAGTAGGGTTGAGGTCAGGACTCTCTGCAGGATACTCAAGTTCCTCCACCTATCGCACCTAAATGAGCTTGTTGGACATCCCATTCCAAAACCATGGCCATTAATATGAATCCTCCCCCCCTTGCCATGGCCATTATTTTAGAGTTACCCCTTTAGTGGATAAAGCAGCCTCCACCCACACCTACCTGGCCATCACACCGATATGAGCTTGTTGGACATCCAATTCCAAAACTATGACCATTAATATGGAGTTGCTCCCCTTGTGGCTATACCATCCTCAACTCTTCTAGTAAGGTTTTCCGAATATTTTTGGAGTGTGTCTGCTGAAATATGTGTCTATTTGGGAGGTCAGGTACTGATGTTGGATGAGAAGACCTGGATCAAGATCAGCGTTCTAACTCAGCTCAAAGGTTTTCAGTAGGGTTCAGATCAGAACTCCCTGCAGGACATTCGTGTTCCTCCACCTATCACACCTACATGAGCTTGTTGGACATCCCATTCCAAAACCACGGCCATTAATATGGAAATGCTCGGCGTTCCAATTCACCCCAAGGTTTGAGATCGGGGCTCCGCTCAGGACACTTAAATTCCAACACCCATCACACATATTTAGAGGCGTATCTAGTGAAAATGCCGCCTATGGCAAGCACTGAAACTGCGCCCCTGTCAAAACATTTTAAACCTTTCAGATAACCAGGTACAGGGAGGGACGCAGTGCGACGAGGACAGAGAGGGACACTGGGGACCACTGGCATCTGGTGCTAAAGTTTTTGGGGGGTGCGCAAACAAACTGAAAAAAAACAATTACAGCCACTGTGCCCATCAAAAGCAGCCACTGTGCCAATCAAACGCAGCCACTGTGCCATCAATGGCCAGTCATCGGCCGTCATGGGGGTGCCTGTCACTCCCCTCCCCAGGCCAAGTTTCAATGCCGGGAGCTACATTAGTGCGGGAGGCGGCCGAAGGAGGATGGGTGTTTTTTTTTTTTCGTGCAGGGGGTAGCTTTTTGCCACCCCCCTCCCCATGGTGCCCATGGCACTTGCCATGGCTGCCATACCCTAGATACGCCACTGCACCTACTGTATATGAGCCCATTGACATCCCATCCCAAAACTATTGCCATTAATATAGGCCCCACCCCCCCACTTCAAGGCCATTATTATGGAGTTGCCCCCCTTTGTGGCTCCTCTTCTGGGAAGGCTTTCCACAAGATTTTGGAGGGTGTCTTTGGGAATAAGCGGCCCATTTGTGAGGTCAGGTACTGATGTTGAAGACCTGGCTCACAATCGGAATTTAAATTATTCCTAAAAGTGTTCAGTAGGGTTGAGGTCAGGGCTTTGAGCTTTTTGGACATCCCATTCCAAAACCATGGCCAATAATATGGAGTTGGGTCATTGTGTCTATACCATCCTCCACTCTTCTGGGAAGACTTTAGTTAGTCTGCTGGTTTTTACCCGACACTGAAGAATGGCTGGTGACTGGATGGGCTTAAGAGTCTTGTATAGTGCTGGTTCTGGTGTTGGCGCTTCAATCATCGCGGCACCATGGTTGTTATGGTGACAGGATGATTGAAGCGCATTATATCTATTATTACATTGTAATATATAATGAAAAAGTTCAACTCACCATAATGCAGAATCAAACTTGCCACGTCGCCTGCCACCAAATACGGATTGTCACCTGCCACACATTTCGGATTGTCTACTTGCCACGTCACCTGCCACACATTGCGGATTGTTCACTTGCCACGTCACCTGTTAGCAGATGCGGATTGTCACTTGCCACGTCACCTGTTAGCAGATGCGGATTGTCACTTGCCACACATTGCGGATTGTCACTTGTCACCTGTCTTTAGTTGCAAATTGTCACTTGCCACATCACCTGCCACACGTTGCGGACTGTCACTTGCCACGTCGCCTGCCACACATTGTGGATTGTCACTAGCCACGTCTCCTGCCACACGTTGTGGATTGTCACCTGCTGTGTCACTTTGCTGCTAAGGTGGTCTCTTGCTGTGTCCCAGAGTCAGGAAGCAGATTACCAGTCAGGCAGCAGAGAGATGATGTCATCTCTCTGCTGCCCACGGCTGCATGAACAGTGAGGGCGGAACTGCAGGGATGCAGGGCAGGCACCGGGCAGTGAGAGATGATGTCATCTCCCTGCTCCCCTCCCTGATTGGCTAGCAGTCCAGCTGTTCGCCCGCTCTCACCTGCCCACTCACCAATCGAGCCGCCCGCTCTGTCACCCGCGGAGCTGCCCGCTCTGTCACCCGCGGAGCTGACCGCCCGCGGAGCCGTCCACGCTGTCACCCGCGGAGCTGCCGCCGCTGTCACCCGCGAAGCCACCACCGCTCTCACCCGCGGAGCCGCTCCTCTCTTTTGCATTCTCGGAGGGGGCAATTGCCCCATTGCCCCCCCCTGGATCCACCCCTGTTGAGGACAAGGGTTCGTCACAGTGCCCATTTGTGGGGTCAGGTACTGATGTTGATCAAGAAGACCTGGATCACCACCAGTGTTGCAATTCATCCCAAAGGTGATCCTTTGGAGTTTGTAGACACCTGACCATCGCACAAGGAGAGAGACCAGAGCTAAAAGAGGGACAGAGCCGCCTCCAGTCAGTCATTACCAGTCAGGCAGCAGAGAGATGATGTCATCTCTCTGCTGCCCACGGCTGCATGGACAGTGAGGGCGGAACTGCAGGGATGCAGGGCAGGCATCGGGCAGTGAGAGATGATGTCATCTCCCTGCTCTCCTGCCCGCCGGCTCCCTGATTGGCTAGCAGCCCAGCTGCTCGCCCGCTCTCACCGACCGAGCCGCCTGCACTGTCACCCGCGGAGCCGCACGCCCGCGGAACCGTTACCGCTGTCAACCCGCGGAGACGCCACCAATGTCACACACGGAGCTGCTCCTCTCTTTTGCATTCTCGGAGGGGGCAATTTCCCCATTGGCCCCCCCCTAGATCCGCCCCTGTTGAAGACAAGGGTTTGTCACAGTGCCCATTTGTGGGGTCAGGTACTGATGTTGAACAAGAAGACCTGGATCACCTCCTGTGTTCCAATTCATTCCAAAGGTGATCCCTTGGAGTTTGTAGACACCTGACCATCACACAAGGAGAGAGACCAGATCTAAGAGAGGGACAGAGCCGCCTCCATTCACTGTAGACTAAAGGAAAGGGTGGAGAGAAGACCGGCCCCCCTGCACAAGGAGAAAAAGCAGAGGTGAGTGGTCTTTATTACAGGAGATCTCCAGGGCCACCATCAGGAATTCTGGGGCCCCTTACACAGCTTCAGGCATGGGCCCCCTGGAGCAGAGGGGGGTGCTGCCGCCTCAAATTGCCGCGAATTTAGAAGCGGGGGGTGCCGGCCCTAATTAAGAAAATTGAGAATAAATTAAAAAAAAATTATTATATTTTTAATAATAATAAAAAATAATAATTATAAAAAAAGGGGGGGTTGCCATCCAGGGCCCTGGGGAGCTCTGGGCCCTTTAATTAATATATATATATATATATATATATATATATATATATATATATATATATATATATATATATATATATATATATATATATATAAAATAAATAAAAAAATTATAAAAAAAAGGGGGTTTTCATCCGGGGGCCCTGGGGATCTCTGGGCCCTTTAATAAATAAAATATATATAACAAAATTATAAAAAATATATAATTTTTTTTTTATTATTTTTTTTTTTATAAAAAATAAATAAAAAAAGGATGGTTGCCATCCGGGACCTCCGGGCCCTCTAATAAAAACAAAAAAAATGAAACAAAAAAATATATAATTTTTTTTTTTTATTAAAAAAAAAGGGGGGGGTTACCATCGGGGACCCTGGGGACCTCCGGGCCCCTTACAAAAAAAAGGGGGGGTTGCGATCCGGGCCCCTGGGGACCTCCGGGTCCCTTACAGGTGTACTGCCTGTACCCCCCTGATGGCGGCCCTGAAGATCTCACACTGGATTACTGCACAGATCTGGAAGAAATAAAAGCAGAAGACACGTGAGTTGACCAATGGATTTATTCAATAATATTTGATAATGCTGGAGCTTCGATTTATGCCGCGTGCACGCGGTCCGACTTTTGACCGGGCAAACCGAGAAAAATAGAGAACCCGCTCTCTATCTAAGTCCGTCGAAAATTTCCGACGGAAAAAGTACACACGGTCGGAATATCCGATGAAAAGCTCCCATCCGAAATTCCGACCGCGTGCGCGCGGCATAAGGGACGGCTTGTTAAATAATAAAAGGTGGAGTTTTCGGGACTCGGCGTATTGTGACATGTCAGGAATTAATTCCTGCAGACGTGTGAAGTTACCGAGATTTCCACTTTGCAGAGACCTCATTCCACTGATAGCATATTACCGAGCCTCACCGCCGCCGTACATATAACTGATGACCACAGCAGGCCGCCGGCGCTGGCACACATTTCTATTTCCTTAGCAAAACTAAATTTGGAATATGCAGACCTCTGGATGAATCAGAGGTCACCTCCAAGGATCCCGAAAGCCAGACGAGCGGCCAACATTTGTGTCTTATATCCCGACATGAAGAGAGACTGAGACTTATATCCATATACATGAAGAGAGATTGAGACTTATATCCATATACATGAAGAGAGACTGAGACTTATATCCATATACATGAAGAGAGACTGAGACTTATATCCATATACATGAAGAGAGACTGAGACTTATATCCATATACATGAAGAGAGACTGAGACTTATATCCTGACATGAAGAGAGACTGAGACTTATATCCATATACATGAAGAGAGACTGAGACTTATATCCATATACATGAAGAGAGACTGAGACTTATATCCATATACATGAAGAGAGACTGAGACTTATATCCTTATACATGAAGAGAGACTGAGACTTATATCCCGACATGAAGAGAGACTGAGACTTATATCCTTATACATGAAGAGAGATTGAGACTTATATCCATATACATGAAGAGAGACTGAGACTTATATCCATATGCATGAAGAGAGACTGAGACTTATATCCATATACATGAAGAGAGACTGAGACTTATATCCTTATACATGAAGAGAGACTGAGACTTATATCCCGACATGAAGAGAGATTGAGACTTATATCCTTATACATGAAGAGAGACTGAGACTTATATCCATATACATGAAGAGAGACTGAGACTTATATCCATATACATGAAGAGAGACTGAGACTTATATCCATATACATGAAGAGAGACTGAGACTTATATATCCATATACATGAAGAGAGATTGAGACTTATATCCATATACATGAAGAGAGACTGAGACTTATATCCATATACATGAAGAGAGATTGAGACTTATATCCATATACATGAAGAGAGATTGAGACTTATATCCATATACATGAAGAGAGATTGAGACTTATATCCATATACATGAAGAGAGACTGAGACTTATATATCCATATACATGAAGAGAGATTGAGACTTATATCCATATACATGAAGAGAGATTGAGACTTATATCCCGACATGAAGAGAGATTGAGACTTATATCCATATACATGAAGAGAGACTGAGACTTATATATCCATATACATGAAGAGAGATTGAGACTTATATCCCGACATGAAGAGAGACTGAGACTTATATCCATATACATGAAGAGAGACTGAGACTTATATCCATATACATGAAGAGAGATTGAGACTTATATCCATATACATGAAGAGAGACTGAGACTTATATCCATATACATGAAGAGAGACTGAGGCTTATATCCATATACATGAAGAGAGACTGAGACTTATATCCATATACATGAAGAGAGACTGAGACTTATATCCATATACATGAAGAGAGACTGAGACTTATATCCATATACATGAAGAGAGACTGAGACTTATATCCTGACATGAAGAGAGACTGAGACTTATATCCATATACATGAAGAGAGACTGAGACTTATATCCATATACATGAAGAGAGACTGAGACTTATATCCATATACATGAAGAGAGACTGAGACTTATATCCTGACATGAAGAGAGACTGAGACTTATATCCATATACATGAAGAGAGACTGAGACTTATATCCATATACATGAAGAGAGACTGAGACTTATATCCTGACATGAAGAGAGACTGAGACTTATATCCATATACATGAAGAGAGACTGAGACTTATATCCATATACATGAAGAGAGACTGAGACTTATATCCATATACATGAAGAGAGACTGAGACTTATATCCTGACATGAAGAGAGACTGAGACTTATATCCATATACATGAAGAGAGACTGAGACTTATATCCATATACATGAAGAGAGATTGAGACTTATATCCATATACATGAAGAGAGACTGAGACTTATATATCCATATACATGAAGAGAGATTGAGACTTATATCCCGACATGAAGAGAGACTGAGACTTATATCCTTATACATGAAGAGAGACTGAGACTTATATCCTTATACATGAAGAGAGACTGAGACTTATATCCATATACATGAAGAGAGACTGAGACTTATATCCATATACATGAAGAGAGACTGAGACTTATATCCTGACATGAAGAGAAACTGAGACTTATATCCATATACATGAAGAGAGATTGAGACTTATATCCCGACATGAAGAGAGACTGAGACTTATATCCTTATACATGAAGAGAGACTGAGACTTATATCCTTATACATGAAGAGAGACTGAGACTTATATCCTTATACATGAAGAGAGACTGAGACTTATATCCTTATACATGAAGAGAGACTGAGACTTATATCCTGACATGAAGAGAAACTGAGACTTATATCCATATACATGAAGAGAGACTGAGACTTATATCCCGACATGAAGAGAGACCGAGACTTATATCCCGACATGAAGAGAGACTGAGACTTATATCCATATACATGAAGAGAGACTGAGACTTATATCCATATACATGAAGAGAGACCGAGACTTATATCCTGACATGAAGCGAGACTGAGACTTATATCCATATACATGAAGAGAGACTGAGACTTATATCCCGACATGAAGCGAGACTGAGACTTATATCCCGACATGAAGAGAGACTGAGACTTATATCCATATACATGAAGAGAGACTGAGACTTATATCCATATACATGAAGAGAGATTGAGACTTATATCCATATACATGAAGAGAGACTGAGACTTATATCCATATACATCAGGGCCGATCCTAGGGTCACAGGCGCCTGGGTGCAGAAATATTTCTGGCGCCCCCACATGGGCGTGTTTTTTTTACTAACTCCTCCCCTTTACAAATGTTTCTATGGCAACGACTCAAACACAGAGATGCTCCCCTAAGGAGTCTTCGTTACCCTGGGATCCTCCCATGATCTCTTAACAATAAAAAAAATACAGAAAGAGCAAGGAGTACGCTAATGGGACCTGGAGGGAGGGGTCTCTCTAATGCACCCAGAGAGGGCCTCTGTTAGAGTCTGTTAGAAAGAGCCCCCAGACATACTACAGGAGATGGTCAAAGACTACAGATATGGCACAAAAGGTGGTCAGAGGCTGCAGACATACTACAGGAGATGGTCAGGGACTGCAAACATGATACAAGAAATGGTCAGAGACTGCAAAAATTATACAAGAGATCAAAGCAGCCTTACCAGTGCCCACAAAATGCAGCCTTACCAGTGCCCACCAAATGCAGCCTTACCAGTGCCAACAAAATGCAGCCTTACCAGTGCCCACCAAATGCAGCCTTACCAGTGCCCACCAAATGCAGCCTTACCAGTGCCCACCAAATGCAGCCTTACCAGTGCCCACCAAATGCAGCCTTACCAGTGCCCACCAAATGCAGCCTTACCAGTGCCAACAAAATGCAGCCTTACCAGTGCCCACCAAATGCAGCCTTACCAGTGCCCACCAAATGCAGCCTTACCAGTGCCCACCAAATGCAGCCTTACCAGTGCCCACCAAATGCAGCCTTACCAGTGCCCACCAAATGCAGCCTTACCAGTGCCCACCAAACAGGGTTGGTGCAAGGATTTTTGACACCCTAGGCGAAAAACCTCATTTTGCCCAACCCCCCTCCCCCTGGCTCCACCGCTGACTCCACCCACTTTGCCCTGCCCATGTATTATGCATACCTCACAACTTTTGAACTTTTTGGCTTAAGGGCCATGGTAAACAAAACCTGGGCTTCCTTGTCCCTCTAAATATGCTTTGATTGCTGTGTCACAAGCTGGAGTCTCATGGATACATATAAACCTCAACACAATCATTTAGAAAATTACTTCCAACACACCTGGTTTTGTATACATTGAGCATAGACAGAGAGCTTAAAATAGAGGATTATAAAGGATCTGAGGAACCCGAGCTGGAGCCAAAGAATAAGTACTGCAGTATGACCCCTTAGGGAGAGAGAGAGAAGGAAGAGGGGACACTATGGTACATGGAAGGAAGGATCACTATGGTACAAGGAAGGAAGGATCACTATGGTACATGGAAGGCAGGAAGGAAGGATCACTATGGTACAAAGGAAGGCAGGAAGGAAGGGTCACTATGGTACAAGGAAGGAAGGATCACTATGGTACATGGAAGGCAGGAAGGAAGGATCACTATGGTACAAGGAAGGCAGGAAGGAAGGATCACTATGGTACAAGGAAGGAAGGATCACTATGGTGCATGGAAGGCAGGAAGGAAGGATTACTGTGGTACAAGGAAGGCAGGAAGGAAGGATCACTATGGTACAAGGAAGGAAGGATCACTATGGTACAAGGAAGGCAGGAAGGAAGGAACACTATGGTACAAGGAAGGCAGGAAGGAAGGATCACTATGGTACAAGGAAGGAAGAAACACTATGGTACATGGAAGGCAGGAAGGAAGGATCACTGTGGTACAAGGAAGGCAGGAAGGAAGGATCACTATGGTACAAGGAAGGAAGGATCACTATGGTACAAGGAAGGCAGGAAGGAAGGATCACTGTGGTACAAGGAAGGCAGGAAGGAAGGATCACTATGGTACAAGGAAGGCAGGATCACTGTGGTACAAGGAAGGCAGGAAGGAAGGATCACTATGTACAAGGAAGGCAGGAAGGATCACTATGGTACATGTAAGGCAGGAAGACTATGGCACATGGAAGTCTAGAAGACTATGGCACATGGAAGGCTGGAAGACTATGGCATATGAAAAGCTGGAAGGCTATGGAACATGGAAGGCTATGGCACTTGGAAGGCTATGGCTCATGGGAGGCTGATAGCCTTCAATGTGTCATAGCTGTCCAGCCTTACATGTGCCACAGCCTTCCATTGCCATAGCTGTCCAGCCTTCCATGTGCCATAGCCTTCCATGTGTCATAGCTGTCCAGCCTTCCGTGTGCCATAGCTGTCCAGCCTTTCATGTGCCATAGCCTTCCATGTGCCTCAGCCTTCCAACCTTCCATGTGCCATAGCCTTCCATATGCCATAGTCTTCCAGCCTTCCATGTGCCATAGCCTGGCTGGAAGGCTATGGCACATGGAAGGCTGGAAGACTATGGCACACAGAAGGCTGGAAGGCTATGGCACACGGAAGGCTGGAAGACTATGCCACATGGAAGGCTGGAAGACTATGCCACATGGAAGGCTATGGCACATGGAAGGCTGGGCGGCTATGACACATGGGAGGCAATACATGGAAACCTGGAAGTCTATGGCACATTTACAGAAGAGAGGGGAGAGATCACTAACCCAGGCTGCATTGTCTTTAGAGGCACAGCACAGGCATTCAGGCAGCGAGTCAGCGACATCAGATTCAGGTAGGATCACTAGCTGGTTTGAAATCTCCCGTCCACACCCCCTTCCCAGGGACAGATTGGCTACACACAAGGGGTTGTGGGCGGGCACAGGCGGGACATGGGGAGGAGGTGAGGCAGACCTAGCCTCCCTCCTCCTCGCACGGAATGTACTGCAGCCGCCGGGGCAAGAAAATAAATCTTGTGCACAAAGCCGCGAGCGCGCCGGGGGGGCAGGCCATGCAGGGAATGTTAATAAACTCCGTGATGGTGGCGGGGAAGGAATATACAAATTCTGCTAACATATTGAGTGCCGCGGGCGCGAGGTGGGCAGTGAATATGCACACTGCCGCCGCGGGCGGGAGGCAGCACACTCACGAGTCGGTACTTACGATCAGGATACTCTGGCGCGCCCCCCCCTCTGAGGCGCCTGGGTGCAGTGCACCCCTCGCACCCGCCCAGGATCGGCCCTGATATACATGAAGAGAGACTGAGACTCATATCCATATACATGAAGAGAGACTGAGACTTATATCCATATACATGAAGAGAGACTGAGACTCATATCCATATACATGAAGAGAGACTGAGACTTATATCCATATACATGAAGAGAGATTGAGACTTATATCCATAGGTGTGCGCAGCCCATTGCATTAGGGTGTGCACGCCAAATCTCAAACACATGCAAGCATAGTAAACTGTTTACTATGCTTCAATTTGTGAATGAACTCAGTGAGCCCTTTCCCCCTGCTCTCCATCCTGAAACATTCCGCAGCAGCCAAGGGGAGAGGAGAGGAGAGAAGAGGAGGGAAGCTGGGGAGTGGGCAACACCAGGGGGAAGACCAGGCAGTAGGGGGAGTCTTCACTGCTCAGAGTGATTAGGGTGTGCCCAGGCACACCTGGCACACCCCCTGCGCACGCCTATGCTTATATCCATATACATGAACAGAGACTGAGACTTATATCCCGAACTGGAAGAGAGACTGAGACTTATATCCCGACATGAAGAGAGACTGAGACTTATATCCTTATACATGAAGAGAGACTGAGACTTATATCCATATCTCTCAGTCTCTCTTCATGTCAGGATATAAGTCTCAGTCTCTCTTCATGTATATGGATATAAGTCTCAGTCTCTCTTCATGTATATGGATATAAGTAGGGTTGTCCCGATACCGATACTAGTATCGGTATCGGGACCGATTCCGAGTATTTGCGGGAGTACTCGTACTCCCGCAAATACCCCCGATACCAAAATAGAATACAACAAATACAACGCCCCCCCGCCGCCGCCGACGCATCCCGCCGCTACGCCGCATCCCCGCTTGGTTAATATGGGCGGGGAACATTACAGCATTCATTTGAATAGCTGTAGTCTTTCCCGCCGCGCGGCGTATAGACACTCCCCTTGCTCGGGTGAACTGACCAATCTCGAGCAAGGGGGAGTGTCTATACGCAGCGCGGCGCGAAAGACTACAGCTATTCAAAGCTGTAATGTTCCCCGCGCGTATTAACCAAGCGGGGATGCGGCGCGGCAGCGGGGATACGGCAGCATGTAAGGTAAGGGGGACATGGCTGCTTTTTTGGGGGAGGACATGGCTGGATATGGGGAGGACATGGCTGC
Organism: Rana temporaria; assembly: GCF_905171775.1. Classification (NCBI taxonomy): domain Eukaryota; kingdom Metazoa; phylum Chordata; class Amphibia; order Anura; family Ranidae; genus Rana; species Rana temporaria. Next base: position 1,812,361 of record NC_053497.1, read on the forward strand.
ATATGGGGGGGGGTCATGGCTGAATATGGGGGGACATGGCTGCATATGGGGGGACATGGCTGCATATGGGGGGGGGGTCATGGCTGGATATGGGGGGACATGGCTGCATATATGGGGGGGACATGGCTGGATATGAGGAGAGACATGGCTGCATATGGGGGACATGGCTGCATATGGGGGGGACATGGCTGCATATGGGGGGGACATGGCTGCATATGGGGGGACATGGCTGCATATAGGGGGGACATGGCTGCATATGGGGGGGGACATGGCTGCATATGGGGGAACATGGCTGGATATGGGGGGACATGGCTGGATATGGGGGGACATGGCTGGATATGGGGAGGACATGGCTGCATATGGGGGGGACATGGCTGCATATGTGGGGGGACATGGCTGGATATGGGGAGGACATGGCTGCATATGGGGGGGACATGGCTGCATATGGGGGGGACATGGCTGCATATGGGGGGGGACATGGCTGGATATGGGGGGGATATGGCTGGATATGGGGGGGACATGGCTGCATATATGGGGGGGACATGGCTGCATCTATGGGGGGGACATGGCTGCATATGGGGGGGACATGGCTGCATATATGGGGGGGCATGGCTGCATATATGGGGGGCATGGCTGCATATATGGGGGGGCATGGCTGCATATATGGGGGGGCATGGCTGCATTTGTGGGGGGACATGGCTGCATTTGTGGGGGGACATGGCTGCATTTGTGGGGGGACATGGCTGCATTTGGGGGCACATTTAAAAAAAGTATCGGTATTCGGTATCGGCGAGTACTTGAAAAAAAGTATCGGTACTCGTACTTAGTCCTATAAAAGTGGTATCGGGACAACCCTAGATATAAGTCTCAGTCTCTCTTCATGTCGGGATATAATTCTCATTCTCTCTTCATGTATATAAGTCTCAGTCTCTCTTCATGTCGGGATATAAGTCTCTCAGTCTCTCTTCATGTATATCGAGAGTAGACTTATATCCATATACATGAAGAGAGACTGAGACTTATATCTCGACATGAAGAGAGACTGAGAGTAGATTTATATCCATATACATGAAGAGAGACTGAGACTTATATCCCGACATGAAGAGGGACTGAGGCCCCGTACACACGACAGAGGAACTCGACGTGCTTGGCACGTCGAGTTCCTCGTCGAGTTTTGGGATGAAGCCGCCGAGGAGCTCGGCGGGCCGGCTTCTCCCATAGAAGAACGAGGACAACGAGAAAATAGAGAACATGTTCTCTATTTTCTCGTCGAGTTCCTCGGCGGCTCCATCGAGCCAAAACTGTACAGACGACAGAGATTCTCGGCAGAATCCGGGTTTTGACCGAGTTTCTCGGCGAATTCTGCCGAGAATCTCTGTCGTGTGTACGAGGCCTGAGACTTATATCTCGACATGAAGAGAGACTGAGAGTAGACTTATATCCAGTGGCGTCACTAGGGTTGGTGTCACCTGGTGCGGTAAAATATGGTGTCACCCCCCCCCCCCCCCCCCCAATAACATTTTTCAAATATTTTTTACCCTACTGTTTGCTCTCTGTTCTACTTTCTTCCCCTTTTCTCTCTCTCCCTATCCATCTTACCTGTTCGTTCTATCCCTTCTTCTTTCTCTCCATTTTTCTTTGTCCCCTCCCCCCACCTCTCTTTCTCCAGAACCGGAATTCACATATCAGGAGCCTATAGGCCAGGGGCGTACCTAGAGCATTTGGCACCCGGGGCGGATCCAATATCTGGCACCCCCACCCGTTAAAATGTAAAAACACCCCACTGTGCCCCCTGCATACCTCTGTATCCTTCAATATCTTTTTTTTACTACTGTGTACCCCTCTCCACAACTGCACCTCTGGACCCCTTTACATTACACAGCCCCCTGCACCTCTGGACCCCTTTACATTACACAGCACCCTGCATCACTGGACCCCTTTACATTACACAGCACCCTGCATCACTGGACCCCTTTACATTACACAGCACCCTGCACCTCTGGACCCCTTTACATTGCACAGCCCCCTGCACCTCTGGACCCCTTTACATTACACAGCCCCCTGCACCTCTGGACCCCTTTACATTACACAGCACCCTGCATCACTGGACCCCTTTACATTACACAGCACCCTGCATCACTGGACCCCTTTACATTACACAGCACCCTGCACCTCTGGACCTCTTTACATTACACAGCCCCCTGCATCACTGGACCCCTTTAAAATTACACAGCACCCTGCATCACTGAACCCCTTTACATCTCACCGCCCCCTTCACCTCTGGGCCCTTTTACATTACACAGCACCCTGCACCTATGGGCCCCTTTACATTACACAGCACGCTGCACCACTTTACATCACATAGCCCCCTGCACCTCTGGACCCCTTTACATTACACAGCACCCTGCATCACTGGACCCCTTTACATTACACAGCACCCTGCACCTCTGGACCCCTTTACATTACACAGCACCCTGCACCTCTGGACCCCTTTACATTACACAGCACCCTGCGCCTCTGGACCCCTTTACATTACACAGCACCCTGCACCCATGGACCCCTTTACATTACACAGCACCCTGCACCCATGGACCCCTTTACATTACACAGCACCCTGCACCTCTGGACCCCTTTACATTACACAGCACCCTGCATCACTGGACCCCTTTACATCTCATAGCACCCTGCACCTCTGGACCCTTTTACATTACACAGCCCCCTGCACCACTGGACCCCTTTACATCACATAGCCCCCTGCACCTCTGGACCCCTTTACATTACACAGCACCCTTCATCACTGCACCCCTTTTACATTACACAGCCACCTGCACCTCTGGACCCCTGCATGTTACACAGACCCCCTTCAGTGCAGACACCCCCCCTTAGTGCAACCCCCCCTCAGTGCAAATCCCCCCCTCAGTGCAAACCCCCTCGGTGCAACCCCCCAGTGCAAACCCCCCTTAGTGAAAACCCCCTCAGTGCAAACACCCCCCCCTTCAGTGAAATCCCCCCAGGTGCAAACACCCCCCCTCCCCATTCAGTACCTCAGATCATCGCATACAGCGCCACGGCACATGGACAGAAGGTCCCCTCGGCCCCTCCCCCTCTGTACACACAAACAGAGAGGAGGGGGCTGTGCCTGTGTGCCGACTGCCGAGCACCGCTAACTGCCCGTGGCTGTGAGAGGAGGGGATGGATGGTGCTGCTGTGTCACCCCGCAACCCCCCCTCCTCTTGTACCGCGGCGCTCCGATTCCGCGGCGCTCATCGCTGCAGTTGCGGTGGGGGCCGCCCCCCCCCCCCCCACATGTCAATGAAAAAAAAAAATTAAAAAAAAAAAACATTTTTTTTTTTTTTTTTTTTTTAAATCGGGATGGTGTCACCCCTCTAGCGGGTGTCACCCGGTGCGGGCCGCACCCCCCTAGCAACGCCTCTGCTTATATCCATATACATGAAGAGAGACTGAGACTTATATCCCGACATGAAGAGAGACTGAGACTTATATCTCGACATGAAGAGAGACTGAGAGTAGACTTATATCCCGACATGAAGAGAGACTGAGACTTATATCCCGACATGAAGAGAGACTGAGACTAATATCCATATACATGAAGAGAGACTGAGACTTATATCCTGACATGAAGAGAGACTGAGACTTATATCCTTATACATGAAGAGAGACTGAGACTTATATCCTGACATGAAGAGAGACTGAGACTTATATCCTTATACATGAAGAGAGACTGAGACTTATATCCCGACATGAAGAGAGACTGAGACTTATATCCTTATACATGAAGAGAGACTGAGACTTATATCCCGACATGAAGAGAGACTGAGAGTAGACTTATATCCTTATACATGAAGAGAGACTGAGAGTAGACTTATATCCTTATACATGAAGAGAGATTGAGACTTATATCCCGACATGAAGAGAGACTGAGACTTATATCCCGACATGAAGAGAGATTGAGACTAATATCCATATACATGAAGAGAGACTGAGACTTATATCCTGACATGAAGAGAGACTGAGACTTATATCCTTATACATGAAGAGAGACTGAGACTTATATCCTGACATGAAGAGAGACTGAGACTTATATCCTTATACATGAAGAGAGATTGAGACTTATATCCCGACATGAAGAGTGACTGAGACTTATATCCTTATACATGAAGAGAGACTGAGACTTATATCCATATACAGGGCCGCCATCAGGAATTATGGGACCCCTTACACAGCTTCAGGCATGGGCCCCCTGGAGCAGAGAACCGCCCCTGAAATTGAGAAGCGGGGTGCCGCGAAATGGAGAAGCGAGGGATGGCCCTTTACAAAAAAAAGAAGAAATAAAGAAAAATATATTTAAAAAAGGGGTGTAGCCATCCGGGCCCTGGGGACCTCTGGGCCCTTTAATAAAAAGAAAAAAAGAAATATAATATATATATAAAATATATATATATATATATATTTTTTTAAAAGAAATTACAAAAAAAGGGGGGTTGCCATCCGGGACCCTTTAATAAAAATAAAAAAAATAAACCTCTGGGCCCTTTAATAAAAATATATATATATATATATATATATATATATATATATATATATATATATATATATATATATATATATAAACAAAAAAAAAATATATATATATATAAATATATTAAAAAAAAATTATAAACAAAAGGGGGGTTGTCATCCAGGGCCCTGGGGATCTCTGGGCCCCTGGGGACCTCCGGACCTCTAAAAAAAATTAAAAAAATTGGCCCTTAAATAAAAAATAAAATACAAATATATTAAAAATATATATATATTTTTTATAAAAAAAAAAAAGGTGGGTTGCCATCTGGTGCCCTGGGGACCTCCGGGCCCCTTACAGGTGTACTGCCTGTACCCCCCTGATGGCGGCCCTGTCCATATACATGAAGAGAGACTGAGACTTATTAAGTGCAACAGATTTCCCCATGTACGCTAAACTGTGCGGATGGAGGAATCTGCCACTGGGCCCAAGCTTCCATATCTTGCTAGACGTCCCCGCTGCCTCCCAATCTAAACAATGCCGGCACCCAATCAGAATGTTCAGGTATTGTGAGAGCCAGCGGGGGCCGACTAGCAAGATATGGAAGCTTGGGCCAGTGGGAGATTGTTCCATCCACACAGTTCAACGTAGATGGAGGAATCTGTTCCACTTTTTCCATCTGACCCTGGGGGGAAAGTCCAGTCAAGTGGCCCATAGAGCGTGGAAAAGCATTGGATCGAGGAAAACAGTCTAAGATTTTTCATGATCACAAGAGTCTGCACAGAGGCCCCAATTACCTCAGAGTCCGCACAGAGGCCCCACTTACCTCAGAGTCCACACAGAGGCCCCACTTACATCAGAGTCCGCACAAAGGCCCCCCTTACATCAGAGTCCGCACAGAGGCCCCACTTACCTCAGAGTCCGCACAGAGGCCCCACTTACCTCAGAGTCCGCACAGAGGCCCCACTTACCTCAGAGTCCGCACAGAGGCCCCACTTACATCAGAGTCCACACAGAGGCCCCACTTACATCAGAGTCCGCACAGAGACCCCACTTACATCAGAGTCCGCACAGAGACCCCACTTACATCAGAGTCCGCACAGAGCCTCCCCTTACATCAGAGTTCGCACAGAGACCCCACTTACATCAGAGTCCGCACAGAGCCTCCCCTTACATCAGAGTCCACACAGAGGCCCCACTTACCTCAGAGTCCGCACAGAGGCTCCCCTTACATCAGAGTCCGCACAGAGGCCCCACTTACATCAGAGTCCGCACAGAGGCTCCCCTTACATCAGAGTCCGCACAGAGGCCCCACTTACATCAGAGTCCACACAGAGGCCCCACTTACATCAGAGTCCGCACAGAGACCCCACTTACATCAGAGTCCGCACAGAGACCCCACTTACATCAGAGTCCGCACAGAGCCTCCCCTTACATCAGAGTTCGCACAGAGACCCCACTTACATCAGAGTCCGCACAGAGCCTCCCCTTACATCAGAGTCCACACAGAGGCCCCACTTACCTCAGAGTCCGCACAGAGGCTCCCCTTACATCAGAGTCCGCACAGAGGCCCCACTTACATCAGAGTCCGCACAGAGGCTCCCCTTACATCAGAGTCCGCACAGAGGCCCCACTTACATCAGAGTCCGCACAGAGCCTCCCCTTACATCAGAGTCCGCACAGAGGTCCCCCTTACATCAGAGTCTGCACAGAGCCTCCCCTTACATCAGAGTCCGCACAGAGCCTCCCCTTACATCAGAGATATTAAAGATGGCCCAGCTTAGAAGGCTAAGTACACCCCTTCCAGAAATAAGCCAATGCAGGCAACGGGGCCCCAGTAGGTATTAAAAAAACTGCAGCTTTGTAAAGTGCTTGTTCATTTTATCATGGGCCCTTCGGGGCCCCCATAGACATCTGGGCAAAAAAACTCCATCCGGCCCCAAATGCGTCTGTGAAGGTTATGCCTTACACTCCCGGTTATCACCGGATGATATTACTTACACAATGGCTTCTCTCTCAGCTACAGAGAACAGGTCACTAACTGAACCCGTCTAACAATAGAACTGTCCCAAAATTTATGGCATTATCCAAAATGATTCGATATCTTAGACACTTTTCATTTACTGCCTGACTAAGTACGCACTTCTTCATGCTCAGCCCAAAAGATATTACTTGCAAAAAGTGGTTCCTTCATAATTTACGAGGGCGCTTAGGCCGGTAACAGTCCCGTAGGTTCTGATATTGGCTTCTTATTAGAGCTCGGTACAATGTCACAGTACGTAATAATAAAAACAAATGGCCGCCGAGGCGTTTTACCACTAAAGAACCCGGCGTCTTTATAGCAAGAGGTAGATAGAGTGTTATTGGGTTATAAATAACATAAACTTCAATAAAGGTGCCTTCTCTATACGTAATGGTGGAATAACCCTTCCGTGGCCTTCCTCTTTATCTTCGTTTTCCATGGCTGAGACACCTCTGACTCTATAAAACCCAATCCCTCATTAAGACATAAAGGAGATCCTATCTTGTCTTCGGCAATGCTCGGGTCTTTTACCCCCCGACGGCTCCTCTAACTTTATGGATGTATAAATTTAGCCTCGTAACTTGAAGTTTGTTCAGGTGGCTTCACCTCCTCGGCGTTTAGGTCCCCGAGCAATCCTATTTCAGAGATAAACTCATTTCCTAATGTTAATAGGATGAGCTCGGTGTTCTGGATTACAGAGATTTCTGGCGATTGGGGCAAATTCAAAGGTTGGTGGTTTGTCCATCGTTGAACAAGGGTCAAAATTAGTGGTGGTAAAATTCCTTGATATAGGAGGGCTCATGTTGGGGGGGCCTTGACATTCCGAGTGTGCCATACATAACGTTCTGTATTTCAAATCTTTCTGGTGATTTGGCCAAATTAAAACATTGGTGGTTTGCCCATCTTTGGACAAGAGTCAAAATTTGTGGTGGTCAACTGCCTTGATGTAGGAGGCCTTGACATCCCCAGAGGGCCACACAGTGGGCCAGATTCACAAAGAGATACGACGGTGTATCTCCTGATACGCCATCGTATCTCTGATTTCCGTTGGTCATATCTAGGCGACTGATTCATAGAATCAGGTTACGCATAGATACAGTAGGTGACCGCGATATTGTGTCAATCTCGCTCCCTTTCTCGGCGAGATTGAGCACCTACGAGCCCCATCGCGGGAGCCAGCGCCGAGCTGGCTTGCCGCGACGGGAGATCCGACTTGGATTCCCGCCAATTCTAACTGCGGCATTTGGTATGCATTCCCGAGAGGGAGAACTCCACGCCAATTTTTAAATAAAAACCCGACATGGGTTCCCCCCCAGGAGCATACCAGGCCCTTAGTTCTGGTATGGGTTGTAAGGAGACCCCCCCCCCTACGCCGAAAAACCGACGTAGGGGGTCCCCCTACAATCCATACCAGACCCGTATCCAAAGCACGCTACCCGGCCGGCCAGGAAGGGAGTGGGGACGAGCGAGCGCCCCCCCCCTCCTGAGCCTACCAGGCCGCATGCCCTCAACATGGGGGGGATGGGTTCTCTGGGGCAGGGAGGCGCACTGTGGGGCCCCCCCACCCCAGAGCACCCTGTCCCCATGTTGATAAGGACAGGGCCTCTTCCCGACAACCCTGGCCGTTGGTTGTCGGGGTCTGCGGGCGGGGGGCTTATCGGAATGTATGCCTAAGATCCGACTGGTGTAAGTGACTTACACCGTCGGATCTTAGGCTGCAATTCTAGGCCGGCCGCTAGTTGGCGCTTCTGTCTTTTTACGCGTCGAATATGCTAATGATTCTGAAACGAACGACCGCCCGGCACCTTTTTTTTTATGTCGTTTGCGTTCGGCTTTTTCCGGCGTATAGTTACCCCTGGGTCTATGAGGCGCAGCCAATGTTAAGTATGGCCGTCGTTCCCGCAACGAAATTTGAATTTTTTAAGTCGTTTGCGTAAGTCGTTCGCGAATACGGATGGACGTAATTTACGTAAACGTCGAAACCAATGACGTCCTTTGAGACGTCATTTGGAGCAATGCACGCTGGGAAAATTTCCGGACGGCGCATGCGCTATTCGATCGGCGCGGGGACGCGTCTGATTTGAATAGTACACTCCCCCTAGCCGCGGAATTTGAATTCCGCCGGGGGATTTACGATACGCCGCCGCAAGTTTTGAGGTAAGCGCTTTGTGAATTAACCACTTGCCTCAAAAACTTGCAGCGGCGGATCGTAAATCAGATCTAAAGATCCGCTAACCTATGTGAATCTGGCCCATAACGTTCTGTATTACAAATCTTTCTGGTGATTTGGCCAAATTAAAACATTGGTGGTTTGCCCATCTTTGGACAAGGGTCAAAATTTGTGGTGGTCAACTGCCTTGATGCACTGTAGGTGGCCTCATGTTGGGGGCATTGACATCACCAGAAGACTACACAGAATGTTCTGTATTACAAATCATTCTGATGATTGGTCTAAATAAAACATTAGTGGTTTGGCCATCTTTGGACAGGGGTCAAAATTAGTGGTGGTGAACTGTTTTGATATAGGGGGGCTCATGTTGGGGGGGCCTTGACATTCCGAGTGTGCCATGCATAACATTCTGTAGTCCCCAAACAGCCCAAGCTACACTAGGGTTTTGAACCCATGGTAATATAAAAGAGTTCCTGTCATCTGTAGAAGTATCTGACATAAGTCTTGGTGTGGCAGCAGAGTATCTGTAGAAAAGGGCAAACGCTAGTGGTGGTCAGGACACAAGGTAGATAGTTAGAGTCATCCAAAGATGATCAGAGGTCAGGACAGGCAGCAGAGACGCCTAATCCAGAAACAGTCTGAGGTCAGGGCAGGCAGCAGAGAAGCATTATCCAGAAACAATCTGAGGTCAGGACAGGCAGCAGAGAAACCTAATCTAGAAACTGTCCAATGTCAGGGCAGAAACCAGGGAAGCGTAATCCAGAAACAGTCTGAGGTCACGGCAGGCAGCAGAGAAACCTGATCTAGAAACTGTCCAATGTCAGGGCAGAAACCAGGGAAGGGTAATCCAAAAACAGTCTGGGGTCAGGGCAGGCAGCAGAGAAGCATTATCCAGAAACAATCTGAGGTCAGGACAGGCAGCAGAGAAACCTAATCTACAAACTGTCCAAAGTCAGGGCAAAAACCAGAGAAGCGTAATCCAGAAACAGTCCGAGGTCAGGGCAGGCAGCAGAGAAGCATTATCCAGGAACAGCCCAAGCTACACTAGGGTTTTGAACCCATGGTAATAGAAAAGAGTTCCTGTCATCTGTAGAAGTATCTGACATAAGTCTTGGCATGGCAGCAGAGTATCTGTACAAAAGGGCAAACACTAGTGGTGGTCAGCACAGGAGGTAGATAGTTAGAGTTATCCAAAGATGATCAGAGGTCAGGACAGGCAGCAGAGGCGCCTAATCCAGAAACAGTCTGAGGTAAGGGCAGGCAGCAAAGAAGCCTAATCTAGAAACAGTCTGAGGGCAGGCAGCAGAGAAACCTAATTTAGAAACTGTCCAATGTCAGGGCAGAAACCAGAGAAGCATAATCCAGAAACAGTCTGAGGTAAGGGCAAGCAGCAGATAAGCCTAATCTAGAAACAGTCTGAGGTCAGGGCAGGCAGCAGAGAAACCTAATCTAGAAACTGTCCAATGTCAGGGCAGAAACCAGAGAAGCATAATCCAGAAACAGTCCGAGGTAAGGGCAAGCAGCAGAGAAGCCTAATCTAGGAACAGTATGTGGTCAGGGCAGGCAGCAGAGAAGCCTAATCTAGGAACAGTCTGTGGTCAGGGCAGGCAGCAGAGAAACCTAATCTAGAAACAGTCCGAGGTAAGGGCAAGCAGCAGAGAAGCCTAATCTAGGAACAGTCTGTGGTCAGGGCAGGCAGCAGACAAGCCTAATCTAGGAACAGTCTGTGGTCAGGGCAGGCAGCAGAGAAGCATTATCCAGAAACAATCTGAGGTCAGGACTAGCAAAAAAAAACGAATCTAGAAATTGTCCAATGTCAGGTCAAAAACCAGAGAATCGTAATCCAGAAACAGTCCAAGGTCAGGACAGGCAGCAGGGAAGCATTATCCAGAAACAGCCCAAGCTACACTAGGGTTTTGAACCCATGATCTTGTTCTTATACAGTTGCCATTTTACGCACCCAGCTACAGACAAAATCAGCCGGGGACTTATTGAATCATCAATGCCCTGGGCCAGCTTTCTGCCGTTACATCAGTGGACCATGCCTGTGCAAGGTGTGTCGCTACGGCCACTTTTAGTCACCACCAGGGGTCATGTGACTGGGTGACAATGCAGGAGCCCAGTTGGACGCCCGATAAGAAGTGCCCGAAACCTTCTGGGCAGGATCACCAGGGATTATTCTACCTTCAGATCTAAAAAAAAAAAGGTTTGAAACAACTTGAAATAACAATAACATGGTAAACCTTTTAGGAGATTTTAGTAATTGGTTTTGGATTTTAAGTACTTGTCGGCATAAATGGCTTCGGTGCCTTGACCCACATAATGTGATTTAGTAAATTGGGGAACGTGAAGAGTGTAATTGTGTTCATTTACCTTTTTAATTGTAATTATTGTAAGCCGTGATTGCCGTAAAAGCGTATTTGTACAAAGCAATTTACCGAAAATTGACGATAGGCAGAGGCCGCGTTTCGAAAATCTGCCTGGACAGACTAGAAAGCCTCATCTGCTCCTCAAGTTTACGAAAACAACGAGCACACAATAACTTTGATTTGCAGAAACAAACAACCCGCAGCCATCGTTCAGTGGTGGGTCTGAGCCTAATTGGCAAACAAGTGCATGCGCTGTCTGTGGAGGTCTAGCAGGTGTACCGTATACCCATCTGACAGATGGTGGCGGGCTGTGTGTAACTTCGCATTCGTTGGGTTCGGCGTGTGTTGAGATCCTCTACACATCGGTTTATTTTCAGCGGAGGCGTGTGACAAACAGATCAGTCATCCCAAGTGTCAAACAGCTTCTCTGGCATGTCTGAGCATTCCCTGACACACAAGCCATGAGAGCGTTAGCCATCTTGTACTGCGCTAATCCTTTGTAGACCAGATCCCGGAAAGTTTCATCATTCAGTTTATCAACATAACGCACAGCGCATAAACACATGGCGGTCCTTCTCCGAGCACAGCTGCATGCTTTTCTATTCTGGGTTATGCATTTGTTTGCTCTATGCAAATCTGAGAATGTTCTGGTTCTAATAAAGTGAAGTACCAGATGCTAAATGAACCTGTTACACTACAGCGCCGAAAGTACCGTGGATCATCACAGCCATATAAGATTGTTGGACATCCCATTCCAAAATGATGGCCATTGACATGGAGTTGTCTCTCCAACTTGGCCTTTGATATGGGATGGCCTCTCTACCATGACCAATTATATGGAGTTGTCTCCCCACCTTGGCCCTTGATATGGGGTTGCCTCTCTACCGAGACCATTAATATGGAGTCGTCTCTCCACCTGGGCCCTTGATATGGGATGGTCTCTCTACCTAAACCACGAATATGGAGTCGTCTCTCCACCTGGGCCCTTGATATGGGGTGGCCTCTCTACCTAAACCATTAATATGGAGTCGTCTCTCCACCTGGGCCCTTGATATGGGGTGGCCTCTCTACCTAAACCATCAATAAGGAGTCGTCTCTCCACCTTGGCCCTTGATATGGGGTTGCCTCTCTACCGAGACCATTAATATGGAGTCGTCTCTCCACCTGGGCCCTTGAAACGGGGTTGCCTCTCTACCATGACCAATTATATGGAGTTGTCTCCCCACCTTGGCCCTTGATTTGGGGTTACCTATGGAGTTTGTGGACATCTGAGCATCACACCTACAGTATACTGTATGCTCTTGTAAGACATCCTATTCCAAAGTCATGACCATTAATAAGGAGTTGTCTCTCCACCTTGGCCCTTGATATGTTGTGGCTTCTCTACCATGACCAATAATATAGAGTCGTCTCTCCACCTGGGCCCTTGATATGGGGTGGCCTCTCTACCTAAACCATTAATATGGAGTCAGCTCTCCACCTTTGCCCTTGATATGGGGTTGCCTCTCTACCGAGACCATTAATCTGGAGTCGTCTCTCCACCTGGGCCCTTGAAACGGGGTTGCCTCTCTACCATGACCAATTATATGGAGTTGTCTCCCCACCTTGGCCCTTGATTTGGGGTTACCTATGGAGTTTGTGGACATCTGAGCATCACACCTACAGTATACTGTATGCTCTTGTTAGACATCCTATTCCAAAGTCATGACCATTAATAAGGAGTTGTCTCTCCACCTTGGCCCTTGATATGTTGTGGCTTCTCTACCATGACCAATAATATAGAGTCGTCTCTCCACCTTGGCCCTTGATATGGGATTGCCTCTCTACCTAGACCATTAATATGGAGTCGTCTCTCCACCTTGGCCCTTGATATAGGATGGCCTCTCTACCATGACCACTAATATGGCATCGTCTCTCCACCTTGGCCCTTGATATAGGATGTCCTCTCTACCATGACCACTAATATGGAGTCGTCTCTCCACCTTGGCCTTTGATATGGGGTTGCCTCTCTACCTAAACCATTGATATGGAGTTGTCTCTCCACCTTGGCCCTTGATATGAGATGGCCTCTCTACCATGACCACTAATATGGAGTTGTCTCTCCACCTTGGCCTTTGATATGAGATGGCCTCTCTACCATAACCACTAATATGGAGTCGTCTCTCCACCTTGGCCTTTGATATGGGGTGGCCTCTCTACCTAAACCATTAATATGGAGTCGTCTCTCCACCTTGGCCCTTGATATGAGATGGCCTCTCTACCAAAACCATTAATATGGAATTGTCTCCCCGCCTTGTCCCTTGATAAGGGGTTACCTATGGAGTTTGTGGACACCTGAGCATCACACCTACAGTATACTGTATGCGCTTGTTAAACATCCAATTCCAAAGCCATGACTATTAATAAGGAGTTGTCTCTCCACCTTGGCCCTTGATATGGGGTGGCCTCTCTACCTAGACCATTAATATGGAGTCGTCTCTCCACCTTGGCCCTTGATATGGGATGGCCTTTCTACCTAGACCATTAATATGGAGTCGTCTCTCCACCTTGGCCCTTGATATGGGGTTGCCTCTCTACGGTGACCAAATGTCTCTACTTGTTTCGTTGCCAGTTGCCGCTTCGTCAGGAGAAATTCTAAAATAACCCGTCAGTTCGAAATGCCAGAGGTCACCAATGGGGGTCCCCTGCAGCGACCAAGGGGGACGTGTGTGGAGATGGACCTATCACCTATAAAAATAGAGAGCAGAGGTAGGGGGTCCCAGGACAAAACGTGACAATTGGTTGCAAAAAGTAGCAATTGCTGCTGGTGAGGTGGGAAGTCAGAATCCAATCTATCCCACTGAAGCCAGGGATGGCGATAGCCAAATGGTAGCTCAATGCTCGGTAAAGCAAGGGATGTCCAGGGACCCGGCGTCCATGGACCCCCTACCTCTGCTCTCTATCTTTATAGGTGATAGGTTCATCTCCACACACGTCCCCCTTGGTCGCTGCGGGAGACCCCCCATTGGTGGCCCCCTGGCATTTTCGAACTGACGGGGTATTTTAGAATTTCTCCTGACGAAGCAGGGGTTGGCCGCGAAACAAGTAGAGACATTTCCTGCGACTCCCACCTCCACCGCGATTTTCCCTTCTTGGGGATCAATAGTTTGGTGACACGTATGGTTTGTCACAACGCTTTTATATTGTATATTTTTGTTTGTGTTTTATTTTATGTTATGGTAATAAAAATGAATACTTTTTCATATGCTGTATATACTCGAGCCGAAAATGCCCCCCTCGGGTTATACTCGAGTCAGTGTACCTGAGAGGAGGCTGCGGGCGTCCATAGTTTAAAACTCGCGGTCTCCTCCCGGTCCCCTCCGTGATAGGCGGAACTGTGTCTGCTGACGAACGTTCTCTCATCCTCAGGTTTCCCAGCAGACACTGGGTTCAGTGTTCCTCCAATCACGGACGCCTTTTCATCCTCGGACAAGAGAACGTCCGTGATTGGCAGAACACTGAACACAGTGTCTGCTGGGAAACCGAGTCCGAGGATGAGAGAACGTCCGTGATTGGCGGAACACTGAACGCAGTGTCTGCTGGGAAACCGAGTCCGAGGATGAGAGAACGTCCGTGATAGGCGGTACTGTGTCAGCTGAGAAACGCCTGTCACGGAAGGGACCGGGAGGAGACCGCGAGTTTTAAACAATGAATGGACGCCCGCAGCCTGTCAATTTAAGGTACACTGACTCGGGCACAGTGAGGATGGGCACAGTGAGAATGGGCACAGTGAGGATGGGCACAGTGAGAATGGGCACAGTGAGGATGGGCACAGTGAGGATGGGCACAGTGAGAATAGGCACAGTGAGGATGGGCACAGTAACAATGGGCACAGTGAGGATGGACACAGTGAGGTTGCAATGGGCACAGGGAGGTTGGCACAGTGAGGTTGCAATGGGCACAGTGATGTTGGCACAGTGAGAATGGGCACAGTGACAATGGGCACAGTGAGGATGGGCACAGTGACAATGGGCACAGTGAGGATGGGCACTCTCACTCTCTCGCAGTGAGGTTGCAATGGGCACAGTGAGGTTGGCACAGTGAGGTTGCAATGGGCACAGTGAGGGTGGAACAGTGAGGTTGCAATGTGCACAGTGAGGTTGGCACAGTGAGGATGGGCACAGTGACAATGGGCACAGTGAGGATGGGCACAGTGACAATGGGCACAGTGAGGATGGGCACTCTCACTCTCTCGCAGTGAGGTTGCAATGGGCACAGTGAGGTCGGCACAGTGAGGTTGCAATGGGCACATTGAGGTTGGCACAGTGAGGTTGCAATGGGCACAGTGAGGTTGGCACAGTGACAATGGGCACAGTGAGGATGGTCACAGTGAGGATGGGCACAGTGAGGTTGCAATGGACACATTGATGTTGGCACAGTGAGGTTGCAATGGGCACAGTGAGTTTGGCACAGTGAGGTTGCAATGGGCACAGTGGTCGTACAGTGAGGTTGCAATGGGCACAGTGAGGTTGGCACAGTGAGGTTGCAATGGGCACATTGAGGTTGGAACAGTGACAATGGGCACAGTGAGGATGGGCACAGTGACAATGGGCACAGTGAGGATGGGCACAGTGTGGTAGCAATGGATATAGTGATGTTGGCACCTTAGGTTGCAATCGGCACAGTGAGTTTGGCACAGTGAGGTTGCAAGGAGCACAGCGAGGGTTGCACAGTGAGGTTGCAATCGGCACAGTGAGGTTGCAAATGGGCACAGTGAGGTTGCAATGGGCACAGGGAGGTTGGCACAGTGGGATTGCAATGGGCACAGTGAGGTTGCAATGGGCACAGTGAGGCATGCAAATGGACACAGTGAGGTTGCAATGGGCACAGTGAGGTTGGCACAGTGGGGTTGCAATGGGCACAGTGAGTTTGGCACAGTGAGGTTGCAATGGGCACAGTGAGGGTCGCACAGTGAGGTTCCAATGGGCACAGTGAGGTTGCAATGGGCACAGTGAGGCATGCAAATGGGCACAGTGAGGTTGGCACAGTGGGGTTGCAATGGGCACAATGAAGTTGGGCACAGTTAGGTTGCAATGGGCACAGTGAGGCATGCAAATGGGCACAGTGAGGTTGCAATGGGCACAGTGATGTTGGCACAGTGGGGTTGCAATGGGCACAGTGAGGTTGGGCACAGTGAGGTTGCAATGGGCACAGTGAGGCATGCAAATGGGCATTGTTGACCCTCTTTTCCGCTTGCAGTAGCTGCTGCATTCTCACCCTAGGCTTATACTCGAGTCAATACGTTTTCCCAGTTTTTTGTGGTAAAATTAGGTGCCTCGGCTTATACTCGAGTATATACGGTATGTATCTACATATTTGGGTCTACCTACTTACCAATAGTCCAACTGCCCCCCTTTTCCTGATCTTTTTTTTGTTTTGGGGACCAAAAGTCCGACCTCTATTCCAATGTGTGGCTCTTTGGTGACTTCAGGGGCCATATTTGAAGCTCCTTCTATTGTGTATGTTGACCACCGCGGCTCGGTGCAGAGAAGAGCTCTACTAGTACAAGGACTCAGCAGAGCTCATGTAATTCTTCTCTCTGATGATTAGAAGTTCATCTGGAAGGATCCAGTGATCTGGAAGCACATGGAAGGATCCAGTGATCTGGAAGCACATGGAAGGATCCAGTGATCTGGAAGCACATGGAAGGATCCAGTGATCTGGAAGCACGTGGAAGGATCCAGTGATCTGGAAGCACGTGGAAGGATCCAGTGATCTGGAAGCACGTGGAAGGATCCAGTGATCTGGAAGCACATGGAAGGATCCAGTGATCTGGAAGCACATGGAAGGATCCAGTGATCTGGAAGCACATGGAAGGATCCAGTGATCTGGAAGCACGTGGAAGGATCCAGTGACCTGGAAGCACATGGAAGGATCCAGTGATCTGGAAGCACATGGAAGGATCCAGTGATCTGGAAGCATGTGGAAGGATCCAGTGACCTGGAAGCACATCGAAGGATCCAGTGATCTGGAAGCACGTGGAAGGATCCAGTGATCTGGAAGCACATGGAAGGATCCAGTGATCTGGAAGCACATCGAAGGATCCAGTGATCTGGAAGCACATGGAAGGATCCAGTGATCTGGAAGCACATAGAAGAATCCAGTGATCTGGAAGCACATGGAAGGATCCAGTGATCTGGAAGCACGTGGAAGGATCCAGTGATCTGGAAGCACGTGGAAGGATTCAGTGATCTGGAAGCACGTGGAAGGATCCAGTGATCTGGAAGCACGTGGAAGGATCCAGTGATCTGGAAGCACGTGGAAGGATCCAGTGATCTGGAAGCACGTGGAAGGATCCAGTGATCTGGAAGCACATGGAAGGATCCAGTGATCTGGAGGCACATGGAAGGATCCAGTGATCTGGAAGCACATGGAAGGATCCAGTGATCCGGAAGCACATGGAAGGATCCAGTGATCTGGAAGCACATGGAAGGATCCAGTGATCTGGAAGCACGTGGAAGGATCCAGTGATCTGGATGCACGTGGAAGGATCCAGTGATCTGGAAGCACATGGAAGGATCCAGTGATCTGGAAGCACGTGGAAGGATCCAGTGATCTGGAAGCACGTGGAAGGATCCAGTGATCTGGAAGCACGTGGAAGGATCCAGTGATCTGAAAGCACGTGGAAGGATCCAGTGATCTGGAAGCACATGGAAGGATCCAGTGATCTGGAAGAGATCACATGAGGTCCTCCTGGTCTGCAGACTATCTGGGCCAGCAGCTGCAAAAATTCCGAGACGACCACGAGAATCCTTCTGACAAATGTGGGGCCGACTTTTCTCCGCTCAGGAAGGTCGTTCGATTGACGAAAGTTAAGAAGATTGGCCCGGATTCAAAGAGATCTGCGCTCTATTTGCGGAGGCGCAGGGCAACGATTTTGCCCTGCGCCCCCGCAAATTTTCTGCGCTACCCGCGATTCACGAAGCAGTAGCTCCGTAAATTGCGTGGGCGCTCCGGCAAAATGCCCGGCGTAAGAGCGCGCAATTTAAATTATCCCGTAGGGGGCGGGAATCATTTAAATTAGGCGCGTTCCCGCGCCAATCGTAGAGCGCATGCTCCGTTCGGGAAACTTTCCCGGCGTGCATTGCGGCAAATGACGTCGCAAGGACGTCATTTGCTTCAAAGTGAACGTGAATGGCGTCCAGCGCCATTCACGAATCACTTACGCAAACTACGTAAATTTGAAATTTCGCGACGCGGGAACGACGGGTATACGTAACATTGGCTGCCCCTGCTGGGCAGCCTTACGCGAAAACCGCCGTACGCAAACGACGTAAACTGCGTACGCAGGGCTCGCGTAACGTTGTGAATCGGCGTTAGTATGCAATTTGCATACTATACGCTGAGCACAACGGGAACGCCACCTAGCGGCCATCGCAAGAATGCAGCCTAAGATATGCGGGCATAAGAGCCTTATACCGCGCAGATCTTAGGCTGCAGTCGGCGTAACGAGGTTCCTGAATCAGGAGCACTCGTTACGCCGGGGCAAGTAAGCAATTGCGCTGTGTAACCTATGGTTACACAGGCGCAATTGCTTCTTCAATCCGTGCCATTGTTTTGAATGACTCGGTAACATTTGTCTGATGTCTGCAGCCGCCAATCACGTCCTCCGATGTCTGCAGCTGCCAATCACGTCCTCCGGGGGGCGTTATCCCAGCCAATGTCCTGAGATGGACGTCTATGGTGAGAAGAGCTGACGGGGCAGAAGGCCGGACTCCCTGCATTGTTATTCTGATCCTCGCCGGAGACGAGACGGCCGACCACCTTCACTGACCCTTTATAAAAAGAGACGATCAGTGCGCCGGGAAGACCGCGGCGGGCGGCGGCGCAGCGCTTTAATAATTCATCCATTTCACTTTCACCTGGGGCCGTATCAGGTGGGGTCATCTCCACGGCGTCTCCGAGAACTTTGCTCCGGCTGGAACAGAAGTCGTCTGGATAATTGATGAAAGATATTTTTTGGCGGCAAAAAAAAAAAATGGCGACTTGCTGACCTGCATTTCATAGGCGCATCAGACGCAGGAAAACAACGGTCATGTACGTGACCAGCAACGCTTCACCAACTGGGCACTGTGGAGAAATTCATTCTCAGAGTTCACAGCAAATGCACTGAAGTTGTTCAAATCAACTTAGTTTAGCCTCACCCCCTATCAGCAGTGGCTCAGCAGCTCAGCTGTTCCTGCTCCCCCCTCCCAGCAGTGACTCAGCTCCCATTGCTCCCCCCTCCCAACAGAGAGTCTGCTCAGATATCTCTTCTCCTCAAATCCAGCAATTATTTAGCAGCTCACTTCACCCTACTCCCCTCCTAGCAGTGAGTCTGTTTAGCTATTCTTCATCCTCTTACCAGCAGTGTCTCAGCAACTCAGCTCCCCCTCCCAGCAGTAACTCAGCAGCTCAGCTCATCCTGCACCTCCTCCCAACAGTGACTCAGCAGCTCAGATCACCCTGCACCTCCTCCCAGATGTGACTCAGCAGCTCAGCTCACCATGCCTCCCTTTCAAGCAGCCATTTTGCATAGGTATCCCTACTCTTCTTACCAGCAGTGTCTCAGCAGCTCAGCTTCCCCCTCCCAGCAGTGACTCAACAGCTCAGCTTACCCTGCACCTCCTCCCAACAGTGACTCAGCAGCTCAGCTCACCCTGCACCTCCTCCCAAATGTGACTCAGCAGCTCAGCTCACCCTGCCTCCCTTCCAAGCCCATCAAACACATGCACTGTGCCCATCAAACGCAGCCACTGTGTCCATCAAACGCAGCCACTGTGCCCTTCAAACGCAGTCACTGTGCCCCTCAAACGCAGCCACTGTGCCCTTCAAACGCAGCCACTGTGCCCATCAAACGCAGCCACTGTGCGGCTGTGCCCCTCAAACGCAGCCACTGTGCCCATCAAATGCAGCCACTGTGCCATCAAACGCAGTCACTGTGCCCATCAAACGCAGCCACTGTGTCCATCAAACGCAGCCACTGTGCCCTTCAAACGCAGTCACTGTGCCCCTCAAACGCTGCCACTGTGCCCTTCAAATGCAGCCACTGTGCCCATCAAACGCAGCCACTGTGCGGCTGTGCCCCTCAAACGCAGCCACTGTGCCCATCAAACGCAGCCACTGTGCCATCAAACGCAGTCACTGTGCCCATCAAACGCAGCCACTGTGCCCTTCAAACGCAGTCACTGTGCCAACAAACGCAGCCACTGTGCCCATCAAACGCAGCCACTCTGCCCATCAAACGCAGCCACTATGCCATCAAACGCAGCCACTGTGCCATCAAACGCAGCCACTCTGCCCATCAAACGCAGCCACTATGCCATCAAACGCAGCCACTCTGCCCATCAAACGCAGCCACTGTGCCCATCAAACGCAGCCACTGTGCCATCAAACGCAGCCACTGTGCCATCAAACACAGCTACTGTACCTATCAATTGCTGCCAATGTGCCCATCAATTGCCGCTACTGTGCCCCATCAATTGCTGCCAGTGTGCCCCATCAATTGATGCCAGTGTGCCCATCAATTGCCCATCAATTGCTGCCAATGGGAGCGGCACCATGCACCCAGCCTAAATGTGCGCCCACCCTACGCCGGCGTAAGCCAGCTACGTCGGCGGGGTGTAGCCTGGTTTTAGGCGCAGATCTGTTTGTGGGTCTGGCGCACAGATACGACGGCGCACATTTGCACTTACGTCGGCGTAACTTGTTACACGTCGGCGTAAGTGCTTTGTGAATCCGGGCCATTGCGTCTACACTTTAGTTATTTGTCTGGCTTTGATCTGTTTAGTGTTTTGCGTGTTCAAAAATATATTATTTTTGTTTTTAGACTTCTTCCTCTAACCCTTTCTGAAGGGAGATTTACCATTTTGGGAATTAATAAAACCTCATTTAGACGGCGGGGGAGGGGGGGGCGAGACGAAGGGATTTAATCAAATAGCGCTTACACCCAAGCAATAACATGTAGCTTCTAGGGAACGTTTCGGAGCGCCGGCTTGTCAACGTCGCGTCCTTGTTATTACACGCCCGTGGCTCTGTGCAAAACCGCGGCGGGCGCCGGACTTTGTTATTTGTTGATGCGCTTGGAAACTAATGACTAAAAATTGAGTTGTTGGGGAGGAAATTACGGGATTAAAGTGTTAAAGACAGAAGGCGATGTACATTTGTAAACTCACAAACAAAACAAAACAAAAAAAAAAGGCGACCGGGGCTTGTTGACTTTACAAATCGAAAAAAACTTTAACCGCTTAAGGACCGCTTACTGCGCATATACGTCGGCAGAATGGCGCGGCTGGGCACAAGCACGTACCTGTACGTCCTCTTTAAGTGCCCAGCCGCGGGTCACGGGCGCGCGCCCACGACCCAGTCCGAAGCTCCGTGACCGTGGGACCCGCGGACCCGATCGCCGCCGGAGTCCCGCGGTCGGTCCCTGGAGCTGAAGAATGGGGAGAGCTGTATGTAAACACAGCTTCCCCGTTCTTCACTGTGGCGCTGTCATTGATCGCCTGTTCCCTGATATAGGGAAAGGCGATCAATGACGTCACACGTCCAGCCACGCCCCCTAAAGTTAGAAACACACATGAGGTCACACTTAACCCCTTCAGCGCCCCCTAGTGGTTAACTCCCAAACTGCAATTGTCATTTTCACAGTAATCAGTGCATTTTTATAACACTTTTTGCTGTAAAAATTACAATGGTCCCAAAAATGTGTCAAAATTGTCCGATGTGTCCGCCGTAATGTCGCAGTCACGAAAAAAATCGCTGATCGCCGCCATTAGTAGTAAAAAAAAATATATTAATAAAAATGCAATAAAACTATCCCCTATTTTGCAAACGCTATAAATTTTGCGCAAAACAAATCGATAAATGCTTATTGCAATTTTTTACCAAAAATAGGTAGAAGAATACGTATCGGTCTAAACTGAGGAAATCAACGTTTTTTATATATATTTTTGAGGGATATTTATTATAGCAAAAAGTAAAAAATATTATTTTTTTTTCAAAATTGTCGCTCTATTTTTGTTTAGAGCGCAAAATATAAAAACCGCAGAGGTGATCAAATACCACCAAAAGAAAGCTCTATTTGTGGGAAAAAAAGGATGCCAATTTTGTTCGGGAGCCACGTCGCACGACCGCGCAATTGTCAGTTAAAGCGACGCAGTGCCGAATTGCAAAAACTGGCCAGGTCCTTTACCTGCATTTTTGTCCGGGTCTTAAGTGGTTAAGAGAAGTTTGAGAGTCTGAAAATATTTTCATAAGCCTGAAGAAAAGAAAAGCCAGATTAGACTTTGCCAAAAAACAAATCCATCAGAGAGATAGCAGCAACATTAGGAGTGGCCAAATCAAAAGCTTGCTACAATCTGAGGAAAGAAGAACGCACTGGTGAGCTCAGCAACATAAAAAGGCCTGGACGTCCACGGAGGAGACAACAGTGATTGATGATCGCAGGATCCTCTCTATGGTGAAGAAAACCCCCATTCACAACATCCAGACAAGTGAAGGACACTCTCCAGGAAGTAGGCGTATAGTTGTCAAAGTCTACAATCAAGAGAAGACTTCACTTGATTGTAGACTTTGACAATTATACGCCCACCTCCTGGAGAGTGTTCTTCACTTGTCTGGTTGTTGTGAATACAGAGGGTTCACCACAAGGGGCAAACCAATTTATAAGCCTGAAGAAAATAAAAGCCGGATTAGACTTTGCCAAAAAACATCTAAAAACAATCCATCAGAGAGATAGCAGCAACATTAGGAGTGGCCAAATCAACAGCTTGCTACAATCTGAGGAAAGAAGAACGTACTGGTGAGCTCAGCAACAAAAAAAAGCCTGGACGTCTACGGTAGACAACAGTGGTGGATGATCGCAGGATTCTCTCTGGGAAAAACCCATTTACATCATCCAGACAAGTGAAGGACACTCTCCAGGAGGTGGAGACAAGTGAAGGACACTCTCCAGGAGGTGGGCGTATCGTTATCAAAGTCTACAATCAAGAGAAGACTTCACTTGATTGTAGACTTTGACAATGATACTCCCACCTCCTGGAGAGTGTCCTTCACTTGTCTCCACCTCCTGGAGAGTGTACTTCACTTGTCTCCACCTCCTGGAGAGTGTCCTTCACTTGTCTCCACCTCCTGTAGAGTGTACTTCACTTGTCTGGATGTTGTGAATACAGAGGGTTCACCACAAGGTGCAAACCATTCATACGCCTGAAGGCCTGGACGTCCCCGGAAAATAACAGTGGTGGATGATCGCAGGATCCTCTCTATGGTGAAGAAAAACCCCATTCACAACATCCAGACAAGTGAAGGACACTCTATAGGACGTGGGCTTATCATTGTCAAAGTCTACAATCAAGAGAAGACTTCACTTGATTGTAGACTTTGACAATGATACCCCCACCTCCTGGATAGTGTCCTTCACTTGTCTGGATGTTGTGAATACAGAGGGTTCACCACAAGGGGCAAACTATTCATACGCCTGAAGAAAAGAAAAGCCAGATTAGACTTTGCCAAAAAACATCTAAAAACAGATCCATCAGAGAGATTGCAGCAACATTAGGAGTGGCCAAATCAACAGCTTGGTACAATCTGAGGAAAGAACGCACTGGTGGAGCTTGCAGTGTGATGGCATGGGCATGCATGGCTTCCAGTGGCACTGGGTCATTGGTGGTTATTGATGATGTGACAGAAGACAGAAGCAGCCGGATGAATTCTGACAGAAAGGCTGAGATCAGAACACATCTGGGCAACAAGGTACGGGAATGGGAGGCAGAGTCAGGATACAGGCCAGGATTGGTACACAGCTGTGCAATGAGGTACAAGAATATCAGGCAGAAGCAAAATTAGGATACAGGCTAAGATTGGTATACAGCCAGGCAACGAGGTATGGGAACATCAGGCGGAGGCGCAGGCAGAATACAGGCTGGGATTGGTACACAGCCGGGCAACGAGGTACAGAAACATGAGGCAGAGTCAGGATACAAGCTGGGATCGGTACACAGGTGGACAACAAGGTAAAGGAGCATCAGGCAGAGGCAGGATACAGACCGGGACCGGGCAACGAGTCTTATGACCACATGTCCCGGATTGCCTGGGTCCTTCCCGCATTTTGCAGGTCGGTCCCAGGCACCTTAATTCTAGGACAATACAGTGCCTTGGAATGAAACTGACACAGCAACAAGGTACAGGAATATTAGGTAGAGGTGGGATCGGTACACAGTTGGGCAACAAGTTACAGGAACATCAGGCAGAGGCAGAGTCAGGACACAAGCAGGGATCGGTACGTAGCCAGGCAACAAGGTACATGAACATCAGGCAGAGACAGGGTCAGGATACAGGCTGGGATCGGTATATAGTCGGGCAACAAGGTACAAGAACATCAGGCAGAGGCAAAGTCAGTATACACGCCAGGATCGGTACACAGTTGGGCAACAAGGTACAGGAACATCAGGCAGAGGCAGGATACAGGCCGGGTTCGGTACACAGTCAAGTGACAAGGTACAGGAACATCAAGCAGAGGCAGGGTCAGGATACAGGCCGGGAATCAATGCGGGATCGGTAAACACCCGGACAACAAGGTACAGGAACATCAGGCAGAGGCAAAGTCAGTATAGAGGCTAGGATCAGTACACAGTCGGGCAACAAGGTACAGGAACATCAGGCAGAGGCAAAGTCAGTATAGAAGTCAGGATCGGTACACAGTCGGGCAACAAGGTACAGGAACATCAGGCAGAGGCAAAGTCGGTATAGAGGCCAGGATCAGTACACAGTCGGGCAACGAGGAACAGGAACATCAGGCAGAGGCAGGGTCAGGATACAGGCCGGGATTGGTACACAGTCGGGCAATGAGGCACTGGAACATCAACAAGAGTCAGGATATAGGCCGGGTTCAGTACACAGTCGGGTAACGAGGAACAGGAGCGCAAGACAGGAGCCAAGTCAGAGTGCAAGCTGAGGTCCCAGCAGGCAGGGATCTAGAAACAGGTCAGGGAGAAGCTGGGTATTGCACAGGTAGACAGGTATAGCAGGACAAGGTGCAGGTTAAACAGGAGCTAGCTGAAGGCCACTCGGCAATCTGTTCATGTCATAGTCCAGCCTAAATAAGCCGTTTCGTGCCAGTACATGGCGTGCACGTGCGTTCCACATGCGTGTGAATGCCTGTTCTGCAGTGATCATTTGCTCAGAATTATGAGCATGAGCATGGAATAGCCTTCTGGTTCCAAAACGTACTGAGAGATTCTCTTAGGCCTCGTACACACGACAGAGTTTCTCGGCAGAATTCGGCGAGAAACACGGTCAGAGCCGGATTCTGCCGAGAAACTCTGTCGTCTGTACACTTTTGGCCCGATGGAGCCGCCGAGGAACTCGTCGAGAAAATAGAGAACATGTTCTCTATTTTCTCGTTGTTCTATGGGAGAAGGCGGCCCGCCGAGCTCCTCGGCGGCTTCATCCCTGAACTCGACGAGGAACTCGATGTGTTTGGCACGTTGAGTTCCTCTGTCGTGTGTACGAGGCCTTACACACTTCAAGCCAAGAACACCATCAACATCAATACATCAAGATAGCAATACCAATAAGATAACTTACGGGGCCAACACAATTTTTCCACTTTCCTCCACTGTTAATGGATGCAATTGGAATTAACGATCCTCGGAGCTCATTAGGCGGGGAAGCCCTACATTCTCCTATCCTGGTGTATTCATGGAGACAAGAAGGAAGACTGTGCGTGGATTACTCCGAATCACTGCAAAATAATTCAGCTAAGAGGCCTGGTGACATCTTCAACCACAAGATTATTACTGTCAAAAGGACCCCTGGGAGCACATCACTCCAGAGCGGCGCATAGCTAATGTGCGCAACACGCGGGGTCCCCGTCTATCCTCCACTAATGTGGTCCTGTCTTGGATCTAATCATAATTTCATTGCATTTCTAATGAATCCCACAGATAAAGGGCCGGACCCCCCGACACATACATATACATGGATCTGCCCCTCCGGGCTTCCAGTGTCACCGTACGAAATTTCTTCCCCCCGAAGAATAAATTAAATATCATTATCAAGGAGAAACGTCTAGGACAATGATAATGCCGGGGGGCGGGGGGGTCATACCGTATCAGGAGAACTTCACAGAACCAGAAAAACAAAAGCTCGTAAAATCTCTGCTGTCCAAATGCAAAAAAATATATAATTTTTTTTGCTAAATCTACAACCCTCCTCTATGATTTACAGGCTACTGGAAGCCATGCATACAAACAAAGCAGATTTATGCCAAACGCACATCATAGCCTTCTATTGTCAGAGAGTTCTTCTCTCTCTCAGATACTTCTCAGGTCTCTGGAAGGTCTCTGGGGTCATTTTTGTTGTACAACACCTGGGCCCTGTGTTCTTATTTCCGAGAGCTTTTGTGTTCTCCTTCGCTGCAGACCAGTGGCGGCTGGTGCTCAATTTTTTTCTAGGGGGGGTGAAAATAAACTTAAAAAGAAAAACATCAATTGCAGCCTCACTGTGCCCATCAAATGCAGCCACTGTGCCCATCAATTGCCGCCAGTTTGCCCCATCAATAGCCGCCAGTTTACCCCATCAAACGCCACCAGTTTGCCTCATCAAACGCCGCCAGTTTGACCCATTATTAGCCACCAGTTAGCCCCATCAAACAACGCCAGTTTGCCCAATCAATTGCCGCCAGTTTGCCCCATCAAACTCCGCAAGTTTGCCCCATCAAACGCCGCCAGTTTGCCCCCATCAAACGCCGCCAGTTTTCCCCATTAATAGCCGCCAGTTTGCCACATCAAACGCCGCCAGTTTGCCCCATCAATAGCCGCCAGTTTGCCCCATCAAATGCCGCCAGTGTGCTCCATCAAACGCCACCAGTTTGACCCATTATTAGCCGCCAGTTTGCCCCATCAAACGCCACCAGTTTGCCCCATTAATAGCCGCCAGTTTGCCCCATCAATAGCCGCCAGTTTGTCCCATCAATAGCCACCAGTTTGCCCCATCAAACTCCGCAAGTTTGCCCCATCAAACGCCGCCAGATTGCCCCATCAATAGCCGCCAGTTTTCCCCATCAAACTCTGCAAGTTTGCCCCATCAAACGCCGCCAGATTGCCCCATCAGTAGCCACCAGTTTGCCCCATCAATAGCCACCAGTATGCCCAATTAATAGCCGCCAGTTTTCCCCATCAATAGCCGCCAGTTTGCCCCATCAATAGCCGCCAGTTTTTCCCATCAAACGCCACCAGTTTGCCCCATCAATAGCGGCCAGTTTTCCCCATCAATAGCCGCCAGTTTTCCCCATCAATAGCCACCAGTTTTCCCCATCAAAAGCCGTCAGTTTGCCCCATAAAACGCCGCCAGTTTGCCCCATCAATAGCCACCAGTTTTCCCCATCAATAGCCGCCAGTTTGCCCCATCAATAGCCGCCAGTTTGCCCCATCAAACGCCACCAGTTTGCCCCATCAATAGCCTCCAGTTTTCCCCATCAAGCGCCGCCAGTTTTTCCCATCAATAGCCGCCAGTTTGCCCCATCAAACGCCGCCAGTGTGCCCCATCAAACGCCACCAGTTTGCCCCATCAATAGCGGGCAGTTTGCCCCATCAAACTCCGCCCCATCAAACGCTGCCAGTTTGCCCCATCAATAGCCGCCAGTTTGCCCCATCAATACCTGCCAGTTTGCCCCATCAAACACTGCCAGTGTTCCCTATCAATTCTTCGGGGGGAAGAAATTTTGTACGGTGACACTGGAAGCCCGGAGGGGCAGATCCATGTATATGTATGTGTCGGGGGGTCCGGCCCTTTATCTGTGGGATTCATTAGAAATGCAATGAAATTATGATTGGATCCAAGACAGGACCACGCTAGTGGAGGATAGACGAGGACCCCGCGTGTTGCGCACATTAGCTATGCGCCGCTCTGGAGTGATGTGCTCTCAGGGGTCCTTTTGGCAGTAATAATCTTGTGGTTGAAGATGTCACCAGGCCTCTTAGCTGAATTATTTTGCAGTGATTCGGAGTAATCCACGCACAGTCTTCCTTCTTGCCTCCATGAATACACCAGGATAGGAGAATGTAGGGCTTCCCCGCCTAATGAGCTCCGAGGATCGTTAATTCCAATTTCATCCATTAACAGTGGAGGAAAGTGGAAAAATTGTGTTGGCACCGTAAGTTATCTTATTGGTATTGCTATCTTGATGTATTGATGTTGATGGTGCAAACTGGCGACTATTAATGGGGAAAACTGGCGGCAATTGATGGGGTAAACTGGCGGCAATTGATGGGCACAGTGGCTGCATTTGATGGGCACAGTAAGGCTGCAATTGATGTTTTTTTTTTCAGCTTGTTTGCACCCGCCAAAACATTTTTGAGCACCAGCCGCCACTGATCTGCAGCGTAGGAGAACACAAAAGCTATTGATGGGGCAAACTGGCGGCATCTCATGGGGCACACTGGCGACGTTTGATGGGGCAAACTGGCGGCTATTGATTGTCATGGCATGGTCCTCTTCTCTTCTCTGACATTGGTTGGCTCTCAATTTTTTTTAGATATACTCTAGACCACAGGTGTCTAACACAAGGCCCGCGGGCCGAATCCGGCCCTCCAGGCCATTTCATGTGGCCCTCGTACCTCTCCTGCCCTCCTCTGGTCCTCCTTCAGACCCTCCTTACTTTCTGCTTTATGCATCCAGCTTCTTCCCAGCAGCAGCATAAGGAAAGAGGGGTGCACTGTGATGTAAGGGAGAGTGGGGGGGACTCAACTTCTGATGGTGGGGTGGCTCTTGACATCTAATGTAAAGGGGAGGGGAGGTGCTGGACATCTAATCTTACAGATACAACCGGCCCTTTTGAGGGCAATCATAATGCTGAGGCGGCCCGCAATTAAATTGAGTTTGACACTCTTGCTCTAGATGGCCATAGCTGGGCGCCCCCCCCCCCCCACCCCCACCCCCACATATTTATCCAATGTATTCTGGATGGTCATGGCAGAGTTCTTTTAATTTCTAGGGGCATTGGGTGTCTCTCAAACATTTTTTGTATTCTAGACAACTGTGGCATGGTCCTCCTGACTTCTTCTCTGGCATGGGGGGGGGCGTCATATATATTATTTTTTAAATTACTGTCATGGCGGGGTCTTCTTCACTTCTCTGGCATTGAGTTGCCCTCAAACTTTTTTCATTCAGATGGGTGGGTTCTGCTCAGTGGACGTTACTGTCTTCCAAACACAACTAGGTGGATGGTTTTTCTGTTTGTTATTTCTCTTGAAGACGACTACAGATTTGGTGTCTGTGGGGCCCCCGACCTGCACCGCCCCCCCGGCCGGCAGACGAAGTACGCTCTCAGATCTTGTGTGTTTTCTCCTGTTCTCCCTGTATACAGAGACATAAGCCTTGTTTATCATGGTGGATGTGGTGAGGACAGATTAGCCCCCCAACCTCAGTCATCCATCTTTCTCCCAGGAAGCTCTTGGCTCTGATTTATGATCCCCACGCACGCTCTGTCCTGCCAAACTCACACTCTGATAAATCACCGTCTCTACCCCGGCCTTACATCCTACGGGGGATTTGTCTTTTAAGTAAATATGTATGTTCCAACCTGTCATCGTTCACCGACACCTTCCTCTGCCTGCGACACAGACCTACTGTATATACTGTATACTCCTCATATATATATATATTGTATATCCACAGGCCAGCCCGACCTTTTCTGGAACTTATTGTTTACACGTTTAAATCAGAATTCTTTGCTCGAAAATTACTTAGAACCCCCCAAACATTATGTACCGTATTTATCGGCGTATACCGCGCACTTTTTTGCCCTGAAAATCAGGGCAAAATCGTGGGTGCGCGATATACACCGATACCCGCTTTCCCGCACCGAGTTTGAATATTGCGCCGGCATATACCGAGCGCAGTACACTCGTGTATTGTCGGGCAGTCTCGGCTCCTCTCGCGCTGACGTCCTGGAACGTACAGGACGTCAGCGCGAGAGTAGCCGAGCCTGCCTGAGTGTACTGCGCTCGGTATATGCCGGCGCAGTATTCAAACTCGGCGCGGGAAAGCGGGAAATGAGCGGGGAGGACGCCGCAGAACGAACGCCGGACCCGACGAAGAAGACACCCGAAGCCACAGACGGACGCCGGACCCGACGAGGCCACCGATGGACACCGCGCAAGACACCAAATTGTAAGTACAAA
Organism: Rana temporaria; assembly: GCF_905171775.1. NCBI lineage: Eukaryota > Metazoa > Chordata > Amphibia > Anura > Ranidae > Rana > Rana temporaria. The sequence continues at coordinate 1,842,644 of NC_053497.1, forward strand.
AATCTTTTTTTCCACATGAATTGGGGGCAACTTTAGGGGTGTGCGCTATACGCGGGAGCGCGCTATACCCCAATAAATACGGTATATATATTTTTTAGCAGGGACTCAAATACAATATTTGTAGAAAAAACAGGCCCAGATTCTGAAAGGGCTTACGACGGCGCAACACCATGTACGCCGTCATAAATCCTAATCTGGGCCGCCGTATCTATACGACTGATTCTTAGAATCAGTTACGCATAGATAACCATTATATCCCACAGGCGTAAGTCTCTTACGCCGTCGGATCTTAAATGCAATTTTTTTTTTCGCCGCTAGGTGTCGCCTCCGTCGTTTTCCCCGTTGTGTATTCAAATTTAGCAAAATACGCGAATTCCCGAACGTACGCGCGGTCGACGCAGTGAAGTTATGACGTTTACGTTAGATTTGCGACGCGTAAAGTTGCCCCTGCTATATGAGGGGCAGCCAATGTTAAGTATGGCCGTCGTTCCCGCGTCGAAATTTAAAAATTTACGTCGCTTGCGTAAGTCGTCCGTGAATGGCGCTGGACGCCATTTACGTTCATGACGAAACCAATGACGTCCTTGTGACGTCATTTAGCGCAATGCACGTTGGGAAATTTTAGGGACGGCGCATGCGCAGTACGTTCGGCGCGGGAACGCGCCTAATTTAAATGATCCACGCCCCCTACCCGGATCATTTGAATTAGGCGTGCTTGCGCCGGGGGATTTACGCTACGCCGCTGCAACTTTACAGGCAAGTTCTTTGTGAATAAAGCACTTGCCTGTAAAACTTGCGGCGACGTAACGTAAATGAGATACGTTACGCCGCCGTAGTTTTACTCAATTCTACGATAATCTGGGCCAATGACTTTAAAGTGGAGTTCCACCCTGATTTTTTTTAAAGAAAATCTAAAAAAAAAAATAGAAAAAAAGAATTATATTTACTTATCAGAAATAGCGGTTGCTATGCGGAAGTTCCAAATCTGCCTCTTCATCCACCGCGGCAGGTCTTCTTCTTCGTCTTCTGGAAAATGGTGCGCATTGCCTTTTGGGAACTGTGGCCCAGATTCTCGTAGAATGAAGTAAAACTACGGCGGCGTAACATATCTCATTTACGTTACGTCGCCGCAAGTTTTACAGGCAAGTGCTTTATTCACAAAGAACTTGCCTGTAAAGTTGCGGCGGCGTAGCGTAAATCCCCCGGCGCAAGCCCGCCTAATTCAAATGAGCCGGGTAGAGGGCGTGGAGCATTTAAATTAGCCGCTTGTGATCAGATGATTGCCTCCAACCTTCAGGATCACACATAGCGTCAGATTAGGCGTGTTTCATTTGATGTTCTCTGGCCTCTGGCTCTTTCTACCGAGGGGGGGCGGTAAAACGAGCCTGCCAATCACATTGCGAAAATGGGAATCAAACCTTCCGTCAAAGTAATGCTAAAAAAAAGTGTTTGGAATTTTGATATCCGCAGTGCAAAGGAGCCTAGGCCAAGGCCATCCCCATCCACCACACATGACTACGGCGATCTTCTCTGTGGTCACCGACTCTTGGAGTTCGTTGTTAATTATCATCAAGGCGACGATCCCTCATCTTCTGATATGAACTCCATCTCGTCTCTTCATTATTATCTACGTTCCCCCCTCCCCCCCCGGGGGATGGGAAAGGAGAGCGCTCTCCACAGTGCCGGATTTAGTTGTCCCTGCCAAACGTCCGCCGCCAGGCAATGCAATCACCGATCTAATGGTGGATTTCATGAGCCAGGCCGGGGAGAACTCGGCGGTGCTACATACGCCATCCTTGTCTGCGGCAGCTGCCATGGTGATTTACAAGGGCCGTTACCGTCAAGTTATCGCAGAGCATTTCATTTAATAGCTTCACAAGCTCATGAACAATATTTGTAAACGGCGGCCACTAATGGGTTTGGCCCGAAGGTCTTCTCTTCCTCGTGGTCTATCTACATATGTTGTCCTCCTCCTGGCCACGTTTTATTCCCGCTCTCCACCCTGATTTTTTTTAAAGAAAATCTAAAAAAAAAAATAGAAAAAAATAATTATATTTACTTATCAGAAATAGCGGTTGCTATGCGGAAGTTCCAAATCTGCCTCTTCATCCACCGCGGCAGGTCTTCTTCTTCGTCTTCTGGAAAATGGTGCGCATTGCCTTTTGGGAACTGTGGCCCAAATTATCGTAGAATGAAGTAAAACTACGGCGGCGTAACATATCTCATTTATGTTACGTCGCCGCAAGTTTTACAGGCAAGTGCTTTATTCACAAAGAACTTGCCTGTAAAGTTGCGGCGGCGTAGCGTAAATCCCCCGGCGCAAGCCCGCCTAATTCAAATGAGCCGGGTAGGGGGCGTGGAGCATTTAAATTAGCCGCTTGTGATCAGATGATTGCCTCCAACCTTCAGGATCACACATAGCGTCAGATTAGGCGTGTTTCATTTGATGTTCTCTGGCCTTTGGCTCTTTCTACCGAGGGGAGGGGGGGGGGGGTAAAACGAGGCTGCCAATCACATTGCGAAAATGGGAATCAAACCTTCCGTCGAAGTAATGCTAAATTTTGATATCCGCAGTGCAAAGGAGCCGAGGCCAAGACCATCCCCATCCACCACACACCACACATCCACCACACATGACTACGGCGTTCTTCTCTGTGGTCACCGACTCTTGGAGTTCGTTGTTAATTATCATCAAGGCGACGATCCCTCATCTTCTGATATGAACTCCATCTCGTCTCTTCATTATTATCTACGTTCCCCCCTCCCCCCCCGGGGGATGGGAAAGGAGAGCGCTCTCCACAGTGCCGGATTTAGTTGGCCCCGCCAAACGTCCGCCGCCAGGCAATGCAATCACCGATCTAATGGTGGATTTCATGAGCCAGGCCGGGGAGAACTCGGCGGTGCTACATACGCCATCCTTGTCTGCGTTAGCTGCCATGGTGATTTACAAGGGCCGTTACCGACAAGTTATCGCAGAGCATTTCATTTAATAGCTTCACAAGCTCATGAACAATATTTGTAAACGGCGGCCACTAATGGGTTTGGCCCGAAGGTCTTCTCTTCCTCATGGTCTATCTACATATGTTGTCCTCCTCCTGGCCACGTTTTATTCCCGCTCTCCGGTGGAGATCAAATCCAAGCAAATATGTCAACATTGTGACATGTTGCCGAGCCCAGTTCCAATCCCATCCCCCCTCCATGATTTGTTTTTTTTATTTTTTTTATTGTTTACTTTATGCTATTTTCATTTTTCAGATGTCTTCTAGCCGGCAGCCATGTGACCTCCAGGGACCTTTACCTCTCCACTTATTTTTTTTTTTAAATGCTGCTTTCACCTCTTCTTTTTTCAGGTGTATTCTGGGAAGTCATGGCGGGATCCCCTTTACCACTTTGCTAGCATTTGGGGGGCCCCTTAGACTTTTTTTCAGATGTATTTTGGTTGGTCACGGAATGGTCCTCTTCACTTCTTCTCTGGCATTGGGTAACCCTCAAACCTTTTTTCATATTTATTCTAAATCACAGGTGTCAAACACAAGCGCCGCTGGCCGAATCCAACCCTCCAGGCCATTTCATGTGGCCCTTGCACCTCTCCTGCTGCAGGAGATCTCAAGCCCGCCTCTGGTCCTCCTTCAGACCCTCCTTACTTTCTGCTTTCAAGCAATGCATCCAGCTTCTTCCCAGCAGCAGCATAAGGAAAGGGGGTGCACTACGATGTAAGGGAGAGTGGTGGGGACTGATGGTGGGGTGGCTCTTGACATCTAATGTAAGGGGAGGGGATGCGTTGGACAAGCTTACAGATACAACCGGCCCTTTTGAGGTCAATCATAATGCTGATGCACCCTTGTTCTAGATCCTCTTCACCTTCTCTTCTCTGGTATTGGGTGGCCCTCAAACCTTTATTTAGATGTATTCTGGACAGGGTCCTCTTCACCTCTTCTATGGCATTGACTGTCCCTCAAACCTTTTATTCAGATGTATTATGGATGGGTAGGGCGAGGTCTTCTTCTCTGCATTACGTGGCCTCCAAACTTCTCTAAAATGTATTTTGGAGGGTCACGGCAGGGTCTCCTTCACTTCTTCTCTGGCATTGGGTAACCCTCAAACCTTGTTTCATATTAATTCTAGATGGTCATGGAAGGGTCCTCCTCAACTTATCTCTGGCATTGGGTAACCTTTAATCCTTTGTTAAGATGTATTCAGGAAGGTCATGGTGGGGGCTCCTTCACCTCTTCTCTGACATTGGGTGGTCCTCAAAACTTCCATCAAGTGTATTCTAGATAGTCATGGTTGGGTCCTCTTTACCTCTTTTATGGCACTGGGTAGCCCTCAAACATTTTATCAGATGTATTCTGAACGATCACGGCAGGATCCCCTTCACCTTCTCTTCTCTGATATTGGGTGGCCCTCAAACCTTTATTTAGATGTATTCTGGATGGGCATAGCAATATTAGTTTTGTCATCATACAATGTCATCAAGAGCCTGTGCCTATTGCAATCGCAGGTGAATATTGCTGCCATGACGGTTTAAAACCAACAGGATAGTCACTGTCCTTGTACACGATGACACCACCCAACTCATTTTGTCATCATAAGACGTCATCAAGGGCTTGTGCCTATTGAAATTGAAGGAATGAAGAGGCAAAGCTTATACTTTCCCTAGGGCCCTATTCTTATCTATCTCTGGTGGTGGCACCACCCCAGGAGGCCGGGTCTTTGATGTCCTGCCCTCTGAGAAAGTAGATTAATTGATGTAGGTCATCAGACTAATGCTGGACCTCAGAGTTATGGGAGGAGGTGAATATTGCTGCCATGGCAGTTTCAAACCAACAAGATAGCCGCTGTCCTTGTACACGATGACATCACAAGCCATAGCTCCACCCAACTCGTTTTGTCACCATAAGACGTCATCAAGGGCTTGTGCCTATTGCAATCAAAGGAATGGAGAGGCAAAGATTATACTTTCCCTAGGGCCCTATTCTTATCCATCTCTGGTTGTGACACCACCCCAGGAGGCCGGGTCTATGATGTCCTAACGTCAGACAAAGTAGAATAAATTGCTTAGGTCATCAGACCAGAGCTGGGTCTCAGAGTTACAAGAGGAGGTGAGGAGCTGACCTACATATTTTGGAATTTGGTTTTCAGCCCCCCACGGGAGCAGCATTGTTATGATCACAGGGCCGTACCTGTAGTAGTAAGCTGAGAACTCCTGTTAGGACGAGACTCGGGAGATTGAACACTTGGTATCTCTCTTTTCCCCCGGCTCATTTCTAGGTCCTCCTCATACATCAACGCTCAGTGGTGAATTATTGTCACCTCCGGAGAAATGAGAGAACAAACACAACACAAAAGGAGGCGCGCGGGTTATGGCTTCTTAGCGGCGACGCACAGACTCCATTTATTTTGTAAATTGCATCTTGACGAATCTAATAGCCTGCTAGTAAGATAACAGTGTGTGTGTCCTTTGTCTCTCCACCTCCACGAGGAAGTGCTAAAATACGACAACTGAAGAAAAGCGACTCGGCGTCACGGCAAACGGGAGAGTTCTGGCTAATTACGGCAATGAATCGTGACTTATTGCTAATCCAGATTTCCAGGCGATAAAACAGCGATCTAGTAATTGAAATTGTTATAAGGCAGACGGTGTGACAGTCATGGAATTCCATTAGTGAGATCGGAAAAAGTCACACTGTACTTCAAAGTGTGATATTCGGAATATTCTCCGTTATGATTAAAGCTAAACTCCACGATTGGATCAATGTAAGCGTGTATGTCGCTGTGCCTGCAGGGCCAGGGGCTCAGTGTGACTTACCTATCGGTGGAGGGAGCGGCTTTGCATTTAAAAATGGCGCCACCCGGTGCTTAGATGCCACTGCGCATGCGCCGTCTACCCGAGAATAGCCAAGCGTTTTCGGGCTTTCCCGAGCAGCGGCGGCTCATGTCGGGGCCGGCAGCAGCCATTTTTTTTCAGGTGCCGCAGCCGATGCGTTGCTCTCCACCCAGTCCCAGGGCAGGGGGACCTGACAGCGCCTGCTGCTGTGACTCGTAGAAGTCGGACTCCTGTGATAATCATGTGAGTAACTGACTGCGACTCACATTCTGCGAGCTGTGATGGCCGCATGGCGCCCCTGTTGCCCATGGCGCCCTGTGCGGCCGCACAGCTCGCACGCCCCAAAGGCCAGCCCTGATCTCTCTCAACCCCCATCATTCTTTCACCCCCCACTTCTTTCCCCTCCCTTTTCCCCCCTATCTCTCACCCCACCTCTTCCCCTCCCTCTCTCTCTCTCTCTCTCTCCCTCCCTCCCTCCCTCACCCCTCTCTCTCTCCTCCTCTCACACACCCCCTCCCTCTCTCTCCCTCTCACTCCCTTTCTCTCACCCCTCTTTCTCTCTCTCACACACACCCTCCCTCTCTCTCACCCCTGTATCTCTCTTTCTCACCCTCTCTCGCCCCCTTTCTCTCTCTCCCTCTCACACACACCCTCCCTCTCTCTCACCCCCTCTCTCACTTCTCTCTCTAACCCCCTCTCCCTCTCTCTCATCCCCCTCTCTCTCCCTCTCACCCCATCCCTCTCTCACCCCCTCTCTCTCCCTCTAACACACACGCTCCCTCTCTCTCACGCTCCCTCTCTCATCTCTCTCTCTCACCTCTCTCTCCCTCTCTCACCCCCATCTCTCTTTCTCTCCCTCTCACACACCCTCACCCTCTCTCTCACCCCTCTCTTACCTTTATCTCTCTCTCTCTCTCCCCCTCTCTCTCTCCCTCTCTCTCTTTCTCTCTCACACACCCTGTCCCTCTCTCTCACCCCCTCTCTTACCTCTCTCTCCCACCCCCTCTCTCTCTCATTCCCTCTCACACACCCTCCTCCCTCTCACTCGCACCCCCTTTCTCTTTCACACCCCCTCTCTCTCTCACACACCCCCTCTCTCACCTCTCTCCCTCTCACACACACCCTCCCTCTCTCTCACACCCCCTCTCTCTCACACCCCCTCTCTCACCTCTCTCCCTCTCACACACCCCCTCCCTCTCTCTCACACCCCCTCTCTCTCACACCCCCTCTCTCACCTCTCTCCCTCTCACACACCCCCTCCCTCTCTCTCTCACCCCCCCTCTCACCTCTCTCCCTCTCAAACACCCCTCCCTCTCTCTCTACCTCTCTCACCCCTTCTCTCCCACTCTTACCCACTCACTCGCCCCTCTCTCTCTCTCTTCCTCCCTCTCTCACCCCTCTCTCACCTCTCTCTCTCTCTCACCCCCTCTCTCTTACCCCTCTCTCTCTCTCTCTCTATCCCTTTCACCCCCCCTCCCTCTCTCTCACCCTCTCTCTCCCTGCCCCTTCACTCTCTCTCTCTCACCCCTCTTTTCCCCTTTTCTCTCTCACCCCTCTCACAAGAGGTTCAAAACATACAATTTTTTTCAGACAAAATACGCTTTAAATAGGCCAACCTAAGATAATACTACATATAATACTAGGGCTACAACACAAATAATAATAAATATATATACACACTTTTTTTTTTATACAATATACACTTTAATATTCTCATCTTCATTCAACATGTTTCAGGGGTCTGGCCCCTTCATCGGGTCTACAACACAATATAAAAAATACCTTTAATTTTTTTTTATACAATATACACATTAAAAAGGCCAACATAAGATAGTACAATATTCCCATAAATATATGGGAATATTTTATTTTAGCGAATATGCACAGAATTTGTAAACAGGGATGCATTTATGAAATAATCAAATGGAAAAAAATCAACATGTTTCAGGGGTCAGGCCCCTTCATCAGGGCTACAACACAAATAAAAAAGTAAAAAAATATACTTTTTTATACAATATACACTTTAATATTCTCATCTTCATTCAACATGTTTCAGGGGTCTAGCCCCTTCCTCAGGGCTACAGCACAAATAAAAAACAATAAACGCTTTAATATTCCCTTTTTTTATTTATTTTTTGGTGGTTTTATGAGACTTCTGTTTGGTAAACCCGACGTTGTTAGTTTAGCACGCGTTTTATTCGTTTTTTTCTCCTGTCTGTTTATTTCCTGGAGACACATGATGATTTAATTTGATTTAATATGATATTTACAACGGGAACGGCATGGCTGAAACAACACAGTAAAAACCAGAGAGCGCCTCTTATCTCCGCACACTTGAGTTTGAAGAATTATGTTTATGTATCAGATCGTCGGAGATTTCGAAAAACCGCGTCTGCCAATAATGTGTCACAATATCAAACCGGATAATGAAATGGAACGGCTGTCTATGTCCTATAAATGTGACAAGAGGCAAATTAAATGCATCTTAAATTTGACAACGGGAGATTATTGTAAAATGAAGGATATATTTCTGAGAGAAAAAAAAATACTAAAACTCTGAGGAGCGGGACAAAGAGGGTTCCTTTACTTTCTCCGATGACTGACAAATTTTCATTTACACGTCGGAGAGACGGAGAGAGACGGAGAGACGGAGAGACGGAGAGCCGGAGAGACGGAGAGACGAAGGGACGGAGCGACGGAGAGACGAAGAGACGGGGAGACGGAGAGACGAGAGACGAGAGACGGGGAGATGGAGAGATGGAGAGACGGAGAGACAGAGAGACGGAGAGACGGAGGGACGGAGAGACGGAGGGACGGAGGGACGGAGAGACGGAGGGACGGAGAGACGGAGGGACGGAGAGACGGAGAGACGGAGAGCCGGAGAGACGGAGAGAGACGGGGAGACGGAGAGAGACGGAGAGATGAAGAGAGATGGAGAGAGACGGAGAGACGGGGAGACGGAGAGACGGGGAGACGGAGAGACGGAGAGAGACGGAGAGAGACGGAGAGACGGAGAGACGGGGAGACGGAGAGACGGAGAGAGACGGAGAGAGACGGAGAGACGGAGAGACGGGGAGACGGAGAGAGACGGAGAGAGACAGAGAGACGGAGAGAGACGGAGAGACGGAGAGAGACAGAGAGACGGAGAGAGACAGAGAGACGGAGAGATGGAGAGAGACGGAGAGACGGGGAGACGGAGAGAGACGGAGAGAGACAGAGAGAGACAGAGAGACGGATAGACAAAGAGACGGGGAGACGAAGAGACCGGGAGACGGGGAGACGGAGAGACGAAGAGAAGGGGAGACGGGGAGACGGGAAGACAGAGAGACGGGGAGACGGAGAGACGGGGAGACGGAGAGACGGAGAGATGGAAAAACTGAGAGACGGAGAGACGAAGAGACGGAGAGACAGAGGGATGGAGAGACAGAGAGACAGAGAGACGGGGAGACGGAGAGACAGAGAGACGGAGAGACAGAGAGACGGAGAGACGGAGAGACGAAGGGACGGAGCGACGGAGAGACGAAGAGACGGGGAGACGGAGAGACGAGAGACGGGGAGATGGAGAGATGGAGAGACGGAGAGACAGAGAGACGGAGAGACGGAGGGACGGAGAGACGGAGGGACGGAGGGACGGAGAGACGGAGGGACGGAGAGACGGAGGGACGGAGAGACGGGGAGACGGAGGGATGGAGAGACGGAGGGACAAGAGACGGGGAGATGGAGAGACGGAGAGACGGAAAAACGAAGAGACGGAGGGACGGAGAGACGGAGGGACGGAGAGACGGAAAAATGGAGAGACGGAGAGACGGAGGGACGGAGAGACGGAGGGACGGAGAGATGGGGAGATGGAGAGACGGGGAGACGGAAAAACGAAGAGACAGAGGGACGGAGAGACGGAGGGACGGAGAGACGGAAAAGCGGAGAGACGGAGAGACGGAGAGATGGAGAGACGAAGAGACGGAGAGACGGAGGGACGGAGAGACGGAGGGACGGAGAGATGGGGAGATGGAGAGACGGGGAGACGGAAAAACGAAGAGACAGAGGGACGGAGAGACGGAGGGACGGAGAGACGGAAAAGCGGAGAGACGGAGAGATGGAGAGACGAAGAGACGGAGAGACGGAGGGACGGAGAGACGGAGGGACGGAGAGACGGAAAAACGGAGAGACGGAGAGATGGAGAGACGGGAAGACGGAGAGACGAAGAGACGGAGCGACAAAGAGACGGAGAGACAAAGAGACGGAGAGACGGAGAGCGAGGGAATATCCAGGGAAGGATTCTCTGCAGCCAATGTGCGAGAAATATAAAACCAATGCTTCCTGATGAATGATCTGCACTGACGCATTCCGCTGTGTCTGATGGAAACCCAATCGCCAAAATCTCATCAAAAATCTTTTTTATTCAAAACTCTGTATATATCACACTCCTGAACTCTGCACTCTGTATATAGTGCACTCCTGAACTCTGCACTCTGTACATAGCGCACTCCTGAACTCTGAACACTGTACATAGCGCACTCCTGAACTCTGCACTCCGCTTTTTCCTTTTTTTTTTATGTTTTCACTTTAAAATTCAACGCTGTGTGAACGTAACCTAATAAAGTTTTAAAAATGTGAAAAAATAAATAAAGGAAAAAGTGCAACGGAGTGTAACAATGCACCCAATTCATCCAATGCACTTGGTACATTACACGGATCTGGGGAGAACTTGCCCTTTAAATGTGAGGAACACCTGGACAAACCCTTTGAGTAGAAGCTGAAGGCTCTCAGGTGAACGGGGTTGGTGTCGGCGCCTGGAAACGACGGCCGGTGAAGCAAATTTGTTGGTAAGCGGTGTGGCGGTAATGAGACGGCAATGAGACGGCAATGAGACGGAGACGGCAATGAGACGGCAATGAGACGGCAATGAGACGGCAATGAGACGGAGACGGCAATGAGACGGCAATGAGACGGCAATGAGACGCTAATGAGACGGCAATGAAACGGTAATGAGACGGTAATGAGACGGCAATGAGACGGCAATGAGACGGAGACGGCAATGAGACGGTAATGAGACGGCAATGAGACGGCAATGAGACGGAGACGGCAATGAGACGGCAATGAGACGGCAATGAGACGGCAATGAGACGGAGACGGCAATGAGACGGCAATGAGACGGTAATGAGACGGCAATGAGACGGAGACGGCAATGAGACGGCAATGAGACGGCAATGAGACGCTAATGAGACGGCAATGAAACGGTAATGAGACGGTAATGAGACGGCAATGAGACGGCAATGAGACGGCAATGAGACAGCAATGAGGCGGTAATGAGACGGCAATGAGACGGCAATGAGACGGTAATGAGACGGTAATGAGATGGCAATGAGACGGCAATGAGACGGCAATGAGACGGTAATGAGACGGCGTTATCTGACTTCTCCAGGAGAAGGCCGCTCCACCGGACGGGGGGAAGTCTCACAGCAGCTGCAATCCATTGACGTTCATCGCTAATCAGAATGTTCTGTCTGAGTCATGAAATCTTTCCTTCGTCACGTCGGTTTCACAATCATTTAAAACTTACGGAATCTTTGAACCTTTCCCTTAAAGGGTCGGTTGTAGCTGTAACACTTATGTATGCAGAGTTCAGAAGTGCGATACAGAGTGCAGAGTTCAGGAGTGCGATACAGAGTGCAGAGTTCAGGAGTACGATACATACAGAGTGCAGAGTTCAGGAGTGCGATACAGAGTGCAGAGTTCAGAAGTGCGATACATACAGAGTGCAGAGTTCAGGAGTGCGATACATACAGAATGCAGAGTTCAGAAGTGCGATACATACAGAGTGCAGAGTTCAGGAGTGCGATACAGAGTGCAGAGTTCAGGAGCGCGATACATACAGAGTGCAGAGTTCAGGAGTGCGATACAGAGTGCAGAGTTCAGGAGCGCGATACATACAGAGTGCAGAGTTCAGGAGTGTGCTACATACAGAGTGCAGAGTTCAGGAGTGTGCTACATACAGAGTGCAGAGTTCAGGAGTGCGATACAGAGTGCAGAGTTCAGGAGTGCGATACATACAGAGCGCAGAGTTCAGAAGTGCGATATGTACAGAGTGCAGATTTCAGGCGTGCACTAAGTACAGAGTGCAGAGTTCAAGAGTGTGCTATGTACAGAGTTTAGGAGTGCGCTATGTACAGAGTGCAGAGTTTAGGCGTGCGATACGTACAGAGTGCAGCATTCAGGAGTGCGCTATGTACAGAGTGCAGAGTTCAGGAGTGCGCTATGTACAGAGTGTAGAGTTCAGGGGTTCGATACATACAGAGCGCATAGTTCAAGAGTGTGATACAGAGTGCAGAGTTCAGGAGTGCGATACATACAGAGCGCAGAGTTCAGGAGTGAAAAACAGCGTGCAGAGTTCAGAAGTGCGATATGTACAGAGTGCAGATTTCAGGCGTGCACTATGTACAGAGTTCAAGAGTGCGCTATGTACAGAGTTTAGGAGTGTGCTATGTACAGAGTGCAGAGTTCAGGAGTGTGATATGTACGGAGTGCGGAGTTCAGGGGTGCGCTATGTACAGAGTGCAGAGTTCAGGGGTGCGCTATGTACGGAGTGCAGAGTTCAGGGGTGCACTACGTACAGAGTGCAGAGTTCAGGGGTGCGCTACGTACAGAGTGCTCGATGTACATGGTGCATACAGATGCCCCTCCCCCACACTTTTCACAGATTTATTTGTATCGTTTTCCTTCCACTTCACAATGATGTGACACTTTGTGTCTCTCACATAAAATCCCAATATAATACATTTAAGTTTTTGGGTGTAACATGAGAACATGTGGGGAATTTCCAGGGGTATGAATACTTTTTCAGGGCACTGCACATGACGCACTCCTGAACTCTGCACCCTGTATGTAACCCACACACGTGTACAAGCCCTGACTCTTCATCGAATCCCAATACCAATTAACCCTTCCTATTCCCTGGTGATCCCGCCATGGAGGCACATTTTCGGGTGACAACGCTCTGGTCCTGTCTCCAGGTCGCCCTCCTGTGTTGTCACGCGGAAGATCCACAAGGTGGAAACATCGCTACGTCTCATCCTGCTGTGAGTTACATTGTTGCGTGAAGTGCTGAGCAGCCTGGAAAGGCAACGCGGACGTCTCACATTTTTTGGAAATATTCGGCTTCTTTGCGCCGTCTCCTGTTTGTAGAATCGCGTTTCCTCGTTTATTCGGCGTTGTAATCCCCGGGATCATTACAGAACATAAATACAACATCCTATACTCACCCCACCCCCACACATGTGTGTTACCATTCACAGCCCCAGAATAATCACACCTTCCATGCAGCTTTGTGTCTGCAAAGTGACTCTCCTGCAGTTCTGGGGGGTTTGGCGGTTGGGCGATGGGCATTCTTGGTTCAATGGCGCCCCCCAGTGGTCAGAAGATGCACCGGGCTGAGACGTTGCTGAGCCAAGATGTGAGCTGGAGAGAAAGACAATGCAGGAAGCAGAAGTATGGCCGGTGCTTGGAGGGAATGTCATCCACACGCGTCCCACCGATCACACCGTCCACTCTGAACGATCTGCTAGGGGAGGGCGAAACCCAGTAAGATTAAAATACGACTGTGCTAATAAAACAGCGACAAAACGTATCCAGATAATCATTTTATAATAACAAAGTAACACTGAAAACATTCCGCATTCTCACGTGTGCATTTCAGTGCCGATTCTTCATTACTGCCACTACATCGATGTGCCCTTCTCTACTGACCACCAATCCATCCACAACCCTCATCATCGACCACCACTCCATCCTCGCCCTTCTCTACTGACCACCAATCCATCCACAACCCTCATCATCAACCACCAGCATCCTCCACTGACCACCACTTAATGCACAACCTTCTTTATTGACCTTCACTCCATCCTCGCCCTTCTCTACTGACAACCAATCTATCCACAACCCTCATCATTTACCACCACTCCATCCTCGCCCTTCTCTACTGACCACCAATCTTACCACAACCCTCATCATCGACCTTCACTCCATCCTCGCCCTTCTCTACTGATCACCGCTCCATCCACAACCCTCATCATTGACCACCACTCCATCCTCGCCCTTCTCTACTGACCACCACTCCATCCACAACCCTCTCCAGTGACCTTTACTCCATCCTCATCCTTCTCTACTGACCACCACTCCATCCACAACCCTCTCCATTGACCACCACTCCATCCACAACCCTCTTCATTGACCACCACTCCATCAACAACCCTCTCCATTGACCTTCACTCCATCCTTCCTCGCCCTTCTCTACTGACCACCGCTCCATCCACAACCCTCATCATTGACCACTACTCCATCAACAACCCTCTCCATTGACCTTCACTCCATCCTCGCCCTTCTCTACTGACTACCACTCCATCTACAACCCTCATCATTAACCACCAGCATCCTCCACTGACCACCACTCTATCCACAATCCTCATCATCAACCACCAGCATCCTCCACTGACCACCACTCTATCCACAACCCACATCATTGACCACTGCCCCATGCACAACCCTCTCCATTGACTTTCACTCCATCCTCGTCCTTCTCTACTGACCACCACTCCATCCACAACCCTCATCATTGACCACTGCTCCATGCACAACCCTCTCCATTGACTTTCACTCCATCCTCGTCCTTCTCTACTGACCACCACTCCATCCACAGCCCTCATCATCAACCACCAGCATCCTCCACTGACCACCACTCTATCCACAACCCTCAACATTGACCACTGCTCCATGCACAACCCTCTCCACTGACTCTCACTCCATCCTCGCCCTTCTCTACTGACCACCACTTCATCCACAACCCTCATCATCAACCACCAGCATCCTCCACTGACCACCACTCTATCCACAACCCTCATCATTGACCACTGCTCCATGCACAACCCTCTCTATTGACTCTCACTCCATCCTTGTCCTTCTCTACTGACCACCACTTCATCCACAACCCTCATCATTGACCACTGCTCCATGCACAACCCTCTCCATTGACTCTCACTCCATCCTCGTCCTTCTCTACTGACCACCACTCCATTAACAACCCTCTCTGTTGACCTTCACTTCACCCTTGCCCTTCTCTACTGACCACCACTCCATCCACAACCCTCATCATTGACCACCGCTCCATGCACAATCCTCTCAATTGACTTTCACTCCATCCTTGCCCTTCTCTACTGACCATTACTCCATCCACAACCCTCTTCGTTGACCTTCACTCCATCCTTGCCCTTCTCTTCTGACCACCACACCTTTCACGGCCCTCATCAATGACCACCAGCATTCTCCACTTACCACCATTCCACCCTCCGCCTCCACAGACCACCACTCCACCTGCACCCTTCTCTACTGACCACCACTCCATCCACAACCCTCATCATTGACCACCAGAATCCTCCACTGACCACCATTCCAGCAGCTCCCTCCATTGACCACCACGCCACCTGCACCCTTCTGCATTGACCACCACTGCATCCACAACCCTCTCCAATGAAATTCACTCCATTCTTGCCCTTCTCTACTGACCACCACTCCATCCACGACCCTCTCTATTGACCACCAGCTCCCTCCACTGACCACCATTCCACCTGCACCTTTCTCCACTGACCACCACTGCATCCACAACCCTCTCCAATGACCTTCACTCCATCCTTAACCTTCTCTACTGGCCACCACTCCATCCACAACCCTCTCCATTGACCTTCACTCCTTCCTCGCCTTTCTCTACTGACCACCACTCCATCCACAACCCTCTCCGTTGACCTTCACTCTATACTTGCCCTTCTCTACTCACCACCACTCCATCCACAACCCTCTCCATTGACCTTCACTACATCTGCACCCTTTTCAACTGACCACCACTCCATCCACAACCTTCATCATTGACCACCAGCATCCTCCACTGACCATAATTCCACACCACGGCCTCCACAGACCACCACTCCACATGCACCCTTCTCCACTGACCACCACTCCATCCACAGTCCTCTCCATTGACCACCAGTCCAGCAGCTCCCTCCATTGACCACTACTCCACCTGCACCTTTCTACACTGACCACCACTGCATCCACAATGATCACCAATGACCTTCACTCCATTCTTGCCCTTCTCTACTGACCACCAGTCAATCCACAACGCTCTCTATTGACCACCAGTCCACCAGCATCCTCCACTGACCACCATTCCACCCGCAGCCTCCACTGACCACCACTCCACCTGCACCCTTATCCGCTGACCATCACTCCAACCTCACCCTTCTTCATTGACCACCACTCCACCCACAACCCTCTTCATTGACCTTCATTCCATCCTCACCCTCCACTATTGACCACCACTGCATCCACAACTGTGGATGCAGTGGTGCCGGTGGCAACCAGTCCACCAACTCCCTCCACTGACCACCACTCCATCCACAACCCTCTCCATTGATCACTAGTCCACCAGCTCTCTCCACGGACCACCACTCCACCCACAGCCTCCTTTTCCACTGACCATCACCCCATCCACAACCCTCTCCATGGAAAACCAGTCCCCCAGCTCCCTCCACTGACCACCTTGCTTTTCTCTATTGACCACCACTCCACCCACAGCCTCCACTGACCAACCTTTCCACCTGCACCCTTCTCCACTGACATCACTTCATCCTTGCTCTTCTCTGTTGATCACCACTCCACCCACACCCCTCTCCATGGACCACCACTCCATTCTCACCCTTGTCTACTGAACACCTCTCCACTTACACTCTTCTCCATTGACCACCATTTCACCCATGTGATTCACTGAGCACCACTTCATCCTTCATCCCACTCCATCTGATCCCTTCTCCACTGACTGCTCTATCCATGTCCTTGTCTATTGACCCCCAATCCACCCATGGTCTTGTCTAATGGCCACCACTCCACCCACTCTCCATCTGCATATTTCTACCCTGATTGCTACTGCATTACACTTCTGCACTGGCCATCACTAATTTAACAGGACACCATGTACCACATACTGCTGCACTACCGTCATCCTTCTCCACTGATTGCCACTCCACCGGCACCCTTGTCCACCAATCACCACTCCATGCAATGGTTTTCTCTACTGCCTGCCACCAGTGTCCTTCGTCACTGACCTCCTCTCCACCCATGCTGTTGTCCACTGACCCCCACTCCACCTGTGTCCTTGTCCATTGACCACCACCCCATCCACGTCTTTGTCCATTGACCACCACCCCATCCATGTCTTTGTCCACTAACCCACACACCACCTGTATCCTTGTCCATTGACCACCACCCCATCAAAGTCTTTGTCCATTGACCACCACCCCATCGAAGTCTTTGTCCATTGACCACCACCCCATCCAAGTCTTTGTCCATTGACCACCACCCCATTCAAGTCCTTATCCATTGACCACCACCCCATCCATGTTTTTGTCCATTGACCACCACTCCACCTGTGCCCTTCTCCACTGATCAACACTCTATCTGCATACTTCTCCTCTGACTGCCACTGCATTACACTTCTGCACTGTCCATCTCCAATGTAACGGTACACTATGTACCACAAACTGCTGCACTACACACCCTGAGCTATGCATTACAGTCCCTAGAATGCTGGACTGGTGAGGAGTGCGCATGGATGCACCTTCTTGAATCAGACAAATGTCTACAGATGTGCATTTTCAGCATCTGCATCAGATTTCTGTCCGCCGTCTCCCCTGAAGCCTTTCCTTGACTTGGAGATGTGTTGTGCCTCAGTCCTCACACGGCCTTGCTGTACTCTGCGTCTGATGATATGCGGTCATCCTAGGATGAGGACATCATTCTAATGCTCATGAATTACAGCCGTTTGTGTTTCATCCAGCGCTGGCACGACCTGAAAAGCTTGCATTACATTTCATCCCTTTGTAGGAAGAAGATCCGCCATGTTCCTGAGAGTCCTGGGGGACCTCCTGGCATGAATCCTGTGGAAGGACCGTCCCTGCTACAGTTGGGGCTCATTCATAGAGACGGTGCGCATAATGTACCCACACTGGTGTGCGCTGTGCAGACGGGCAACAATGGGTTAAAATGTATCAGAAATGTTTGCTTTGTTCTCTTTCACATTGTGTCTGAATGTTACATTGTGTCTGAATGTTACATTGTGTCTGAATGTTACATTGTGTCGGAGCGCGTTGCGCAAAAATGCAACTAGTTTGCAGCCTTTGGATGTGAACTGAAGACACCGGACAGAAGGCGAAATGCGTTCAGAAATGCAGCTGGTGTGAATAAGCCCCACTGACATGTCACCAAGGCTGAGACTTACCTTTATACTTACCTTTTTAACTTATGATACTTATAGTATCTCACAAAGGTAAGTACACCCCTCAGATTTTTTGTACATCTTTTCTTCTATCTTTTCATGTGACAACACTGAAGAAATGACACTTTGTATCTACAATGTTGTGTAGTGAGTGTACAGCTTGTATAACAGTGTAAATTTGCCGCCCCCTCAAAAACAACTCAACACACAGTCATTAATGTCTAAACAGCGGGCAACAAAAGTGAGGACACCCCTAAGTGAAAATGTCCAAATTGGGCCCAAAGTGTCAATATTTTGTGTGGCCGCCATTATTTTCCAGCACTGCCTTAACCCTCTTGGGCATGGAGGTCACCAGAGCTTCACAGGTTGTCACTGGAATCCTCTTCCCCTCCTCCATGACGACATCACGGAGCTGAAGGATATTAGATCTCCATTGACCACCACTTCACCCACGCCCTTTACTGACCACCACTCCATTCATATCCTTCTCCACTGAACACCTCTCCACTCACGCCCTTCTCCGCCAACCTCTACTTCCCCCCACACCTTTTTCTAGTTAGGACCACTCCACATACAACTTTCTCAACTGACTGCCACTTAACCCAAGGACTTTATGGACCATCACTCCACCTGTGCTCTTCTCCACCGACCATCACTCTACTGGTGCCCTTCACAGAATACCACTCCACCCACAACCATCCCCACTGACCACCACTATACTCGCATCCTGCTACCTCACTAACTCCCTTCTCCACTGACCTCCACTTCAACCGCATTCTTCTGCACTGAGAACCACTCCACCCACACCATTGTTTACTGACTACCTATCCATACAGTATTCACCCTTTTCCCCTAACTACCACTCCACCCTCACCCTTTACTGACCACCAATCCATTAACACCCTTCTCAACTGAACACCTCCTCACCTATGCCTTTCACCGACCACCACTCCATTCACACCCTTCTCCACTGACCACCTCTCCACTCACACCCTTCACTGACCACCACTTCACCCACGCCCTTCACTGACCGCCATTTCATCCTCACACTTCTCCACTGAACACCGCTCCATTCACACCCTTCTCCACTGACCACCTCTCCACTCACCTCTCACTGACCACCACTTCACCCACGCCCTTCACTGACCACCATTTCAACCTCACCCTTCTCCACTGAACACCGCTCCACTCACACCCTTCTCCATTGACCACCTCTTCACCTACGCCCTTCACTGACCACCACTTCATTCACACTCTTTTCCACTGAACACCTCTCCACTCACACCCTTCTCCATTGACCACCACTTCACCCACGCCCTTCACTGACCGCCATTTCATCCTCACCCTTCTCCACTGACCACCTCTCCACTCACCTCTCACTGACCACCACTTCACCCACGCCCTTCACTGACCACCATTTCATCCTCACCCTTCTCCACTGAACACCGCTCCACTCACACCCTTCTCCATTGACCACCTCTTCACCTATGCCCTTCACTGACCACCACTTCATTCACACTCTTTTCCACCGAACACCTCTCCACTCACACCCTTCTCCATTGACCACCACTTCACCCATGCTCTTCACTGACCACCATTCCATTAATACCCTTCTCCACTGAACACCTCTCCACTCACACCCTTCTCCATTGACCACCACTTCATCCACGCCCTTCACTTACCACCACTTCATTCACATCCTTCTCCATTGACCACCTCTTTACCCATGCCCTTCACTGACCACCATTCCATTAATACCCTTCTCCACTGAACACCTCTCAACTCACACCCTTCTCCATTGACCACCACTTCACCCACGTCCCACACCCTTTACTGACTGCCATTTCACCCCCACCCTTCTCCACTGAACACCTCTCCACTCACACCCTTCTCCATTGACCACCTCTTCACCCACGCCCTTCACTTACCACCACTCCATTCACATCCTTTTCCACTGAACACCTCTCCACTCACACCTTTCTCCATTGACCACCTCTTCACCTATGCCCTTCACCGACCACCACCCCATTCACACCCTTCTCCACTCACACTTTTCTCCATTGACCACCACTTCACCCGCGCCCTTCAATGACCGCCATTTCATCCCCACCCTTCTCCACTGAACACCTCTCCACTCACACCCTTCTCCATTGACCACCTCTTCACCTACGCCCTTCACCGACCACCACTTCATTCACACCCTTCTCCACTGAACACCTCTCCACTACCATCCTCTCCACAACCTTCCCCACTGACCACCATAGGCGCATCCTTCTCCTCTGACTGCTACTCCACTAACTCCCTTCTCCACTGACCTCCACTTCAACTGCAGTCTTCGGCACTGAGAATCACTCCACCCACACCCTTGTTCACTGACCACCCATCCATATGCACCCATTTCCACTGACTTCCACTCCACCCGATCCCTTCTCCACTGACTGCTTCTCCACTTGCACCCTTCAGAACCAACCACCACTTAACCCATGCTCTTCTCCACTGACTGCCACTCTGCCAGCAGCACCCTTGTCCACCAATCTCCACTCCACCTAATCCCTTTGTCCACGGAGTGTCCCTGTCTCAGAATCACCCTCCTGCGTTGTCACCCTGTCACACGGACTTCCAATGGAGACTAAAAGTGGCCATTTCAGCGCTCATTACGCAGGCATGGTCCACTGCTGTCACCATGAGGAAACCCGGCCTGAGAAAGGCCATGCAGCCATCACTGGAGTGTATGGAGACCGGAAGTGGCTGAAAAGAGCCTGCAGGAGATCAGCAGCACTGAACTACCAAGATCAAAAAGGGGAAAATAGGAGTTTTAGTACACATGGTGCACAGAGCAATCTACCGTAAATGTTCTACGTCAAATATCTACGCTGTGCATTGCGAGTCTAGCAGGGGATCAGTCCCTCCCCCCACTAAAAAAAGGTCCAAGTGAAGGGTTCCGTCCAATCAAATTATTTCTCATCCATTCTTATTATTTGAAAATCTCCCCCCCCCCCCCCTCTCGTATTTACCTAACACGGTCAGCGTAATGTAAGGTGGTCAGCCGACGCTCCTCGGCTGAGCTGAACGCGGCTTGACCTTCTAATGCGGCTCACATCGAAGGTCGGTGCCAGGTGAACGAACGGACGGACCTCTGTTTTAGAAAATCTTCTTAGGGAAGGCTGGCCGGAGGTTCGGTTTGCGTGAAGACTAAGCCGCAGCCGCGGTCAGGATTAAAAGATTAAAAGAAAAAGAGTAAAGAAACTTCTTAGAACAGCCGAACCGTCCAGAAAAAGTTTTATTTGCTGAGTCGGGACAAACCATTTATCACTTTGGGGGGGGGGGGGTTAGATTTTGGTCACATGGTTTAAACCATTGTCCAATCTCCCTTGACAGTGGTCACATGATCAGGAGCTGGTCATTAGCAAGGACTTGTTTTTTCGTAAAAGAGGTTCAAACAGAAGATATCTAATTTGGCCACTAGCTGGCGCTAAGTATCATGGGAATTTTCAAGGATACTCTGCGCCATCTAGTGGCCAAATCCCTATAATACATAACATCATCTTGTGGCCAAAGGCTGTATTTTTTCATTTTAAATCAATGGAAAACATTCGAACAGCACAGGAAGTGACCTAATGATGTCAGGTGCCGGGGGATGTCCTGGGGGCATGGCTACGCATTTCTAGGTCTTCTTGTCTTCTTGTCAAGCCTGCCAGCAGGAAATTTACAGGAACCCAATGGATGATGTCAGATGCCGAGAGAAGTCCCGGGGACATGGCTACACATTTCAAGGCTTTCCTGCTTTCTTGTCAAGCCTGCCAGCAGGAGACTCCTAAGGAACCCAATGGATGATGTGAGATTCCGGGAGATGTCCTGAGGCATGGCTAGGTGTTTCTGCCTTTTTGTCAAGCCTGCCAGCAGGAGGCTCCACAGGAACCTAATGAATGGTGTCAGATGCCGGGGAAACGTCCTGGGGGTAGGGCTACGCATTTCTAGGTGTTCCTGCCTCCTTGTCAAGCCTGCCAGCAGGAGGCTCCTCAGGAACCCAATGGATGATGTGAGATGTTGGGGGATGTCCTGTGGGATGGCTATACCTTTATAGGTGTTCCTGCCTCTTTGTCAAGCCTGCCAGCAGGAGATTCCACAAGAACCAATGGATGATATCAGATGCCAGGGAATGTCCCGGTGACATGGCTATGCATTTCAAGGCTTCCCTGCCTTCTTGTCAAGCCTGCCAGCAGGAGGCTCCACAGGAACCCAATGGATGATGTCAGATGCTGAGGGATGTCCCGGGGGCATGGCTACGCATTTCTAGGTGTTCCTGTCATCTTGTCAAGCCTGCTAGCAGGAGGCTCCACAGGAACCCAATGAATGATGACAGATGCCGGGGGAACATCCTGGGGACATGGCTACGCATTTCTAGGCTTCCCTGCCTTCTTGTCAAGCCTGCCAGCAAGAGACTCCACAGGAACCCAATGGATGATGTGAGATGTTGGGGGATGTCCTGGGGGCATGGCTACGTGTTTCTAGGTGTTTCTGCCTCCTTGTCAAGCCAGCCAGCAGGAGCCTTGCAGGAACCCAATGGATGATATAAGATGTTGGGGGATGTCCTCGGGGTATGGCTACGCATTTCAAGGCTTTCCTGCTTTCTTGTCAAGCCTGCCAGCTGGAGAGACTCCACAGGAACCCAATGGATGATGTCAGATTCCGGGATATGTCCTGGGGCATGGCTACGCATTTCTAGGTGTTCCTGCCTCCTTGTCAAGCCTGCCAGCAGGAGGCTCCACAGGAACCCAATGGATGATGTAAGATGTTGGGGATGTCCTGGGAACATGGCTACGCATTTCAAGGCTTCCCTGCCTCTTTGTCAAGCCTGCCAGCAGGAGCTTCCACAGAAATCCAATAAATGATCTCAGATGCCGGAGGAGACGCCCTGGGGGCATGGCTACGCATTTCTAGTTGTTCATGACTCCTTCTCAAGCCTTACTAAAAAAAAAAAAAGAGAGAAGTAGAGAGAATTGATTCAAAGCAGAAAATACCACATTCCGCCACTAGATGCTGCTACGTATCATAGGAACTTACAATGCTACTTAGCACCATCTAGTGGCCGAATTGATATAATAAGTAAAGCCATCTAGTGGCCAACTGCTGTATTTTTCAGTTTTAAATCAATGAAAGACATTCAACCAGCTGAGGAAATTGTCTAATAACTTTCAGTTTCTTGTCCTATTCATATGGAGCAACATGTACATGCACTTCCACTAGGGGAATTTCTATACAATTTTTATTTTATTTTTAATAAAGACACAATGCACAATTATTTTTTACTTTATAAATACAAGTGGTGTGCGTTGTAATAGATCCCTCCTGTATCCAAGCTCCCTTGTAGAGATTTTACATAACTGGCAAAGTCAAATGAACAAAATTCCTTTTTTACTTAGCGCCACCTAGTGGCCAGTTGTGATATTTTCCTTTTTAATTCAATGAAATATATTCGAAGAGCAGAGGAAGTGGCCTAATAAACATTTGTTTTTTTTCCCCATTTGCACTTACACTTAGTGTGAAACTGTACATCAATACAGCAGTATGTGTTATATTGGATCCCTACTGTATCTAAGCTCCCTTACAGAGATTTGAAATAACTAGGGGAGTCAAGTGACTAAAACAAATCAAGAAAAGGAGAAGTCGAAAAGATTGATTCAACGCAGAAAATACCACATTCGGCCACTAGATGCTGCTAAGTATCATAGGAATTTACAAAGCTACTTAGCACCATCTAGTGGCTAAATTGCTATAATAAGTAGAGCCATCTAGTGGCCAACTGCTGTATTTACAGTTTTAAATCAATGAAAAACATTCAAGCAGCTGAGGAAATTGTCTAATAAAGTTCAGTTTCTTGTCCTATTCATATGAGCAACGTGTACATGCACCTCCACTAGGGGAATTTCTATACATTTATTTTTTTATTTTTTTTATTATGAAATAATATACATTTTATTTTTATTTTTTAAATACTAGTAATATGCATTGTAATAGATCCCTACTGTATCCAAGCTACCTTGCACATGCACTTCCACTAGAGGAATTTCTATACATTTTTTTTTTTATAAAGACACAATGGGCCAGATTCTTGTACATCTGCGTAAATTTGTGTGGGCGTAACGTATCTGATTTACGTTACGCCTCCGCAACTTACACGGGCAAGTGCTGTATTCTCAAAGCACTTGCTCCATAAGTTGCGGCGGCGTACCGTAAATCAGCCGGCGTAAGCCCGCCTAATTCAAATTTGGATCAGGGGGGCGTGTTTTATGTAAATGTACTGTGACCCGACGTGATCGACGTTTTTCCCGAACGGCGCATGTGCCGTCCGTGGAATTTCCCAGTGTGCATTGCTCCAAAGTACGCCGCAAGGACGTCATTGGTTTGGACGTGAACGTAAATGACGTCCAGCCCCATTCACGGACGAATTACGCAAACGACGTAAGTTTTTCAAATTTCGACGCGGCAACGACGGCCATACTTAACATTGTTACGCCACACTTATGCCACCATATAGCAGGGGCAACTCTACGCCAGGAAAAGCCTAACGTAAATTTACTGCGTCGGCCGGGTGTACGTTCAGGAATTCGCGTATCTAGCTGATTTACATATTTCGCCGCGTAAATTAGCGTACACGCCCCTAGCGGTCAGCTTAAAAATGCAGTTACGATCCGACGGCGTAAGAGACTTATGCCTGTCGGATCTAACAGATATCTATGCGTAACTGATTCTAATGCCGCGTACACACGGTCGTTTTATGTGATGAAAAAAAATGACGTTTTTAAAAACGTCACTTTAATTGACCGTGTGTGGGGGAAAACGTTGTTTTATGTCTTCTAAAAAACGACCAAAAAAAATTGAAGCATGCTTCAATTTTATGTGTCGTTTTTCAAAACGTCAACTTTTACTTCACAGAAATTGACCGTGTGTAGCAAAAACGTCGTTTAAATCGACGTTTTTTCATCCGCGCATGCCCAGAAGCTACTTATGAAGCGAGCTTCAATGGAAAAACGTGGTGAACGTAACCTCGCTTTGCTAGAACATTGTGAGAAAAACGATGGTGTGTAGGCAACTTCGTCTTTGAAAATTGAAGTTTCAAAAACGTCATTTTTTACTTCACAGAAAATGTCGTTTTTTTTCATCACATAAAGTGATGGTGTGTACGCGACATAAGAATCAGGCGCATAGATACGACCGGCCGGACGCAGAGATACGACGGTGTCCTCTAAGAATCTGGGCCAATGTATGTAATATATCCCTACTGTATCCAAGCTCCCTTGTGGAGATTTTAAATATCTTGGGGAGTCAAGTGTCTAAAAAAAAAGAGAAGTAGAGGAAATTGATTCAAAGCAGAAAATACCACATTCGGCCACTAGATGCTGCTAAGTATCATAGGAACTTACAATGCTACTTAGCACCATCTAGTGGCCAAATTGATAAGTAGAGCCATCTAGTGGCCAACTGTTGTATTTTCAGTTTTAAATCAATGAAAAACATTCAACCAGCGGAGGAAATGGTCTAATAATGTTCAGTTTCTTGTCATATTCATATGGAGCAACATGTACATGCACTTCCACTGGGGGAATTTCTATGCGATTTTTTTTTTCCTATAAAGACACAATGCACTTTTTTTTGTGGTGTGCATTGTAATAGATTCCCACTGTATCAAAGCTCCCTTGTAGAGATTTTAAATAACTAG